>NC_142165.1:54358667-54960334 GCF_029865625.1 Vigna umbellata | reverse complement strand
AAACGAAGCCCAGGCCCATCTCGCTGGCGCTCAACGCCCCACTTTGGGCGCCCGGGCGTGCTACGGCACATATTCTGGCGCTCAGCTTCACTTGGAAGGCAAGCAGGCGTGGTTCAGGAAAAGTGGCGCTCAGCGCCGTAGAAAGGGTGCCCAGGCGGTGTGCGGTACTAAAACTGACGCTGAGGGCTCCAAAAAGGGCGCTCAAGTGATGACAAATTTATGAACACCGAAAAACGGCGCCACAAACTTGTTGAACAATCGGCAAGTGTGACCGAATCGTATCAAGTAATAAAACAAGGTAAGACCAAGTATCGTTTTCCCAAAGGACTCACGGCCTAGTTTAGCTATATGATTTGTTGATTATTTAAGACTTAAGAACAAATTGATTGTAGGTTTAAATGCAAAAGACAGTAATTAAATATGTATGCATGAATTTGATCAATGGAGAAAAACATAATACAAACACTTCAATGAATTAGATGGATGAGTATGTTGTTGGGGTTATCAATTTCATCTTATCCACTCTCATATACTTTTAAGAATTCATCATTCTTATCATCAATGCTAATGTCACTCTCTAAATCACCTTGCAAGAAGGCCTATCCTTAATTACGAGTTCATACAATTCCTAGCATTCCTAGTAATTAGTTCTTAAAGTGCAGGAGCTTAAAGGCAACCAATATGCTATTGGGAGAAATTCCCCGGATCTAGACTTCCCCGTACATTCCCGTATCGACAAAATCAATAATCATGGCAATGAATGAGTTAAACAAAGCAAACAATAAGCAAAGAGGAAAAACCCTAGCTAAAGATGAAAGAAAACATATATCTTAATATAAGACATTAAATCAAATTCCATATATGAGAGTTTCACAAGACTACATTGATTCCCCAACAACAATACAAGGTTTAGTTCACCATATTCATGGTGAAACTAGATGAACAATAATGAAAGAATGAAAGATAGAACCCTAGAAAGATGAGAAGGTAGCCTGAGCATCCAAGATCTTCCTTCAAGGGGTGGAAAAGAGAGTGTTTGCTTCGTCTCTGCCAAAGATACAAAGCCTAGGACGTCCTAAAGCTTATATACTATTCTAAACATACAGAAAATTAGGCCCAAGCCCAAAATAGTGCCGCTCAGCGGTAAACTACCGCTCAACGGTAAACTACCGCTCAGCGGTAAGTGCGTGAGTTGTTTTTCTCCCCTCAGCGGCCTTTTCACCACTCAGTGGAGCCAACGTGGGTTCCTGAGTGCCGCTCAGCGGTAAACTGCCGCTGAGCGGTAACTTCGACTTCTCCTTTTGCACTTTTTGATGTCTTTTCTGATTCCATTTATATCCTTCTTCACTTCTTTCACTAAATTCACCTTAAAACCTGCACAAAACAATGAAATCAAGCATAAACATGTCCAGCTCTCTTATTTCTGAAAATATAACCAAAAGCATTATTTCAAGCTAGTTTCTAAGTGTTAAAGGTTGCTTTTAGTATCAATTTTAAGCATGAAAATAACAGTTTTTCAACTATTATCACAACCCCAAACTTAGAACTTTGCTTGTCCTCAAGCAAACAAGATGTAACTCAATCTTCTACCAATCCTTATAATGGTTCACTCATTCAAAAATCTTCTTTTCAAGATAAGTAAAGACTTCAATCAATCTCATGACAAAGATTTCAATCAAGACGTGCACATGCTTTGGTGTTCACAAAGTCACTTATTATCCAACAAATGCTATTTTTCATGAATGATCAATCAACTAAACATGGATGTTCATGTGCTCAATGAATATTTCCTCACTAGGTAAAGTGTTTCACTCAAACACAAGTGTATAAGAGGTACTCACTCATTCACTCTACTATCATAATGTCACATGAATTGTCTTTGCCTTTCATTTAATCATAATCAAATAACTTCACAAGCATGCATCATCACAAGGACTTTTTCAATGGCTTATAATGTGGCTGGGCTAACAAGAAAATTGGTTTTTCTGGATAACAAAACCCTTGAGTTAAGAGAATCATATCAACACAATCATTCTTACTTTTCCCAACTTTCCTTTGCATTGAGCTTTGCTTTTTCTTTTCTTTTCTTTCTCTTTTTCCTTTTCTTTTCATATTCTTATTTCTTAGCTCTTAGCTCAATGCTTTCAATTTCCCTTTCTATTTTACAACAACCCCAAACTTGAACATTTATCAATACCACAAAATATTTTCTACTTAACTCAAGGTAAAGCTTTTCAACAAGGGTTTCCAAATCATGTTCAAGGCTAAGGGTTCAAAGGATAGAACACATAGTGTTCTCTTTTAGTGGCTAATCATGAAATTGGCTAATATAAGGGTTACCAACAAATGGCCTTGATCATATGATGCAAACAAGCAAGTAATTCAATCATAGAAAACCTGGGCAAAGTCATTCATGTTTCCAAAGGAATAGCATTCAATCACAAAAACTCTAAAGCTCAAAACCTCACATATAAGCTCATTCATATTTGACATAATATCATGCATTTGTTCACAAAGCTTGTGAATCACCTGTATAAGCATATAGTGTACATCTCAACATCAATCCATATCAAAGTATCATCAAGCATCACTTATCAAACAATCACAATCATAAGCAAACCATCATACCAGACAAAGTTTCCAATTGAGTACATCAAACCCTATTCTAAAACAACAGTAATTAAGTTCAGAACACAAAACCAAATAAAAGCATAAGTCCTGCTCTAGTTATGATAGCATTCATCAGTAAATGCTATCTCAGCTCCTCATCAATCTGAGCTGTCATCAGTATCCTCCTATTCTTCTTCATCTTCAGCATCCTCAAATGCATCATCATCATCAGCTTCAACGTCATCTTCCTCCATCTCCATAGTTGAAGCTTCAGCTGCTTTAGCTCTGCCTCCTTGTACCTGCTCTTCTGGCCAAGCTACCACATTATGAAATTCCTCCATAGTCCACCTGTGTGCTGGAGGTGTATCATACATTCCAACAATCATCTCTGCAGTAGCCACCTGCCCTCTGTGGATAGACTGTAATTGTGCACCTATAAGAGACATGTACATGTCCCTCATTTGGAACGGTTCTGCTTCATGTGTCTCAGCAGATGCCCGACTCTGTGCTTGCCCTCTTTCTCTGCGAGTACGGCGTGGTGGAACTGGTTGAGCTGCTTCCTCACCTCCACAGTATTGTCTATAATAGGCCTCATCAATTGCTTTCCTTGGCCTTTCAAAGGGTGGAGCTGAAGTATCCACCCCAGCTATCTTGCAGAGGTGCGTGATTAAAGACGGATGTCCTAAGGGTGCTTTGTTGTTTGTTGTGTTAGCGCATACCCTTATCTCATCAGCTATTACTTGTCCAATATTGACATTCAAGTTCCTGATTGCACAGTAAAGGAGGAGTGCCCTGCTAAGAGTGATGTCTGACACATGAGAACATGGCTGAATGTTGGCATGAGAAAATGCCATCCAATACTTTGCAAGAGGAGTCAAGTCAGTCCTCCTGATGTTCACAACAGAGTCAGTTCTATTCCTTTGAAAATGTCCTCCAGGTACACATAGAACTCTCTCCACATCATCAAAATCAGCGCCTTCTTCCATACAAAGAGCGAACTGGCACTGTTCACCAGCCCACATAGTATCCAAGAAGTTGTTGATGGAATTAGGATCATACCTAATAGCATGGCCTCTGATATAGCCTAGGTAGTTCTCAGCTCGATAATCACCAATCTTTCTTGCATTAGTGTAGAATTCTTTTACCACAGCTATATTGGCAGGTGTAGGGTATGTGGCTAGCTTCCCCCAATCATTCCCTAACAATTTCTCTCCAAATTGAGGAGCGAAGTTAAGTATCATTCCAACCTTTCTCTCCATCAGTAGCCTCCTATCTTGGACCACCTTGAAGTGCTTCTCATGTTTGCGAGATAGGAACCTACTAGAATGGGGTTGTTCTGGTTCCTTTTCTTTTCTTTTGGATGCCATGGTCTTCAATCTTTTGCCTGAAGAGGATGTCATTCCTACATCAAACACAGATACCAAACCACAAAACATGTTGTTAATCATTAGTAAAACACAGAAAACACCTTATTTCGAGGCTAAACCACCGTTGAGGGTCAAAAATCACCCCTCAGTGCCACCAGTGCAGCAATCCAGAACGCAATTAAGCAAAAATCTGTTGTCTGTCAGAGTGTCGCTCAGCGGCAATTTACCCCTGAGCGGTAACTCTGCAGATTTTTGAAAACTTTGTTTTAACCTGTCCTAACTCCACCCACATGCAATTTTCAGTTTTCCAGTTCAAAATCATTCAGTTCAATCGGTTCAAACTTCAATTAAATCATCAAATCATGCATAAAAATCAAAAACCCCTAAAGATTCATGCTTTAACAATCAAATTCAAATTCAAGAACCCTAGAATAAAAAATGCTTGACTTACTTGGGTGGAGATGCTAGATGAACTGAGAATGCTTTCAAACTATGATGCTTTCTCTTCCTACCCCAAACTTAGATGGAAAGCTAGTGATAAAATGAGTGAAAGAGAGATTTTCTCAAGAGGGATGAGGGAAAAGTTGTAGAGAACCTTTGAAAAAGTATGTAGGAGTGTGTGTGCAAAGAACAATCTGAAAATAGAGGCCAAAGCGTGACTTAGGGTATAAAAATACCCTAATGGGCTCGGATTCCACTTAGGGGAAACCTAAGCCTAGTCTGCGACACTACCGCTCAGCGGTAGTTTGCCACTCAGCGGCACTTTCGGGAAGTGCTCTTCTTCTTCCTAGCTTAACCTAGGTGCCTCCTACCCATGCCTCTCACTTATTCCCTACAATAACATGTTCAGATTACTCATGCAAAATCCTATTATGCAACTACAGCAGAACAAACATAAATATAATCAATCAACTGGGTTGCCTCCCAGGTAGCGCTTGTTTAACGTCACGAGCCTGACCCAAAATCCACCAGCACCCATCAGTAGGTGTAAAACTTTCTTACCAACACCCATCAATAGGTGTAACAAACCTAGTATCCTTCAGTGGATACTTAACCACCTAGCATCCTTCAGTAGATGCTATTTCCCAACAAAATATTTAAAGAAATAATGTCCAACTGATTAAGAATTACAAAACCAAAATAAAATCAAAGTAAATATTGTCCTCAAATTACTGGAATGCCTTCCAGCAAGCGCTCTTTTAACGTCATTAGCTTGACCCAATAAAGTTCAAGTTCCTTCTTCTTGGTTGATGTCCATATTCCACCAACTCCTCAACTGCTTCCGGTGTACTGTTTTGACTCTTCTAGAATATGGAGACTTTATCTCTATCATCTCCTTTTCTTTATAGCCTTTCACAACCCACAACTTGTTTTTGAATCTTACAGGTGTACCCAGTTGGAGTTGTTCTTTCATCCGGTCATCAGGAACTTTTCTTCCTCTTCCAATCTTTTCTTTTTCCGGTACCTGCAACAATAAACAATGTTTACCTTTTACCTTGGGCTTTTCTTCTTGAGGGCTAGTCATGAGTACATCTTGAAATGCAGCTTTATGACTAGCTTCTTCCTCCTTCATCTGCCTCTCATCTTTGAAGACATCTACAACAACTCTCTCTTCTCTGTCTTGGAGCACCACTATACCTTCGTTCACATCAATGATAGCTTTGGCCGTTCTCATAAACGGTCTTCCAAGAATAATGGGTATCTTTTCAGTCTCCATCTTCATCACCACAAAGTCTACCAAGAACTGGAGTTTGCCCACACAAACTATAATATCTTCTGCTATTCCACAGGGTTCCTTTGAAGATCCATCTGCCATTACTAAGTTAACCATTACAGGCTTCACATCAACATCACCGATCTGCTCCAATAAAGAATAAGGTATCAAGTTAACACTTGATCCTAAATCGAGTAAGGCCTTGTTTATCCTCTTCTTCCCTATTGTGCATGGAATGGAGAAACCTCCTGGATCTTTTGCCTTTGGAGGGAATGGCTCCTTTTTAATAGCTTTATACTTCTTTTTATCATCCTCTCTACCTCTTTTCTTTGTAGAGACTTCTTCCTCAGGTTTAGTATAAACTGCAATTTGTTGTAATATCTGATTCCAAGGTACATCATTGTCCACCATCTTGAATAATGCTGTAAAATCAAATTGCTTCTCTTGATTTATTGGAAAAGGAAAATTACTTTCTATCTCTCTTCTCTCTCCTTTCTCTTTTCTCTCTTTTCTCTCTCTTCTTTTTCTTTTTCTCTCTTTTCTCTCTCTTCTTTTTCTTGCTCTCCTTCTTCTAACTCAACTCTCTCATCATTTGTAATCTCCACCACTTTACATTCTTCCCTGGGGTTAACCTCAGTATTAGCCACAAAATTTTTGTTTTGCCTCTCTTCAAACTGCTTGGTAATCTGACCCATTTGAGTCTCCCAATTCTTAATAGAAGCCTCAGTGCTCTTTTGAGTATACTCAGTTTTCTGTATAAACTGATGAAGAGTTTCTTCCATCCTTATTGACCTTTCATTAAGTAAAGCAATCTGTTGCCATAAGGTTGGTTGTTGTTGTTGCTTATTGAATTGCCCTGTTTGTCCAGCTTGTCCAATTTGTCCTTGACCAATGCTTGGGTGTGGTTTCCACCCTTGATTAAAATTCCCCTAACGGTATTGATTGGCCATGAAGTTTACATCCTCTAATGCTTCTACTGGAAAAGCGCATTGACCATTGATATGGTCACCTCCACATAATTCACACAACTGTGATTGAGCTTGTGCAACAGTCTTTAACTCTTTTAGTAGTTGTGCAAGTGTTTTCGTAAGAGTCTCCAGTTGTTGAGTTAGTATCTTATTTTGTGCTAGCAAGGCATCATGGGTTTGTAACTGTAGAACTCCTTTTTGTTGTATAGGAGCTACTCTTTCACTGTTGAGTTCATTGTCACTAGTAGCCATATTGTCAATGATTTCTGTAGCTTCCTCTGGAGTTTTCCATTTGATATTTCCTCCTGCTGAGGCGTCAAACATCATCTTGGTTTGTGAACCAAGACCTCCAAGGAAGATTAGGACTACTTGCACATCATCAAAGCCATGCGTGGGTGTCTTTCTTAATAAGCTTTTATACCTATCCCATGCATGCCCCAGTGATTCCTCCATGCCTTGCCTGAATGATGAAATCTCTTGCTTCCCTTTATTTACTTTTGATTGTGGAAAGTATTTGTTTAGGAACTTGGTCACCACTGCTTCCCACTCTGTAAAGCTTTCTTCTGGAAAAGAGTTTAACCAAAGCTTAGCATTGCCTCCTAATGAGAATGGAAACAAGCTAAGTTTGATTGCTTCGTCTGGCACCCCATTTATTTTCACCGTGTTGCAGATCTCATTAAAAGTGGTGAGGTGCTCATATGGGTTTTCGTGAGACAACCCATTAAATTGATTACTCTTCACCAGTTGGATTAATGCTGGCTTAACCTCCATGTTGACTGCATTGACCCTCGGTCTTGCTATGCTGTTAAAGTGTTGAGGTCCAGCTATATTTGTGTAATCTGCAAGAGTTCTTCTGGCATTATTATTCTCCATATTCTCAGTGCTATGGTTAGAACCTTGTGGTCATGGTTGTAACAGAGTTTCCGGAGGAGGAAAAAGTTCTCTAGATGTACGGATTCTTCTCCTCCGTCTGCTCTCGTCTAAACCTTCAAGAAGAGGTTCTGCAGTTTTCTTGCTCCTAGTTCGGATTGCTTCCTGCATACACAAGAAAACAAAACCCTAGAGAAATTGGTTAGCACAAAAAGATATAAAAGAAGATATAAGATAAGAGATAAGAAGATAAAATAAAAACAGAAAATAAAATAAAATAAAATAAAATAAAAATAAAAACAGAAAAAATAAAAACAGAAATTCAAAATTCAAAATTCAAAATTCAAGTCAAAGATAATCAATAATCACACAAATGAACTAGTTAAACCACGAGTCCCCGACAACTGTTTTAAGCATGAAAATAACAGTTTTTCAACTGTTATCAGCAAGCTTCGGGCCTTCTTACTTTCTGGTGCTTTTTCAGCTCTTTCTGAGCTCCATCTCCTTGGCACTTCAGCTCTGCTTCCATATTATCTAATTTCCGTCCAAAACAAGGGAATTTAGTGGAAAAGGTTAATCATTATTTATAGTGATTAACGACTGGACGTAGAATTTGTTGATTCGAACCAGGATAAAATCTATAGTGTGATTTTCTTTGACTCTATAACTCTTGTGTTTAAACTATTTGACAAAAGTCCTAAAATAAAATCATAATTTTTAAAAGAACCAATTCACCCCTCCCCTCTTAGTTATTGATTGTTATCACACTTTATAAAACGTTTCGTTGTGCGATACAAATCTCAACATAGACTATCACGCCTAAATTCCTTAACTGAAAAGAGTTCAGTTGTAAGTACTTTAATTCTCTTTAGAATTGCAATCAAATATTGCTTACATGAAGATCATGACATGGCAAAAGTAGACGATGATTCTCTAGCAAAGAAGATGAATAAATTATACAGGTTGAATAAAGGATCGATAAAGTTAGAGTGGGACTTAAGAGTATTTAGCCTCCAATGTCATGTGCTATTATATATTACTCTAAATGATGCACTTGAGGTCTTTGGTGGAGAAAGGACGTTAAATATTTTAATCCTAACATTATTTAAATATTTAAATTGGTACTTCTTTATATATATATATATATATATATATATATATATATATATATATATATATATATATATATATATGATGGAGAATGATCCTCCAACAAGTTGATGAAGCTCCATAAAGATGACATGATGTAGCGGAAGCAATGAAGAAGAGATGAACATACTTGAAGTTGTGGTTTGAATGAACTTTCCTTAAAGAAGGTTTGGCCAACATTGAAGTGTAAGGAAGAAGAAGTCTAAGTATAAGACAACTCCTAGTGAGAACTAAGAAAATTGAGGCTTGCAAATTTAGCAAAGTTTTCACTTACATCATTAAAGTTCTAAAATGTTCTCAAAGGGTGTCTCTCCTTTTGTGGTGAAGGAGAAGGCTAGAGTTCATACATTCCTAAGGAGTCTAAAAGCATTAAATGAAGAGCCTAAACATTAAATGAGGAGCCTATGCTTGTAACTAACTAATCAAAGCATTCTCCATCATTACATGAGGAGTCTATGTTTGTAACTAACTAGTCAAAGCATTAAATAAGGAGCCTCCTTTGATGTCGACTCCTTCTAAACCCAAAATGAAACCCATTTAGGCGTTAGTTACCCTATTAAGGCCCTAATGATGAACTAAGCTACTTTTAAGGCCACCAAGCCTTCTTAAAAAAGGTAAACAAAGTTGGTAGCCGAATACAATGAAACTATATTACATATTTATAAGGCTTAAGAGAAAGTAAGAACAAGCTTGAAAAGCATCTTCCACAAGAGTGGAAGTCCTTGAAGTCCATATTCTTATTTTATTCACCAAGCCCAAGTGATGGAGGTCGCACCCCATACAAATTTAATGTGCAAATAAGAATGCATTATAATACTAGGAAGTGACTCCTAGGTCATCTCTCAAGGACCAAATGTGGTTCGAGACTTAGGTCAAACACGCAGTGGGGGGGGGGGTTGAAAGTGTTTTTGCAAGGAAAATTAAACTAAATTAAAACACGAAGTTAAACATAACTGAAAGCTGAAAGAAATGTGGAAAACATGTAAGACTGAACGGTCCTAAAGTGAGACCGAAAGATTGTAAAGCGGAGACCGAACGGTCTCTAAAGAAACGAAATGGAAATCCAAGAAATTTGGAAACCAAACGGTAAAAGAAACTTGAACAACAAAGGTAAAGGCCAAACGGTCCTACAAGTGACCGAATGGTACTAACGTTGAGACCGAACGGTCTCTAAAGAAAGGAAATGGAAATGAGTAGAAACATGAAAGTCGAATGGTAAAAGCAACTTGAACAATAAAGGTCGAATGGTCTCTAACAATGAACTATGTTAGAGACCGAACGACGTTATTGGAAACCCGAATAGTACTTCAGTAAAGGCATAAATAGTAAACTTCCAGAATCAAAACGCAGCAGAAATGAAAGTAGAAAACGCAAGAGTCATGCAGAACGAAACTTAAACAACAAAGGTGAATTTGAAATTGGAAAATGCACCAGAAACAGAAAACGCCAATGAACAGTAAAATGACGAACTACAACAGTAAAGAGGACGAAATGAACAGTAGAACGCAACAATGAATAGTAAAAAGACCGAATGCAAAGAAGAAATGAACAGTAGAAAGATGATTGGCAACAACAAATGAACAGTCAAAACACAAAATGAAAAAGAAGCTTGAGGACAGAAACAGATTAAAGTATGAAATTGCAAAGAGAATGAGTTCAATACATGAAAAGTAAAGGAAAACAAACCTAAAACCTCCCCCAAAAGGGGAGAAGAAGAAGCTCCAAAACTAAAACGTAAAAGTGGGGGCTGTAACCTCCAGAGAAATAGTCTTTTAGGGTTTTATATAACCCAAAAGACCAACATGTCCTTCTAATGGACTTGTCTTACAAAATGACCTAAAGTTGGGCCCAAAGTCCTAGAGTTTGACCCAATGACATTCTAAGATGAAATTAAACTCTAATACTAATGTGATCACTATCTTGAAGTCCTAGAATGTGCTTCCAACACTGCTGTTGAGTTTCTCTGGTCACTTTATCTGACCGTTCGGTCAATAAGGGATCAGACCGTTCGGTTCAACAATGCTTTGCAGGCTCAGGAACTAGTGAGTTGTAGTCTTTACAAGACCGTTTGGTCATGCACTCCTAGACTGTTATGTCGTTCATTCTCAAACAACAGTGGTCTGCCATTCGTTCTCTAACCATTCGGTCCAACATTGCTCAGACCGTTCGGTTCTTTGGTGCTCGTCCATTTAGTGCAGGCTTTAGCAGACCCTTCGGTATAGGATTCCACAAACCATTCGGTGTAGGAATCTCCAATTCATTTAGTCAAGTCTTCAACTGACCATTCGGTTCTATGGTTGTGCACAGCCCTTTAGTGCAATGCCTCAGTAGACCGTTAGGTCAATACTTCAGCAGACCGTTCGGTGCATTATTGAGCAGACCGTTCGGTCAAAATGTTCATTCCCTTTCTCAACCTCTCAAACAGTGATTGTCCTGCACATAATGATTGAAATAATTAAGCCCAAATAATTCAAATTAATTAAAATAAGAATTAGTCTTGAAATTAAGCCCATATAGTGAAAATGCGACAATAATTGAGAATTAAACACAATTCACTAACACAATTCGGTGTGAAAAGCTAAGTGAATAGTGTAAAATAATGACTCATCAAAATAGACCACACTTAATCTTTTGCACTCCTGGGTAAAATCAAGACGCAGAATAAGGAACAATTCTAAATACATCAGGAGTGTGACACAACATTCGGACATAGAAACAAAAAAGACACACAAGACACAAAACAGAATTTCACAATCCTCAATGATTCTGGAAAAAGAAAAGGAGTAGACAACATCCTTCACATAGATAATCAGAGAATGCAGATACTCATAGAAATCATCCAAGCAATTCCAAAACATGGTGAAATAATCAATCAGCTCAAGAGGTGAATCAAAAGCAATAGAACCTCAGGGATGCACTATCATTGTTTCTCTCAAGTGTCTAGGATAACAATGTCAACTCAATGCACTCAAGAAAGCAAGCAACAAAAAAACTTGGCAAGCCTCTAATATCATCACTCAAAACATATGCATGTTCAAATCAAAATGTCTTTTATGTATGAAATGGGCCAAGGACAAGGGAGGATATAATATGGATGAGAAATTATAAACCAAAAGAAGTAGAGGAGCAATGGGGAACAAGTGTAAACACAATCAAATCACACCCAAAAACTCTAATTCAATCCTCTTCTTGACTCCATTATTCACAAATTGTTTATTTTTCTCATTTTTCTATTTTTTCCTTTTCTTTTCTCATCTTATTCGTTTCTTTTCTCTCTTTTTAGAACACAATTGTAAGAGACAAGATGCACACATATATACAAAACAACTAAGAAGAGGAACCAACTAGCCAATTCATAAGAATCCCCAAGAAGACCACACTTGTTCCCGAAACACTTCCAAAGCTCTAAAATTCCCTATGGTTAAGGTGATCATGGTTTTTCACTTAGCGCTAGGGTATGAGCTTCAAAACAAAGAAAGGGGAAAGCATAGGCTCAAAGGGGTTGTCAAAGGATCAAAACAAGGTAAGCTTATTTGGCTAGAGAGGCTCAAGAACAAAATTGCCTTTATCACTTCCAAACATGCATATCCATCAAGAGTTATCAAAAAGAGTCAAGCTAAGGCATATGTGCAAGCAATCAAGAGTCATATCACACAAGAAAGAACATAAAGTGGATCAAATCGTACACAATTTATTTGTCACAACCAAATCAACCTCTCAAACAATATAATCATCTTCCCAAGCAAAGAAAAGCAAGAATTTCAAACCATACGTATCAATCAAGTGAAGTGAAAAACCTACAACCTAAACAAAGTCCAAAAATGAAGAGAATCATGCATAATTGTACACAAGACACTACAAAAACAACCTAGAAAAGACAAAATTCAATCAAAGAAAACAAAAACTAACAAAGGAAAATCAAAATCTCCCCCAATAGACCACACTTAAACTACACAATGTCCTCAATGTGTCAGAAGCATAAGATCAGAAATCAAAACAATGAACAGATCATGGACAAGTGCAATAAAAGTGGGGAAAAGAGGAGAAGGGAAAAGAAAACTCCCCTGGTCATGGTTGAAGTTGCCAATTTTGGACTATCAGGGAGATGTTTTCCACCACTGGATCTAGCAAAGAAGTTTTTAAGAGAAACTGCTTCATCCTCCAAATTTGATCAAGTAGGAAAATGTCTTCAACAGTTGGATCTAAGAAGGAAGGATTCTTGATGAGCGGGTTCAGCCGGTGCTTATTGATCTTCAACTTTTTGTGTGTGAGCACTTTCGTCGTCAACTGTGGGTGTTTGTTGATCAAATTCATGTGTGCCTCCTGCAACATGGTTAGTGCAATGTGGTTCCAAAGAAATGACATGTAGAGGTATAACACCCAATCCCAATTTATCAGACTGAACCTCAAATATACTCTCAAAACATGAATGACTTTCAAATTTAGAAACAATATCAACAATAGGCTTAGATTCATGTTCAGTGCATGGAGAATAAACATTTAGATGTGATAGCAAAAAGTGGTTCTCATCATGTAGAGAGGTACAATTAAAAGCATGCTCGTCAACAATATAATCATCAACATACCTATCAACAACATAATCATGAATAGCACAATCCTCAACAGAATAATCAATTTGAGTTATGCTTACCTCTACTTCCCTAAAGATTGGTTGAGTGGTGGAAGATGAAGGTGGTCTACCAAGCTCAAAAGTGTTACTCATACCTGCTTGATCCTCAAAATCTTCATCAGTCTCCTTAGATGCAAGAGTAGGGACATAGGGCGATGAGAAAGCAGGTGGCACAGTGAACACATGACTCTGGTTCCCATCCCCTAGGTCAATGGCACTAACATCATCTGGAATCTAAACAGCCTGAAAATGTAATTTCTCTGAATCTCGAGATTGTTCCTCAGTGAGCTGAGTAACCATCTTCCTCATCTGATCAATCAAATTTTGAATTGACGCTCTGGTATCTTACATGAATTGAATGTTCTGCATGGCCATTTGCCTCAATAACTCCTCCAATGTAGTCTCAGAAGTAGAAGGTTGAGGAGCTATTCGGGTAGGAGCATCATGTTGCTGACTCTGGTATTCCTGGACTGGTGTAGGAGACATGCGAGAATTCTGGAATAGTGGTTCTTGATATTGATATTGCTGCTGTGGAGTACCATACCATCCCAAGTTAGGATCATTCCATCCATGATAGTTACTATAACCATACTGATCAAAATAATGCTGAGCAAGGAAGAATTCATCCAAGAACAGTCGCTTAAAATCTTCCCAAAAATCGATAGATCTTGGAGTAAGACCATAAAGTCAATCCCTTGCTGCTCCTTGTAATGAGTGCGGAAATGCCCTTAAGAACATGTGATTGTCCAGGACATGTGGAGGTTTCATTGAAGAGCAACTGATGTGGAACTCCTCTAAATGTTTATGTGGGCATTCACTTGCAAAACCATGAAACTTAGGCAAAAAATGTATCATTCCAATGGTGAGAGCGCAACGAACTTCATCCTCATTTGATGTAACCGACTCCCAATGAGCACTCTCACGAGTGGGAGGATGAGTCATATTGTTCTCAACATAGAAATCAGCAGAATATACATCACAATCAGAGTAACATGTAGAAGAAGAATCCTAGTCATAGGCACAGGCAGAAGAAGCAGTATTCACATAATCAAAATAGGTAGACATGTAGAAGGAAGGCGAAAAGGAAGAATGCATTAAAAATATGCAACTATGGGAATACTAGGAAGTGACTCCTAGGTCGTCTCTCAAGGACCAAATGTGGTTAAAGACTTAGGTGAAACACGCAGTTTGGGGGGGGGGGTGAAAGTGTTTTTGCAAGGAAATTTAAACTAAATTAAAACACAAAGTTAAACATAATTGAAAACTGAAAGAACTGTGGAAAACATGTAAGACTGAAGGGTCCTAAAGTGAGACCGAACGATTATAAAGCGGAGACCGAACGGTCTCTAAAGAAAGGAAATGGAAATGTAGGAAATTTGGAAACCAAACGGTAAAAACAACTTGAACAACAAAGGTAACGGCCGAACGGTTTTATAGGTGACCGAACGGTACTAACATTGAAACCGAACGGTCTCTAAAGAAAGGAAATGGAAATGAGCACAAACATGAAAGTCGAACGGTAAAAGCAACATGAACAACAAACGTAAAGGCCGAACAGTCTCTAACAATGAAGCATGTTAGAGACCGAACGGTGTTATTGGAAAACTGAAAAGTACTTCAGTAAAGGCAGAAATAGTAAACTTCTAGAATCAAAATGCAGCATAAATGAAAGTAGAAAATGCAAGAGTACAACAGAACGAAACTTAAACAACAGAACATGAATTTACAATTGGAAAATGCACCAGAAACAGAAAACGCCTATGAACAGTAAAATGACGATCTACAACAGTAAAGAGGACGAAATGCACAGTAGAACGCAACAATGAACAGTAAAAAGACTGAATCAAAGAAGAAATGACGAAATGAACAGTAGAAAACCGATTGGCAACAGCAAATGAGCAGTAAAAGCACAAAATGAAAAAGCTTGAGGGTAGAAACAGATTAAACTATGAAATTGCAAAGAGAATGAGTTCAATACATGAAAAGTAAAGGAAAGCAAACCTAAAACCTCCCCCCAAAAGGGGAGAAGAAGAAGCTCCAAAACTAAAACGTAAAAGTGGGGGCTGTAAGCTCTAGAGAAATATGCTTTTAGGGTTTTATATAACCCAAAAGACCAACATGTTCTTCTAATGGGCTTGTCTTACAAAATGACCTAAAGTTGGGCCCAAATTGTTAGAGTTTGACCCAATGAAATTGTAAGACGAAATGAAACTCTAATACTGACGTGGTCACCATCTTGAAGTCCCATAATGTGCTTCCAACACTGCTGTTGAGTTTCTCTGGTCACTTCATCTGACCGTTCAGTCAATAAGGGATCAGACTGTTCGGTTCAGTAATGCTCTACAAGCTTAGGAACTGGTGAGTTGCAGTCTTTACAAGACTTTTCGATCATGAACTCCCAGACCGTTCGGTCATTCATTCTCAGACAACAGTGGTCTGCCATTCGTTCTCTGACCATTCGGTGCAACACTGCTGAGACCGTTTGGTTCTTTGGTGCTCGTGCATTTAGTGCAGGCTTTAGCAGACAGTTCAGTATAGGATTCCATAGACCGTTCGGTGTAGGATTCTCCAGTTCGTTCGGTCAGGTCTTCAACTGACCGTTCAGTTTTGTGGTATTCAATGCAATGGCTCAGCAGACCGTTCGGTCAATACTTCAACAGACCGTTCGGTCAAAACATTCAATCCCTTTCTCAACCTCTCAAACAGTGATTGCCTTGCACATAATGATTGAAATAATTCAGCCCAAATAATTCAAATTAATTAAAATAAGAATTAGTATTGAAATTAAGCCCATATAGTGAAAATACGACAATAATTGAGAATCAAACACAATTCGGTGCGAAAAGCTAAGTGAATAGTGTAAAATAATGACTCATCACCAAGCTTAAGTTGATGCTTTCTGGATGATTTTCCATCAATCTCCCAAGATGGGTTCTGTTAACAGAATTTTTGATCTCCGGCAATGGTGTCAAAAACTTGTTGAGTCTCTGACAAGTGTACTGGATCGTACAAGTAATATAAAATGGTAAGACCAAGTATCGTTTCCCAAGAGACTCTCGGCACTAGGCAGTCGTGTGATAACTCGATTAATTAAGACTTAAAAGGAACAAAATCATTGGTTTAGAATGAAAATACAGAAAATTAAATATGAATACATTTTTGATCAATTGAAGAGTAGCACAACGATGAACGGATTTCACCAAGTTTACTCTCATATGAGATGAATATGTTGTTGGGGTTAGATTTCACCAAGTTTACTCTCATATATATAAGAATTCTTCTTCTTTCGTTGAAGTCAATGTCACTCACTAAATTACTTAAAATCCGATCCCTCGGTGAAGAAAGTCTATCCTTAATTACTAGTTCATACGATTCCTAGCATCCCTAATAATTAATTCTTAAGATCAGGAGCTTAAGACGACCAAGACTCATACCCCCATCCTTGAGAAATATTGCTCTTGGTAATGATTCTACAAGAACCTGAATTGTGGACCGTGATGAACGAATTTTCAATCCCAGAAAATAGAGTAAAAAACTTGTTAACCCTCGACAAGTGTAACCAAATCGTATCAAGTAATAATAAATGGTAAGACCAAGTATCGTTTCCCAAGAGACTCACGACACTAAACAGTTATGTGATTACTTAACTAATTAAGACTCTAAAGAACATATTTTGGGGTTTTTAAATGCAAATGCAATAAAATAAACATGAATGCAATTTGATCAATTGAGGTTAAGCACAACAATGAATCAATGAAGTTGATGATATTATTGTTGGGGTTTAGATTTCACCTAGTTTACTCTCATGCATATATGAATTCATCTTTCTTCATTAATGTTAATGTCACTTCCTAATTTACCTTAAACCCGATGTTTCGGAGAAGAAAGCCTAATCATAATCACTAGTTTACAATGTCTTGTCTCCCTAGCAATTAATCATGCATTATAGTGAACAGAAGCTTAAAGGCAACCAACCATCATACTCCTATGTCTAGGTTTATACTACTATTGGGAGAGATTCCCCATATCTAGATTTCCCCGTATGTGTCCATATCGACAAAATCAATAATCATGACATCGAATCAGTTAAACAATGCATGCTTTGAGCAAAGAGAAAAAACCCTAACAATTAATGAAAGAAAGCATGTATCTTAAAGAAGATCTTGAAGAACAAATTCAATACATGAGAGTTTACAAAGGTTACATCTTTCCCAACAACAATAAGGTTTATCCCTCCATCGTCATGGAAAAACTAGATGAATAATGGAATGAAAGAATGAAAGAAATAGAAAAACCTGAGAAAGAGAAGAGGAGAGCAGTCATCATCCCCAAATCTACCCCCAAGGGATGAAAAGTGTGTTTCTGTGCTTAAGCCATCAAAAGATACAATCCCTAGGATGTGCAAGTCCTTAAATAGAACATAAAAATAACAGGAACCAGGGCCAAGCCCATAAACATTACAGAAAAGTGGCCCAAGGCCTATAAAAATGCCGCTCAGCGGTAAGTGCGGGTCTTCAATTTCGCCCCTCAGCTGCTGTTTTTGCCCTTCATCGGTGATTTCGGCACCTGAAAACTAGCGCTCAGCGGAAATTACCGCTCAGCGCCGCTCGGCGCAACTTTTTCTGCACTCTGGTTGACTTTTATGCATTATGGTTGACTGGTTGACTTTTCTTGTTGACTGGTTGACTTTTCTGCATTCCAATCATTCGGTACTTTAACTCTTCTTTCAAATCATTCCAATAACCTATACAATCAAGGGAATCTAGAACAAAACCATTAAATTCACCTTCAACTCTCTTATTCACAAAACTAAAACAAAAACATGAGTTCAAGCAAGCTTGTAAGTAAAAAATGGTGTTTTTAATATCAAAATTAAGTATAAAATAACGGTTTTTTAACCGTTATCAGACCGCTCGGTTACCTTCAGTCGTGTTCGTTCGGTGGACTTCATGCTTTGTCCGCTCGGTCGCGTCTTGGTGGTGGGGGAATGTAGCTGCAAAAGGCGCTCCGACGCTCAAGTTAGGAGTGTGGTGGAAGAGATTTGGCTCTTTGATTTAATACCCAGTGAAGAGTTATCACTATGTGAGAATTTTAGAGTAGTAAAGTGTGAGTAAAGCGTAAGTGGAACGTACCTGGCCTTTGGCCTTGTCATTGTATTTATAAGTGTTTCATAAGCCAAATAAAAATAACCTTACTTGGAAATCCAATTATTTACTCATAAATATCTTAATCGCTTATCATATGTTTAATCAGATCTTCAATCAGATATTCTTGATTATTCCTTTGATAATTTTATCTTCTGCTGGACCGCTGGCCCAAAAGCCATTTGGCCTGGTTGACCTCAGTTAATGTAGTGGATGATGGCCTGGTTGACCATTGTTGTGGTGGTGACCGATCGATTAACAATTAATAACCAATCGGTATACACTATATCCGATACATGCCAACCCAAGTCTGAGTTAATCATTCGGCTTTAGCCATGATTAACTATAGGACTTATGAGTTTGAGGGAGGCTATATTTGCTGTATTGGGTAATGCCTTTTTAGATTGTTGTTCACTGAGCAAGGTTGGACTGATCGGTTAATGGCAAGATGCTCGAGAAGTTCTCTTTTGGAACTTTTTCCCATGCAATCGAGAACCATGTGAGCAAGACCGTTCGGTTCAGGAAGATAGTTAACGATCCCCCTGTTCGGTTTATTACCCAGGGCTGCTGAGTGAATGAAGCAAATGCTCGTTCGGCTTTACTACACATGGTTGCTGGGTGACTAGAGCGAATGATCGTTCGACTTTACTACCCAGGGTTGCTAGGTAACCAAAGCGAATGACTGTTCGGCATTACTACCCACGGTTGCTGGGTAACTGGAGTGAATGACATTCGACTTTACTACCCACGGTTGTTGGGTAACTGGAGCGAATGATCGTTCGGCTTTACTACCTAGGGTTGTTGGGTGACTGATGTTTAACGTCCATGTGTGCTAGACGACGGGAACGACCAACCCGCTCGGTGTTTAACGTTGATGAGTCAATATTTTCTTGACTTCACTTAGTTTATTGTACCGGATTTAATTCGGGAAGTGTGCTTAATTGTCCAGTATTTTCCCATTTTTGTTAATTGTGCTTAATTTGAAAAGAAATTCTTATTTTAATTAATTTGAATTATTTGAGACTAATTATTTACATTATTAATTGTAGGGAAATTTTGGATAACCTTTTGGGACTTCAAGAGAAATGTGACATCAATTTTATTTTAAGCTAAAATGATAGGAGGTGTGAATTTCATTTTTTGGGGGTGCACATAGAGATGGCACACGTAAAAGAAGTGCTAAATCACTTGGCTTGGTCCAACAGCAGCTGGTTCAGCAGGGTGACATTCAGCAAATTGAAATCCAAAAGCGGTCCAGTAAGGGAGTTGCACGGATTAATTTTTGGAAGCACACAACAACCTTGGAGCTCACAGCTGCACGTCACACTCCTGCTGCAGCAACGAGGCCCACAAGCAGCTCATCCATTTCATTTTTCTTTTCCTTCCTGTGGCACAATGTTTTTGGTGTCTAACATCACCAAAAGATAACATGCATTTTGTGTATCATATCTTACCACAACAATAATAGTGTTCTATACTATCTTCTAATTTTCTCTCTTTTCTTCTTGAAAATTGAAGAAGAATTTGTTATGGACAATCAGAGTTCTATAGCAATAAACAAACCTTAACAAGAGAGAGAGAGAAAACAAGAAAAGAGAGATAAATGAACGTTAATGAAGAACCTTATAGAGGAAAATGCGAGATCAGTAACAGAAGACGAGAAGAATAGTAAGTTCCATAACAGCATAATGCAAAGACCTTTCGCAGACTTGTAAAAGTTTACAAATTAACCCTATGAGAGGGATAAAGACTCTGTTTTGCTATAAAATCGAAACATATACTCGGACTATTTAAGTATAATTATGGTTTAGAAAAAGATATTTTGACACAGCATACATGTCATTTTTCACTAATTCATTATTTACTTGTTAATGTGTTGACGTACTTTAAACTCAATAAAAAAAATGACATCACTAGTACAGTTAGGGGAAACGACAACGGTTATTTTCGCTAATAGGCACCGGTTTCTGAACCGAGGCATATTCAGGCGAGGTAAAAAGTAATAGACTTTATGCCTCGGTTCGAAACCGAAACATAAAATGGTAATATTATGCATTAGTTCAAAATTAACCGAAGCAGTAACATTTTTATTTTTTTAAATATTTTTTTTGCTGGACTTTATGCCTCGGTTCCTGATGAACCGAGGTCGTTTCTCCCCCTCTCCTGAACCTCCTTTTCCTCTCCTACCTCTCCCTCGCCGACAACCAGTTCTCCAGCCCAATCCCCGCCTCCTTCTCCGCACTCTCCGCCCTCCGCCATCTCAAACTCTCTAACAACGCCTTCAACGCCACCTTCCCCTCCAACCTCGCCCGCCTCGCCAATCTCCAAGTCCTTGATCTCTACAACAACAACATGATCGGTCCCCTCCCCCTCGCCATCGCCGCCATGCCCCTCCTCCGTCATCTCCACCTCGGCGAAAACTTTTTCTCCAGTCAGATCCCTCCCGAGTATGGCACCTAGCAGCACCTAACGAGCTCATGGGAAACATCCCCCAGAGCATGGAAACTTCACCGCGCTTTGCAAGCTCTACATTGGCTACTACAACGCTTACTTCGGCGGCATCCCGTCGGAGATTGGAAACCTGTCCCATCTTGTCCGTTTCGACGTCATGTATTGCGGACTCTCCGACGATATTCCGGCTGACCTCGGAAGGCTTCAGAATATCGACACGTTCTTTCTTCAGGTGAATGCGCTCTCCGACTCGATTCAGGTGAAGACGATATTGCAGATTCATGCCATTAATGTATTCCCACTGGCCCTCCCTCTCTGCTTTCTCTTTCGTACTTCTCTCTCTTCTCTCTCTCTCCTTTCCTACCTAACTACTTCGTCTCTTTTTCTCATTAACTCCTCATCTTTTCTTTCCTTCACTGTAAAACCCTTCCATCAATTCAAAATCCACTTGTATTTTTATTTTTGATATACTATATAATGTTCTTTCCTTCACTACTTCGTCCTTTATTATTACACTTTATTATATATTTTCTCTTACATCTTATCTTGTAATCATTTCAACTTCACGTCCTCAGTCTTATCACCCATCTTTTCTACATTTCTTTTTCACTTTAAAATTATTTTTATCATTCAACATTTGTTATTAAAAAATAATTATTTAACATTTTGCAATCTCAAAATAATAGATTTGCTTTTATACAATGGTAAGTTAAAACTTATAGCCATGATTTTCCAGAACAAGCTACACGGGTCAGGTGTAGTGCAGTAGGTGACAGTGATTTGACAGACTCTTAGGCCTCGGTTCTGTACTGACCGAGGCATAAACCTCTTTCGACACCGGTTTTGTATAGAACCGAAGCACTAGATCATGTGTCAGGTTTTGCAGAAACGCAAATGACTTTTTCAGAGAGTATTAGGCACCGCTTATAAATTGAACCGAGGTAAGATGTTCTATATGCTTCGGATATTCTTAAACCGATGCATATAAGTTTGTGAAAACTACAATATTGCCACCGCTTTCGGATAGGCTTCGGTTTTTCTTTGACCGAAGCCTATTAGGCAAGTTCAAAAGTATATTTTTTACTAGTGCATATGTCCTATATCAAATGTTGTCAAAAAAAAATTTGTGTTAACATATCATTATCCTTTTGGTTCACTCAAAAAATCAAAACTTATACTTTTGACAATCAAAATATAAGCTTTGGTTACTTGAAAATCAAAATATAAGCTTTAGTTATTTCAAAACAAAGTTTATACTCGGACACTCATAAATATTTTTAAAATAAGGTGACAATGTTTTTAAAGTTATTGAAAAAAATAGAAAACATGAAGTAAGGAATTAGTACAAGTAAAAATTTCTATTTTTATTAATTTTTATATATGTCGATAAAAAATATTAAAAGAAAAATTTTCTCTCACATATTTCATTAATCTAATTTTCTAACGTATTTAATTCTATGTATTTTATATTTATTAGAATTAAATCATATAATATATAAAGAAATCATCTTTGTTTAATGAACATTATATTTATCCACTAAATTCTAAAAACTTTAGGGCAACAACACCTTCGCGCCCTTGTTATCCTCCATCACTGGTCTTGTAGACCAGAACTGTATAATTTGTACGGTTAAAATTGAGATTATAGAGGGAGACTGGATGAAGAGAAGAGAGGGAAAAACGATGTTGCACATTGAACTTTAATCTTTGAACCCATGATACATTAATTGATTCTAATACTAAGGACTAGAATTGAGATTATACATTGACATACAACTTTGTCAAAAAACATTAATTTTGTTATCCGTTTTAATTATTATTTATTAATTTTCTAATTTCAATTACTCAGTGTTTGCTCCTTTCTTGGTTGTTAAATACATTTAAAATCTACTTGTTCATTAATTAACTTATAAAAAAATAAATAAAAAATGTTGAATTATGTCTCACAAATTTGGCGTGCCGTCGTAGTTAACTATTAATTAATAATAGGTTTAAACCTATAGTGACTTCCCCCTCGTTACTACTTGTATTGTATTTTGCATTTGTAGTAACATAATAATAAGTAATAATTGTTGTATTGAATCATTGGAAATGAAAATGGGACATAATAATTTAGTTTTTTAATATCCACTCTGCGAATAACACTAATAAGATACGTACAAGGGAAGGTCTTCCAAAAAGAATGAAAAATAGGTATGTTCGTAGTCTATAAAGTCATGCCATTCTTCATGGGAATACATGCACATTTGTTCTTCACTTCAGCATATCTACATCTGAAATTCAACCCAGCCATGGCCCCTTATCGTTGCACCATTTTTTCTTTAATCTTTGCTATTTTCTTTTCAACCATGGACATTACATTATTACTAGCACGTCCAATAACGGTCCCACCTTCGTGTGGAGCCCTCCCTCAGCCTCCACTCCCACCTCTGCCGCCACTCCCACCTCTGCCGCCACTTCCACCTCTGCCGCCACTTCCACCTCTGCCGCCACGTCTACCTCTGCCGCCACTCTCACCTCTGCCGCCACTTCCACCTCTGCCGCCACGTCCACCTCTGCCGCCACGTCCACCTCTGCCGCCACGTCCACCTCTGCCGCCACTTCCACCTCTGCCGCCATTCTCACCTCTGCCGCCACTTCCACCTTCGCCGCCACTTCCACCTCTGCCGCCATGTCCACCACTGCCGCCACTCTCACCTCTGCCGCCGCTCCCACCTCTGCCGCCACTTCCACCTCTGCCTCCACTTCCACCTCTGCCGCCACTCCCTTCTCTCCCGCCACTTCCTCCTCTGTCTTAATCATATTTGCCCACTCTTCCTAATATCCAAGTCCCACTTATTTACTTCCTATTCCTTTCTCCACCACCTTTAACCAACGTTCTACTTTGGATTTCGAAATTGGGTTCCTGTCATTCGCTGCATGCTTTGTTTGAATTTCAATAAGTGGTTTATATAATGATAGCATAAATTATGAAACTTTTCTTTGAATATGTGTATTTCTGTTGCACTTCTGCATTACTTCATGCAGGGCAAGTACCTAGAGTCGATAGACTCTATACTATGAAATGAATGTATTTTATCATAAGCTGACGCTTAATTAATACCCTAACTTCCTATTAGTATTCGTGGACATACAGAATTAAATGAATAATAACTGATTATAATAATATAATTATATAATATTGATATCTAAATTAATAAATTAAGTTTTTAATTATTATATTATTATACTAAAGTTTTTAAATTATTAAACATAAAATAGGAATTATAAATTTATCATTAATTACTCGATTAAAATTTATTTTGTTCCATCAGATAATATATAATACAGATTGATATCGTTGAGCGATTGAGAAGAAAGGTATATGATATAGAAACACATTATATGGGGTAAGAAGTAGGAAAATCAAGGTTGGTCATCAAGTAATGATATTTTGACACTCATTGAATAGAAAATAACCATTTAACAATTCAAAAATAATAATATTTTAGATATATTTGTTTTATTTTTAAATTTAAAATTATACTATATATACAATTATATTATTAAAGTAGATTATAAGGTGAATTTATTTTTTTAAGGACTCAATTGTTAAACTAATGCTCAGCAGCCTACTTACATATCTTTATAACAGATCGATAATTGTTGAAATCTTTGATTCCAAGTTCATTTGCCTAACCAACCCTATTAAGGACATAGACCCTAGTATACATTTAGACGTAAATCTAGACGAAATTTGTAGCTTTTAACGTACGTATGCTATTGAACTACAACTGTTATTGCCAAATTGTTGGTGTTTTGACATGATAATTGTTGTTCATCCTATTGGAAAGACATTTCGATCTCTTATCTTAAACTTTTTGAAAGAGATAATTTAACTTTGTTGAAGATCGAAAAGTTTACGTTTTTAAACACTCGATTTTAAGGTTCAATTCGAACTATAAGTTACTTTAGCAAATACTTTTTAATTGTTTAAATATATTTTTTCTAGTTCTTAGATAAAACTAGCTCTTAATAAAAAGGCATTTAATAACAAGAGCTTCTATAGTGGTTAAAGTAATGTAGAATTGGATTTGTAAGAAAAGCGTTTAGACATAATAAAGCAATAAACACACAGTTGTTTTTATACTGGTTTGCTTTACCAAACTATGTCCAGTCTCCTCTAACACTTAAAGGATTCCACTATAATTTTCAACAAGATTACAAGTGAGTATTTTCACCACTCTTGGTATCCCTAGTCACTCTAAGTAATCACTGTTATGTTAAAGACAAAATCTTCTATATGAACAAACGATCTCACGTTTTGAAGTTTAATCAAATAACATTAAAACGGGTTAAAAATCAAAACGCAATCTAGGATAAAAACATAGAGCCTAAACCCCAAACAAACAAAAACTAGAATCTGAACCTCAAACATAGAAATCATAGGAAAACACTTAGGTCCTAGGAAATAGAAAAACACTTACGCTAGAACAGTCAGACGCATGGTTAGACGGTGTCATGTCTAAAGACGTATGAGAGAGAACTGAGTTAAACGCTTAATGCTTAAATACCTGAAGTTGGTATTTGTTTTCTCTTGAAAACGAAATAGGTCGAGAAAATGTCTTCAACTAAAACAATTAAAAGACATAATTATTAAAAGATATAAAAAAAGTCTGAGCAAGTTAAACGTTATCTGTCTACAAAGAGACAAAAGCAAAAGAAGTGTTTACTTGAATCAAGATGATACCATAAGTAAAACAAACACGTCATCATGTGATGACACTTTGTCGTTTTGAGCAAGGATTAAATGACATTAAATGTCCAACATTCAAAAACAAAAAAAAAAACTAATAAGAAAAGTCATATATGTTGCATGCACATTTTACTCTAATTTTGCATATAAGCTATTCTACATGCATCCACAATACTACAAATCAAATATAAAATGCAGACGTAGAAACAAAAGAGATAATCATAGAATGTTCCTCATTTGAAGCAAAGTCTAGAAAGATCGTACAACCTACTTCAAGAAAAGGACTAAACAAGCATGCCTACTATGACAAAGTTAACTTACACAATGGCTGGTGTGAAAAGAAGAAAGAGAAAACACAAGCATCAAGGCTGCGAACTACAAATGCAGTCTAATAGATAAATATTCAAAAAGCCTGTAAATAGAAGATCTCTCAAGAAGAAAATCAAGAGTATAGAATAGGATGGCCAAAGTGCGCAAAGCTTACAATGACATATCCATTCTAAAGAGAAAAGGAGAGAAAAGAGCTCAAAGAAAAGAATACATCTGAGTTGAAAAAAAGAGAAGAGAAAAGAAAAGAGAAAGAGATACTTTCGAGCTTAAGCGTCAAATATCTTAGTGTTGTATTGCATTGTAATCAAACCCCTCGTGGAGAGATTTAGTCTAAACTTCACGTAAGTAATCGTTAATTGCAATTTTGAAGAGAATTAAAACGCTTACAACTGAGGTCTTTTGAGTTGAGGAATCTAGATGCAATAGTATAGTACCAAGAGTGGTGCGAATACTCAAAGGAAATCTCGGCAGGGTGCTGAGTACAAAGAGTGATGCGAATACTCAAAGGAAATGTCGGCGAAGTAGTTGAGTACCAGGAGTGGTGCAAATACTCAAAGGAAATTTCGGCGAAGTAGCTGAGTACCAAGAGTGGTGCTAATACTCATTTGTAGTCGTGTAAGGATTATAGTGGAACCCTTGCGGAGGAGACTGGACATAACTTAGTTGGAGTGAACTAGTATAAAATCTCTTTATTCTCTCTTCTCTTTACTGAATGATCCTCTTAGAAAACTTGCAGTTGAGTTTTATATTTGAAAGTATAAGAACTCCCAGGCTAAACGATTCTTACTTTTAAAGGAAGTTCTTACAAACACTGCAGTATAAATTATTCTGAATAGCAAGCTATTTTTTGAAAGGCTTATATTTCAAGTCACTACAAGAAAAAAGTGAATTACATACAGCAAAAATCCGTATATAAGACCCAAAATCCGTATATAATACTTGGTTATATACGGATTACATACGGGCAAAAATCCGTATATAATACTATCGTAGCTAGGTTTATATACGGATAAATCCGTATATAACTTATATACGGAAATTATATACGGATAAATCCGTATATAACTTGTATACAGAAATTATATACGGATATATCTGTATATAACGTATATACGGATAAATCCGTATATAACCTATATACGGAAATTATATACGAATATATCCATATATAACTTATATACGGATAAATCCGTATATAACTTATATACGGTTAAATCTGTATATAACCTATATACGGATAAATCCGTATATAATGGTTTAAGAAGAGCTAAATAAATACCCTGTATATAGCAGTTCCCCATGCACAATATACAAGCAGACCTGGACATTATAGTGAACATTCACAATTGATATAAGCAAACCTGGACATTATACATTGCACACTAACATATAAATCCAATAAGCTTTTCAGATACACTTAATCCACAAAGGAAACATTGTATATGAATACATAAATATTGTTTACATCAATATAACTGCAAGAATAAACATTAGGTAAGCTCATGAATGGATTGTGGTTGTGGTTCTAAATAAGTTCAACAGTAATGGAAATAAGTTCTATAAAATGCCTAATAATGCATATCATCATTTCCATCTTGTGGTTGTTGCTGGTGTGGTGGTTGCTGTTCTGGAGGTTGTTGTTCTGGAGGTTGTTGTTCTAGTTGGACATCATTGGGTACTTCATTTTGAACTTGAGGATTTTGAAGGTTTAAAAAGTCTTGTGTAGCTGCGAATGCTGAAGGCAGAAGGAATGGCAGGAGGACGCCAATAAAGCCTTCAAACTTTTCAAGCTGCTGACCATATTGTTGTAACTGCGATTTCAGGTTAACAATTTCTTCTGAATTTTGTTGTTGAGCAGTAGAAGATGCTTGTGTCTGTTGGATGTAACTATCAACACAGTCATCTTGGGAAGTGACATTTCCAATGTCGTGTACGCGTCCCTTGTATTTTCCACCAGCAGCCTCTAACCAACATCGGTTTCTCAATCTTTCCTCCTCCGTAGGGTCCAAAGGAGAAGATGCTGAGACACCAATAGATGTAGTCTCAGATCTTATTTGAGAAAATTTTGAAACAAATTGTTCCTGTTAAATGAATAAATATTATCATTAAACATGAGGTTTAAAAACCGAAAATTTATAACGTGATAGAGTTAGTACAAACTTACATGGGTCCGCCTAGACCTTTTGTCCACAAATTCTCCTATTGATTGACGAATATGTGTCTGCTAAAATATTTTATCAACATGCACAGACCGACCAAGCTCCTGTGACTGCAAACAAAATGAGTTGTTAATAAATATTTGTAAAGTTTATGATTAGAAATATATGAAAAGAAATGTACAAGTTACATACCAAACGAATAACATGCTCATGCACGCTTATAGATCCTCCAGTGTGCAAACAACCACCCTTTTCAGATGTCCGATTCTTCTTTGCCGTTTCACACTTTTGTCTATAAAGTGGCATGTTCCACTTTTCCAAAAGAGCATTCCAAGTATCATCCCCCAGCCAATCAGGTCTTTTTCCTAGAGTTCTAGCTTTTTTATACATCTTTGAGAGTCTATGAGATGCCTTGGTGTGATAATTTTTTTTTACCTTTTCCTCATCTTCAGGCTTCCATGAAACCTTTCTCTATTATATTAGAAATAATAGGTTTGAATAAGTAAACAAGTTCAAAGTATAAAAGTGTATCAGTAACATTTTCTAATTCAGGAAATTAATTTTATTGGTTGTTAGAAATGAATGTTCTGGTTGTGAAGGAAACAAAACAAATTATTTTTCTGTAGCTGCACCAAAGTAATCCATTCCTTGGAATGGCAACAATGGTTATATCAGGAATGCATGAGAGTTGAATCACACAACAAACAAGGGGCTGGAAACATGCATGCATTGGATTATTTTGTATTTCAGCTAGTTGGTGTTGTTGTAGTACAAATTAAATGCAGGACACCAACTATTGACTTTGTTCCAGGAAGATTGCAATATTCTATTATCTTTTATACACATGAATAATAGGTTTGATTTACACATACAGAGAATAATTGCTCAGTGTAACAGGATTGGGATTGAAAAGTGTGTACCTTAAAACGTTCGAAGAAGACATCTCTGGTTGACTTAGGGATTAAGCTCCATGTTAGCCATGGCTCATCAAACTATTGCTTGATGGTGGCTGTGATAGCCTTCGATGCAGGTTTTGTAGGATAAAACCTAAAACAAAATTAAACTCAAACATTAGAATAATACAACAATGAATTGTCTATATATTAATTGAGTTAATTTTTTTCTTACCCTCCTCCAACGGGTGTAACCATTGGACGACTATTGGAACATTCTTCCACGTAATTGGCGGCTGAACTGGAATGTGGATCTGCATCCTCTATACCAGGTGATGGTGCAATATTTCTGGGAGTTGATGGGTTAGAACCAACATTGGGAGAGAGTGAAGCCATTCGATGAGGAGGCACTTGGTATGGAGTGGGTGTCAAGTCAGGCACTTGTATCGAAGGTGGAAGAGATGTACCAATGGAGGTAGGTGTAGATGTAGAAACTTGTTGTGGAGTGGGAGTCAAGGCAGGAACAACTGATGGAGGTGGAACAGATCTACCAGTGGAGGTAGAGATAGGTGTAGTTGGATGACTGGTTGAACCAATTTCATTATTGAAACGTGTCATCAACTTCACTACATAAGATTTCTTCCCCTTCCCCTTATCAGAATTTCCTGAAGGTGGAATAGGAGGGCCAAAAGCACCTGATGCCATATTCTTGAACATAATATATATTTTTATACAATAGAAGAAAAGAAAATTTAGAAATAGTACAATCAGAGATAAAAAATCCATATATAACATTTTTTTTAAATTCCGTATATAAATTTCGTATATAATATCTGTCTTATATACGGATTTAAATTCGTGTATAAAGTTCTGTATATAAATCCATTATTTCTTGTAGTGAGTCGAGCGTCTAAGCCTTTGAAAGAATATTTTACATGCTTGATAACGTGTTATATCAGAAGGGTTGCGAAAAACGTTTTCCATAAATGCTATTCAACCCCTTCCCCCTTCCCCCTTCTTCTAGTGTTTTTCAGGTACTTCATGTTACTCTTACTAGTATCAAATTTCACCCACTACTAGTTACTTAGTATTCTTCACCACTACTGATACTCTTGGACAATCCAAATATATTCCTGATATGATGTCTAGTTAAGTTTCACTCACTCTCGATTTTCCCTAGAAAAACTCGTTTAGCTACCGTTTAACTTCACTAACTTAAACGTAAGAGTTTCACCCAGTTTTGGTTTCCACTAGACACACCTATCTAACTACCATTTAACTCCGCAAAGTTAAACGTAAAGTATTTTAATTCTCTTCAGAATTTATAATCAAAAGATTGATTACAAGTTCTTAGACAATAACTCTCACAAAGAGAATATGTGTTCAATACAATTCAATCTAACAGACTCACTAAATATTTATCTATTCTTTCTTCTTACAAAAGTAAGCTTGTATATCAATGAAGCTTGAGAGTGTTTCTTTTCTTGAGCTTTTCTTTCTCAGGTATTTTCTTTTAAGTTCGTGTGCTTTTGACCTTTTTCTTCACTTGCTCGCTTGAGCCTTTTCTTTCTATAGGTAATTCTCTTGATTCTCTTTTTGAATGATCTTCTATTTAAAGGCTTGTTCAAAAGATATTTGTTAGACAAAGCTTTGCTTTGATCTTTGAGTCTTCTTAGTCTTGTCATACGTAAAAGTCATTGGTTAAAGTCAACTAGTCAAAACATGCTTTCTTTCTTTTTTCAGTACTTTGAGAAAAGTAGGCAACACAATTTTCTGGCATGACTTTTGATGAGGAGAACATTTTGTGAATATCTTCTTTATTCCTAACGTTCACTTCTAATTTATATACGATGAAGCAAGTGGATGCGTCTAATAGAAAATCTGCACAAAATAGAGTAGATATGCATGCAACAGATATGTCATTTCTCTTATCACTTATTGTTTTTAAATATTGAGCATTTAATGGAATTTAATGTCTGTTCAGAACAACAAAATATTTTTTACATTTTCTACCGTTTAGGTAAGATTTGATCGTTTAAGTTTTTCACTAAGATACCAAACAGTTGATGAAGACTTCACTGTTGGATGAAGTAGATCATTTGACACATGATATAGTCTAGCCTATGAAAACCATTCTTTAGATTTTTCTTTGTTCTATTAAGGAATGTGTTTAACAAGGTGTCTTTTAACACAAGCTTTTGGAATACCATTTGAGATTTTTAACGTTCTTTCCAAAAACATCTTTTGACACTTTTATCTATCAAGACATATTAAGAGTTTGTTTGATCATCACCTAGTGATGTATATCATTCGTTGCATTCAACAAGACTTTCATTGATGCACTAATTAGTTTGGTGGTGCGAATGTTCATACTAGGTGTTTTCTACTAAGGCTTTCTTTAAGGTATTGAGGTTTTTCAAAGCATTTTCACGAATCAATTATATCTTAGATATATTGTTATTCTAATGATAACACTATCACATGCTCATTTCGTTTAATATTTTGTTAAACTTTAAAATATATAAGAGCGTTTAGATATTATCAACAATCTTGTCTTAACAAGTGTAATATATCTTTAATACATACATGATGTAAAAAAGAAAGTACTAAATGAAAGTATCATATATTTACATCCTTAAACTTTTGTTTAATTGGGAGACTAAATAAAGATTGATGCTTATGATGTGTTTCTACTTTCCTGTCATTTATGTTAAAAAGTAATTTTTAATAAATATATTAGTATAACATTTATACAAATAATAAATTTTGTCTCAATTTAGAGAGGAACAATATTGCTCCATTTTGAGAAAAATTAGGACTAAATTGAATTAAAGAGACATATACAAGGACTAAATTGAAATCAAGACAATAACACTTAGACATTAACACTAACATGTGGTAGTACCTTGCAACATGACATTGACAATATCACGTGTCACATTAAGAACTTGACACATGGCAACAAAATTTTTTGTAAACAAATTTAAAACATAAACAAAAATAAATATTAGTAATTGTCACGTGACATGCTGTTACGTTATTAGTAATTTTTTTTAAGAGAACCTAATGGAGACATTTATTCAAAAGTTAGGACACATGGCATACCATTAATGCTATTAGTAATTTTTTTAAGTGGATCTAATTGAGACATTTATTCAAAAGTTAATACGCAATTGAAACTTTTTTCAAAAGTTAGGGCACAATTGAAACTTTTTTAAAGAGAGGGCTAACTTGAAGCGTTTCAACCAAATAAGTAATTAAGCCTAATTAAAAAAAAAAAGTCTCTATAATTGATGGAAGCTCATTTACAAGTTGTTCTTAGGATTGTCTAATATTTGAAAGAGACACCAGGAAGATGAATTTTGTTAAGAAGAAACAAGAATGTTAGTCTTGAAGCATATATTAATGATGATTATGCATGATCGATTGTTGATAAAGAGGAGGAGGATAACTCTTTAGTAGTACCTCTTTCTCTAGAAGAAATTTAATTGATTGTTGATTATGCATGAAAGTTATTTAATTGACAGTGATTAAAGTAACCTTATCATGATTCATGACGAGGAGTAATTCAAGGAATTAAAAGCATAGAAACTTCAAATGTCAGAATTGGAAATAGATAACATATAGTGGTTAAGGAAAAAATGCTATTGCAATTGAAAGTTGTTTTGAAAGAAAATTTATCGCCGAAGTGATGTATGTTACAAAAATTTGACCAAAATCTATTAAGTGTTGGTGAAGTGGAGGATGGATATAAAGTTTATCATGAAGACTAATATTGTTTGATAAAAAAAAAAATGTGTCTTTGGTAAAGAAATGCTCAAGGTGAAGATGAGAGGAAGAACTCCACCTTAATCTGTTATAGAAAGAACATGCTGCTATTCCAATTAAAGAGAATATCAGGCATAACATGTTTTGTTACTATCATCATCAATGATTGTTATTAGTTCAACCAAAATAATTGGTGAATAGTTTACCAAATTTAGATGTGTATCTTCCTTATTGCCAAACGTTAGATTTGAAAGCAACACCAAAAATCTTATCTGAAAACAGTGAGGAAGGAAAAAAAAAAGCTTCAGTTGATCTTTATGATTTATGTGGACCATAAATAATACCGTCTTTCAAAGGTAGTTTATCCTATATCGTGTGTTCATAGATGATTTTATAACATTTTATTGGATTTTAACCTTTAATCAAATTTAAATAAGTTATAACTTCAACATAATTTAAATTGAATTATCACCTCTCAAATTATTTCAAACACCTGTATTTGCTCATAAAAGCTAGTCCTTAAAATCCTTAAATTTATGGACCAACTCCAATAATTAAATAATAATTATATTTTAAAAATTAAAAGGTACTTTATTTTATTAAAATATTTACATATGTTATAATTTATATTTCAAATTATTATATTTAAAATTAAAATAATTTAAATTTTAAAAGTCTATTCTTTATTTTAAATTATATTTTAGTTTTTCTAATGTAGGTGAAAATAGTAAAAATCACCATCTACTTTAAAATCAGATATGGTCTGCTGCTTTTAATTTATATTTTCTCGCTGATATGTTTTCAAAATATATTTATATGTATTGATTTCAATATTTTAAATTATATTAAGTTTTTTAATATATTTTGAAGGTCTAAAGGGACAATACCAAATTAGGTTTTGCTCTTATCGATAATTAGGTCTAAATTGAAAGAGTAGTGTATTCGCGGTCTTTTGCGGCAGTTGTGATTCTTTTTTATGACTTTGCTACTGCCGTAAGATCAATGGCAGTTTATATTGGGTACACATTCACTATTGCGGATTACATTTGAAGTCAAGCTTTCAGAGCAAATATAAACTACGGGGAGAATGAAAACATCATAAAAAAAAAGCTAATAAAGCAAGACCATTCTTCCAAATTCGTTTAGCACCTCTTAGCCTTCTTCATCACTGTCATTTATAGACAACTCCTGATGTGTGAAATGGTAAAAGAAAGTATAACTTTGTTTAGATGCACAACTATAGGTCTCGACCAAACTACAGAACGTTAGAGCATTGAAAATGCTGAATCAGGTAACTAAACCATATAAAATTTCTTTTTAAAACAAGATGTTTTAAAGTCTATATAAAACAGAGTATGATTGAAATGTGATGAAAAGAAAAAAAAAAACACTATGCAATGACGGGTGGCCTCAACTTTTAAACTCCAGGATAAATGTTTTTTGAGAATTACATACTCTGTCAATGCATTTCATTGTTAATCGAACACATTAAACTAAAAGAAACAAGAACCAACAAGTGAACTTTTAACCCAAAAATGTTTTTCCTTTCAAAACTAGAGAGCTAAGCCACACAACAGGGCAGAAGAAACAACAGCACAAAAAACAAATCAAACAAAATTGAAACAGAAACATTTAAAATGGATTAAAACTTGTTTTAGATACAAGTTAATTGCAAAAAATTAGGAGTTTGGCACCAACGGGTAATACTTACATTATGCATTAGGGTTGTCAAACACAGTCTGCACTAAAGAACTAAGGGAAAGTCCAAAGCAAACTCTCACATGCATTATTAATGAGTGTGTGTACATGATCAAAACATTAATCAACAACTATATATATATATATATATACATACATATATATATATACATATATATATATATATATATATATATAGATATGTATGTATATATATATGTATGTATGTATATATATATATATATATGTATGTATTCCTCAATCATAAAGCCATAATCTACAGAAAACAAAGTAATCCTCCTCAAATAGTTCAAAACTAAAGTAGACACATTGCCGGAAATTATTATATAATTTAACAATGACAAGAATTCACAATAGCTCAGCATCATTTTATGCATCTGGTACAAACATAAAAGTAACAACATCTAAATTCTACAACACTCAGGAAAAAGATGCATCTATAAGACTAATGACCCTTAACCTTATCATCTGCCACAACATTGAGAATGGGCAAGCTACTGAGGAACTCATCAAGGCCTTCAAAAAACCCAATCCCTTCAATATTATCCTCAGCATGTCCAGCAGCATTCCCTTCACGATCGCGCACTCCACGGGAAGGCTCCTCCACCTCATTGCTGAACTCCACATTCAAATCCAACTTTCCCAAGTTTCCAGCACCCCTCCTTCTCGAACCACCCAACGCAGTCTTCTTACTAGACTCCGCCCTTGCACCAGAAGGCATAGGAGAGGCAGCATTAACTTTGGCATTAGCATTGACTTTGGTATTAGCATTGACTTTGGCATTAGCATTAGATTTGGCACTAGAATTAGCTTTGACACTAGCAGTAGCAGTAGCACCAGCAGCTGTAACAGGATCACCTGAACCCACATTCTCATGCCCTGTATGGACACCCCTCCTAGCTCTCCCCACAGTTTCCCTCCTTCTATCACCAGAATCTTTATTAACTCTAGTCTTCTTCCTCCCACTCCTCTTCACAACCCTCCAGTCTCCATCCCCGGAATCGTCGTCACTGGGATCGGATAACTCGATAAACGCGGCGGCAGCCTCTTCATCATAGTAATCCCAGTTCCTCTTAGGCTTACTATAGGACGACCCCTTCAAAGGGCAAGGAAACAAAGGGGAAAACGGGTTCCAATTGGAGGATAACCCGTTCACGTCCTTCGAATCCCCAGAAAATCCCAACGGGAAAAAACCCCAACTGCAATAGGAACCGTCTTTCCCATTCAACGGCGGTGGCGACCGTATCACCACCGCATGAAACCCTCTTCGGCAACTCTGACACCTCAAGGTACAGTCCTCGTACCCCTTTGGGTATTCATACAAAACGTAACAGTAAGGGCACGAGGTCCAGAAACTCGTTCCACCGTCGGTTTCGACGGTTCCGGTCTGCCGAGTCGACTCAGCGGACTCGGTACGATTGGAGTTCGGCCGAGTCGTCTCAGCCGAATCATCCCTCGATCTAGGGTTTCGCCTGGGCGTGGGTTGGGGCTGTGCAGGAGGAAGAGGACGCGACGGGGCCTGCGGCGGCGGAGTTGTGAGCAGCCGGAGATCGGTGTCGTACATGGCTTTCTTGGCAGGATTAGAGAGTACGGACCAGGCGTCGTTGACGAGGGACAAGGCGTGGCTGGCGAAGGCGAAGAGGTTGCGGCTGGGATCGAGGAGATGAGCGAGGCGGCGATACTGGGAGGAGATGTGGTCCATGTTGGTGGTGTAGCGGAGGATTTGGAGGATCCCGTACCAGTCGCAGTGGTGGTCGTTGATTCGCGACTCTCCCGCCAGGAGCGTGTCGATCACCGTCAGGAGGTGCTCGGAGGCCTCATAAGTCGGGTCGGACTCGCGCGCGCGGATCGCGAAGGAGCGCGCCCCGTGCAGGTCCCTCGCGGTCAACAGCTTGTTCGCAGTGTACAGCCACCGCTCCGCCTCCGCTCGGTTTCCTCCACCGCTGCTGTCCATGGTGGCTCTCACTCTTGGAAACGGACAAGAAAGGACACGGAGTTAGAGATTCAGGGTGTGGTGGGCGAGGGCAGTTTCGTCATATCATACGGTAATAACTGAAATCAAATGATATCACATCCACATGAATGCTCTTTGTTAGTGCTGAGCTGCGGCGGAGCCAATCGATGTTTTTATTTTAATCCCTTTTTATTTATTTATTTTTTAAATTTGGCTTTGTTAGTTTTATTGTGCGCTTCATTCCATGGTAGTTACGATGCTCTCTCACTTTGATTTGGCAATAGCCAATGGCACACACATCAAGAGACTGTGTTGGTGAGGTGTTGAATTCGTATGCGGTAGCAGAAACAGAATCAATTGATTGGTCGATGTAATACTTGTTACTAAAACACAGAGAGCATATGATTGCTCCTGCAGGCAAAGTCATCTTATAGAGACAGCAGGAAATTATGTTTACCAGTATCTTAGAGTGTGGATAAAATAAGATTGCCCCATTTTCACCTTTTTTACAACTTTACACTCCTTAGTTGTTTAAATTTCAGTGAAAAATCTTGGTTTCTTTAATTTTTTTAAATATGAATAAAATAATTTTCTTTTGTAATTTTAGTATATTTTACCTATAACAATATAAACAAACAAACTTTCACCAAATTGACTTTTCTACCCCTCTTACTATTTTAACACATGTTTATATTGTTAGGTTTTCAAGTCCTTCTCTCATTGGTTTAGTCAGTTTATGATTATACCATCAACCAATTTTGGGACCAATAAAGATGCAAAAAGATTTTTTTGGTTTCGTTGTCTTTTTACATTTTTCGCTCTTTCTTTTGTGGCTCGAACTCTGTTGGTCATTGATTGATGGATGGAAGTTTAGATAGTGCAACAAAAGATAATATTTGAGTTTTATACAAATTTCATTTTGCGTTTTCCAAAGAAGTTAAAGAAAATGAGTGGAGAGAGAGAAAAATATTAAAGAAAAAGAGTTGAGAGAGAAAGAAATTGAAGAGGAGTTAAGAGAAAAAGAAATTAAAGAAAAAAGGAATTGCGAGAAAATGAAATCAACATAAAGGAGTTGAGAGAAAAAAAAGGAGTTGAGAGAAAAAGAAATAAAAAAAAAGAGTTGAGAGAAAAGAAATCAAAGTAAAAGAGTTAAGAGAAAAATAAATTAAAGAAAGAGTCGAGAGAAAAAGAAATTCAAGATAAAATTTTAGAAGAAAAGGAAAAGGAAATAAAAAGAAAAAGAAGTGACAAAGAAAAAGGAAGGAAAGTATAATGATAAAGATTATGTGTTTTATGCAAATATTATTGTTTTGTCCATAATAACTTTTAGTTAGATGTTGCAACAATTATTTGGTCTTAATCAATTAATAGTGTGTTCACTGATTCTAATTCTAAATTGAAAAATTAATAAAATGATGATATTTAATCCTAATATTATGTTTCTCTTAGGAGAAGTATATTCGTAACATTAGAGGATTAATGTACTTGGAAAAGGAAGAAATGGTAGGATATTGACGGGTATTTTGAGTTTTCTTTGTAATTTTTACCTTTTAATTAAATATAAGAAATAATGATTCATATAATAAGAATTAAATACAATGTTAATGGGTATTAAAAAGTACTTATTGAAAATTGTCGCAACCGGAATCGCGACGGGACGACGATCCAAAAAAAGAACGGTTTTTTGAAAAAAAAGAGATTTGGAGTCGCCACCATCGTTTATTATGGGAAACTACGGGAAAACCATAAAACGATAAAGCACGGTCCACGAAAACCAAAGATTGGGTTCGGGAGTCGGTTACGCGTGGGGAAGGTGTTAGCACCCCACAACGCCTGCCCTAAGGCAGTACCTTTAACTAAATGCACGAATATGATGTGGTTTTCAAAATGTTTAACTATCCCCTAAAATAAAATTCTAAATAAACAAAACATATTTTTTAGTTTTTTGGGCCCGACAAGGATTGACCTTGGTCCTACGTATCCTCATTCAGAATGAGAAATCAGGGTTACGTAGTTCTTTTGAATCTGTTTGAGAAATTTGTTTGGAAATTGTTTGAAAATTTGTTTTGAAATGATTTTGGATTTTTGGGAAGTGAACCTGACAAGGACGAACCTTGCTCCTACGTATCTCCACTCTTAATGGAGAATCAAGGATCATGTAGTTCTGGCAGAAAGACTGTTTGTTTGCTTGAAAGTGTTGATGTTTTTAGTTTTTGAAGATTTTACAGTTTTTTGTATCTTTTGAGAAAAAGGTGAAAATGTTTTTAGCACAAGGACGATGCGAGCGATCACACATGCGCTTAACCTTAAAAGCATATTTTTGTAATTTTATTTGAGAAAGAAGAAAAGGTTTTTAGCACAAGGACGATGCGAGCGATCACACATGTGCCTAACCTTTAAAACATATTTTTATAATTTTATTTGAGAAAGAAAAAAAGGTTTTTAGCACAAGGACGATGCGAGCGATCACACATGTGCTTAACATTTAAAACATATTTTTATAATTTTATTTGAGAAAGAAGAAAAAGGTTGTTAGCACAAGGACGATGCGAGCGATCACACCTGTACTTAACCTTTAAAATATATTTTTGTATTTTTTATATTTTTTATAAAAAGGAGAAAAGGTTTTTAGCACGAGGACGATGCGAGCGATCACACACGTGCTTAACCTTTAAAACATATTTTTGGTATTTTTTATTTAAGAAAGAGAAAAGGTTTCTAGCACAAGGACGATACGAGCGATCACACATGTGCTTGACCATTAAAATATTTTCATTATTATTTTTATAGAAGAAAGAGAAAAGGTTTCTAACACAAGGACGATGCGTGCGATCACACATGTGTCTAAACCTTTAAAATATTTTTATTATTATTTTTATTATTATTATTTTTTTAGAAGAGAAGAAGAAAAGGTTCTAACACAAGGACGATGCGTGCGATCACACATGTGTTTAAACCTTTAAAATATTTTTATTATTATTGTTAAGAAGAGAAGTAGAAAAGGTTCTAACACAATGACGATGCGTGCGATCACACATGTGTTTAAACCTTTAAAACATTTATTATTAAATTTTTTTAGAAGAGAAGAAGAAAAGGTTCTAACACAAGGACGATGCGTGCGATCACACATGTGTTTAAACCTTTAAAATGTTTTTATTATTATTTATAAAACACTACAAGATTTTTGCTTATTACCGAAGGTTAATTACCGAAGGCCTAGGGACCCTCGGTAAATAAAGTTTTTCGACGGTCAAAATGAGCATTACCGAGGGACATGGTGAAATGAATTTACCGAAGGTCAAAAGAGCATTACCGAGGGGTTTGTGGCCTTCGGTAAGAGGCTCGACCCCTTAAACTGAGTAATTGGGCGTATTGGCATAGGTCGTTCCTAATTTCGTAAGACAACACCGTATTCCCTCTCTGTTCTCGCGCCCAATTTTGTAAAAAGGTCAACTCTGCGTTGTGCTCCCTCATCCCCTCCCTATCCGTTGTCGTCCCTAATTTGTGCTTCCCATTCTCGTCGCCCAAGTTTGTCTTCCTCTCCCTCTCCCTTTCTCGTATGTCCGGTTACATTGTGTGGGTAGGGTTCAGTGGTGTTCCAGCAGTGCATTGGCATTGCCGTTAAGAGGGTGGTCCGTTAACATTACGAGGTCTGCGAAGGCGTACAGAAGAGGGTGCTCCCGTGACGTGAGGGCGGCTGTCGTTGTCAAGGGAGGCTATCGGGAGACGCATTGAGGTATGTTCTTTACTGGCTTTTGGATTAATAAACTAGGACAAGTTTTCCTTAATATTATTGGAAAGTCAAAATAAAATGAAAAGCAAGTTATTTTGAATTGGTTTAGTTAAATGGGAATAGGAATAACAAGAAAGAAAGATGTAGATTAGTTGGTAGAAGAGTGGTTCGTGTTGATTTGAGGAAGGAACAGATGCAGTATAGTTACCCATTGAAGCATGTTTAGATGACTGAGTTAACATAGTAGAGATGAGAAGCAACATGCAGAGGAAGCAAAAGAAGAAAGTGGTTTTGGTATTAATATTTACTACTAGGTTAAGAGTTAGTGTGAGATACAAAGAACGTAGTTTCTCAATATATAGCTATTTGTAGTGATTAAGCCAAAAGTATAGAAGAGTGCTGAAAGTAAATGATAGGTCTTGGTTCAAGACAGAGAAGAAAATGGAGTAAATGATAGGTTCCAAGGGAAGAAATTCCCTTCTACAGAGGACAATCCCTGTTCTGAAACAAAATACACTCCAGCCACAGAACTACAATTGCACCATGTGGCATGGCACCCTGTCATTCTTCCAATGGCTGTTGTTTGAGTTGTCGTTGGTCACAGAAGTGCCTTTTAGAGCTAAAATTGCGGCCCAAGCAGGTGTTACAAGAAGATGCATTAAAACTTGCTTTGTTTCTAAAAGCAGCATTGTTTCAGGAATTTTCTTGGGATCTTGATTCCTAAAACAAGTGTTGTTTTTGTGGCTGCAGCCCCTTCCTTCTCTTCCTTCATCTGCAATATACATACACTCCACAAAATCTGTCCACATTTTTCCTTCATTAGCAATTTAATCTTCTAAGAAGGGGGAGATCATGCCTATCTGTTGGGGTCTTAGGGTTACTATAAACAAAGTGTATCTGTCACCCCTAACCACTTCATACTAACTTGTATTTTTTATTTTTTTCCAAACTATATAACAATTGTGTATAAACTGTCAAATACATTACATATGGTAACAAAAATGCTCTAAAATGCATTAAGAAAACAAGATAATTCAACAAAGTGGAGCAGAATCACGAAATTCAATTTTCAACATTGAAATTTTCAAAGTGTTTGATAAAAGTCTTCACTGAAATTTCTAGATTGGAAGTAGATTTATGCTTTTCAAATTTGAAGATGAAGCTTAGTATTACTAAAAAAGTAACAGCCTTTTACACATATATTTTCATTCTTTCAAGGTTGTTGTACATAATCAGAGTTGACAACTTCCACTTATACCAAAAATGAACTCATAATGGGGTTTTGAGATGTGAAAATGCACACAAGTTGCTCTAAGGTCAATTAATCAATTCCAGCAACTTTATATTATGAAATTAGAATTGTTTAAGTTGGAAATTGGTACATAAACAACATAGATCAGAATATGACCTCCTAACAACCCATTATGCAGGAAAATAAGCAACCTCACACCCCAAACAAAGTTTTAATGAAACAAAGCACCAAACAACAATGCAAACAACTTTGAAATAGATATTGACACTGAACCAAGTTGGAAAATATAAACTACCTAAAATTAAACTGGAATAAATTGAATAAATTGATTGCCTTGTTCTTCCCTAGCTGTGTCCAATGTCAAACCTCTCTGAGAAGTCAAGTCTCCAGTCAAGTTGTTTCCATTTTCATGTAAAACCTGTCTGACAATACAAGTTGTTTCCATTTACACGTGGAATTGTATCAGCAGCAATTAGACTTGTTGGTGATTTGCTCTTGCAGCCTTTTATGATTGAAATAACTCTTTTGTTCTATATTTTCTTTTGCAAGAAAAAATGTCTTATAAAGTGAATGTACTTATGTGGTGAGTAAGTACAGATGCTTTCAGCTTTGATTTCTCATGATTGTAGATCATGATTCACTTTAAATTAACCCTTCATACATGTAATTGTCTTGTCACACTTCTCCAAACAGAGTGGTACTGTTTTATTGTGAATGGTTTGATCCTTCTAGAGCTGGTACTAGAGTCGATCCACGCTTTAATATTGTCGAACTGAACCAGAGATTAAGATATGGGCCATTTGATCCTTTCATTCTACCATCTAATGTCAGACAGGTTTATTATGTGCCATATCCACCATTTCGCAATATTGACAAGCGTGGTTGGGCCGTAGCAATACAAACGAAGCCTAGAGGTCGCATAGACTCAAATGAAGTTGAGGAAGATGTAGCCTACCAACTTGACCAAATGTCACAATCACAAGAAATTATCGAAGTTGAACGTATAACCGCATTGGTCGACCCTGATGGTGATGGAGATGAATTAGAAGCAACAATACAAGGTGATGAAGAACAAGAGGAAGAAGAAGAAGAAGAAGAAGAAGAAGAAGATGAAGAAGAACAAGAAGAAGAAGATGATGGTGATGATGACGATGAAGAAGAAGAACAAGAAGAAGAAGACGATGCTGAAGATGAAGATGAAGATGAAGATGATGATGATGATGACGATGATTGAATGTTGAACATCTATTGTAGCAAATTGGACTATCATTTCATTAACATTATCTAAAATACCATCTTTAAGTTGTTTGCAATTACTTATACATTGACTTTGAAAACAATTCATCCTTCTTTATTTGTTTATATTTTTTTCGCTTTATTTGTAACCATTTGAGTGCAGTAATGACAGGACAAGGTTCAGAGCGTCCTGATAAAGGAAAAGGGGTAGCAAGGCCTACAAAGAGGCAACGGCAGGCACCAAAGTATGTACTTAGGGTGCCTGCTAGACTACCTACCCCTGCTCCCGGTAGTACATCATCTGTGGGGCCTTCTCCTACCCCTAGTATACAGACTCCTACACATGCAGTAGACCCTACTCCTCCTCCTGCAGTACACCCTTCTACTACCACTGCAGTAGACCCTTCTCGTCCTCCTGCAGCACACCCTTCTACAACCCCTACAGCAGACCCTCTTCCTCCTCCTATTATTGCCACCCCCACTCCTCCCCCTATTGTTATTACCCCCACTCCTCTCCCTGACCCTACTTCTATACCGTCCTCATCTTCTGTGCCTCCTTCTGAGACTGTCACACCACTTGGTGATCCAGATTCAAGTGGTGATGCTGAAGATGTTGACCCGCCCCTCCATGATCGACCATGGATTGAGCCCTATGGTAAAGGGTAAGTTTATAATCTGTTGATATCATTTGATGTTTAAACCGTATTGTAATTGAAATGAGTTTTGTTATGCAGGTTTATTCCATCTAGGGTTGCTTCCCAGGCCATCACACGTTCAATAAAGCAACAGTTTTTAAGTCCATGGCCTACTTGGGGAGCAATCCCTCTTGACGACAGAAAGGCATTCTGGGAGCGTTTTCAGGTGAACAATCCACTAAACTAATTGTCCCTCTTATTTTAGTATGTTCTGTAATCAATGTTTGTTCTCTTTAATGTTACAGATGAAGGTGCAGTGGAAACCTGAACATGAAACTCAGATACACAGAAATTTCCACATGAAAGCATCTCATCGGCTGTCAGAGATGTTTAGGGATGCCCGGAATGCAGCACAGCGCCCTAACTGGCTGGGTGAGCACATTTGGAACTCTTTACTGGCCCATTGGAATACAGTAGAGTTCCGCAATAAGTGTGCCAAAGCCCAGCGGAACAGAGCGTCTGAAAGGGGTGGCACCCTGCATACTGGTGGGTCGATCACCATTCATGAGCATGCCATTCGTATGGTATAATCTCATTACATAACTTTTTCTTTCATACACAAGTTTTGTATATTGTATTTCATATGTACGCTTGTAATTCTTAATTATGTTACAGGCACAGGCTCTAGGACGGGCGGTCCATGTTGATGAGGTCTTTGCACAGACTCATGTTCGGAAGGGAACTAATCAATTTGTTGATGAAAGATCTCGGAAGACTCATGTAAGCAAATAACACTATTACTAATTTTTTATTTCTGTTATACTATCGTTCTCTGACATTGCTTTTAATGTTTCAACAGGAAGACTTTTCTACGAGACTTTCACAGGTTAGATCTGAACATGAGTCAGCTCCTACACCGGATGATGCCAGTAATGCAGATGATGACATCCGTAGGACACAGTGCTGGATCGACATCGTTGGTGGGAAGAAAAAGGGACGAGTATATGGTGCGGGACAGCTTGCTGCAAACTATACAGCATCCAGAGGAGGTACTCTGAAGCACCAGCCTTCTTCTTCCACCACTACTCCTGACGAGGTTGTTCGCCTGAGGCAGGAACTCCATCAACGTGACCAGGAGATCACTGATCTCAGAACAGAGTTTACGAACTTCAAGGCCCTGATCATGAGAGTCTTGCCTGAAACCTCACAGGAAGTACAAAATATCCCTCTGACCCAGCCACGAGCCTCCTCATCACCTGCTGCCACTCAGCAGCCCACTTCAGTCCAACCCTCATCAGTCCAACCCTCATCAGTCCAACCCACACCAGTCCAGCCATCAATAGAGGAGCAGGATGATGAAAATCATTCTGATGATAGTTATGTACATTATTAGGTTTCATTTTCTTATTACTTGTTAGACAAACATTTGGATATTATAACATTTTCAGTTGATATCATTTCAATGTTAGATGTACTTACAGACTTTGGATGTTACAACATCCTTGTGTTACATTGTTTTGAGTTTGAACTACCTCATACATTATTTATACATTAATGGATGTCTTGTGGATTATTTGATGTGAATTGGATATTGATCATTGATTGGATCTTTGAGATGCACATTATGCATGTTTGTATGTGTTTGAAAACTGTTATGCAGGTCTGTTTGTAATTGAAATTTGTTATACAGGTCTGGGTTGCACAAGAAAAACCATTTTGCTGAAACCTGCCCTGCATTTTACCGAAGGCTTTTGCCCTTCGGTAAATGCCCTCGTATGGCCATTACCGAAGGCTTTCGCCCTTCGGTAAATACCATCATATGTTCATTACCGAGGGCTCCTGCCCTTCGGAACTTACCGAGGGCTTTTGCCCTTCGGTAATTACCGAAGGCTTCTGCCCTTCGGTAATTAGCGAGGGCTTTTGCCCTTCGGTAATTACCGAAGGCTTCTGGCCCTCGGTAATTACCGAAGGGCGAAAGCCCTCGGTAATGGTTAGCGACAGGGCATTTACCGAAGGATTTTTGGCCGCCGATAGGCCTTCGGTAAACACCCATTATCGACGGCTTTTGGCATTTTCCGAGGGCTTCTGGCCTTCGGTAATGCCCTACTTTTTTGTAGTGAAAGTGCATTTAAAAAAAATAGATAAATATTTAAAATGGAAACAAAAACAAATAAAATAAAATAAAATAAAAGGATAAATAAATAAATAATGAAAATAAAGTAAAAAGTAAAAGGATAAAATAAAAGTAAAATACTAGGTAAATGAAATAAAATAAAAGGTGTGGAGGTGCCAAATAGAAAAAAGGGGTGTTTAATAAAAAAAGCAAAACTGGGCCGAAGCCCAGGGGGAGAGGGGTGCGAAAATGAGAATAAGGGGGCACAGGAGGAAATTTGTTTTTTTTTTGTTTTTTAGGAACAGAACGGGTCTTAGCCCAAGGCAAGGAATGGACGCAGGGGTGTGAAGGTGAGAAGTGGAGGGTGCGCGAAATGTGTGCCCAGGCCCAATTTTTTCTTTGTTTTTCTTGTTTGCAAAAATAGAGTGGGCTTAAACCCGAACGAAATGGGGGTGTGAGTGGAGTTGCAAGTGGTGTCTAAACCAATTTTATTTCCAATAACGGACTGGGCTTAAACCCAAACAGAGAGGAGTGTGAAAAGGAAAGTAGGGGTGCAAGGAAGAACATATCATTTTTTTGTTTTAGGGTTTGGCCCAATTGTTTTGTTCAGAAATCCTAGGGGTTTCAGCATTTCCCCTTTCATTCCCAACTCATACTCAGTTCTCAGGCCCAAGATCCCTTTCCCCTCCTGGAGGTTCGCCGCCGCTCCCAGAGGTACGTCCGAGACCAAACGGCCGCCACGGTGTCACTGCTTCCAGCCACCGCCGCACGCCCAACCTCCATCCGACTGGCAGCCGCAAGCCACCGGAGTCGTCGCCAGTCGAGGCGAAATCTCTCCTCCTCCGTCGCACGTCGCGCGCGGGAAGTTCTCTCCTTCGTGAATCGCCCCTTGGGCGAGCTCGACCACCGCGCCGGCCAAGGCTCCGCTAGCGTTACCGGTCGTCGCCAGAGATGCCTCCGGTCACCACGTCAACATCCTCCTTCCCTTCTCGCTTGAAAACAGGGGAAGCCCTTTCCCTCTTCTTCTTGCGGCTGCCATCGCCAACAACCCTTGCGAACCATACCTAGGTTTTCTTCTTCCTCTTCTCACTGTAATGGGTCCGGTTATGATGAAGGAATGAGCTTCTTGTCTTTCGCAGAGGAAAGGTAGCTGTAATAACAGGGATGGATGATGGTTGAAAATTGGGTGAGGGGATAGGTTTCTGGGATGTGCGTGATGGAGAAATTGATTCCAGTGGGTATGGTTCTATTGAGTGGATGGAGGAATTGTGAGAGAAAGGGAGGTGTGGTTGGGGGTGATGAGCAGAGAAGGGTTGAAGATAGTGGGCGTTGGCCGTGGGATAAGGTGTTAGGATGAAGATGATGGGTGTTGGAGGTGTCGCGGGTACGGATGTTGGAGATGATGGAGAGTGGTCAGAGGTGAATCTGGATGGTGGTTTGCTCGAGAGGACAAATTGTGAACAAAATGGCAGGGGATTCGTAGTTGACGGTATACCCAGATTGAGAGGAGCACATGGTCTACTAGACGAACAAAACCGTTTCCATTCTTTTAGTTTTTTTTATAGGAACTGATATGGAAATGCATCAGTTTTTTTCTTTGCTTTTTGTTACATATTTTCTGGGTAATGGACGTTAAAGTCATGCTAGGAAATATATACCCATCTCCTCTTATATTCATATCTGATGTTGCAGGCATTGAAATCACATATTGGATGTATTTAATGAACAGGTGAAGTCACAAAAGAGGCAAACAAATATGTACTGATCAAACATCTTCATGCATATCCATATAGCATCATTCATTCATACCCAACATCATTCATTCATATCTAGACACATGACAGGGGGCATGCATTCACATAAGACAAGGCCAAGAGCTTAGACAGATAAACTTACCTTCGCAGCTTCAAACGAAAATATTCATTTTGGTTCTCGCTCCCTCTGCCCTCTTCGAGTGATCTTTGCTCTTGATTACCAAGTCCGGTGATAGGCGATGAGAGTCCGTCCCCCCCCCCCGTTTGATGGTGAGGTTTCTCTCCTTTTTTATTAACCGTGATTTAGCCTCCCTCTCCTCTCAGAACCAAAGCACACTCCTTCCTGCTGTACTGCTTCATGGGAACTCTGAGATATCCTCTGGCGCAGGATTCTCCTTTTGTCTCTTTTCTTTCTTCATGTTTAAATTGGATCAGCTGGGAAAAGCCATTCACACATCCTTTCCCTCTTTGATGTATGATGGCAACTCTCCATAGGGAATTTTAGCAATAGCAACCAGAACTTTCTCTTGCTGCTGGAGTATTTTTAGCATTAATGTGTAATGTTTCAGTTGCTTTGTGTTGCAGAGAAAGGCTTAGTTGACCTTTGTGTTTAATGTTTTGTTTTGTTTTGTTTTTTCTTTTTTTTTTAACATTTGACAGAATGAATTAAAATAAAAAGAATGTAAAACTAGAATAAAATAAAACAGACTAAAATAAAATAATTCTAAATAGAATAATCAAGAATAAAATAAAATAAAACACAATAGAATAAAATACAATATAATAAAATACAATGGCTCAAAATAATAAAATAACCTAAAATAAGAAAATAAAAATAACAATAACATAAAACATAATAACATAAAAATAAAAAAAATAAAATTCATTATTATTTATTTATTTACCCGGACGAAATTGGGTGTTGACAGCTGCCCCTCTTTACTTAGATATTACTGGATAATATGAAAATTTGATATTTTCGTATTATCTGGATAAAAGCTAAGTAAAGATTGAAACACTAATTTCGTCTGGGATTCAAAAGGGAAAAGACTAGAGGGAGAACTGATCCAAATACGATATTTGAAATCAATGAAGATTGTAATGACGCAACAAAGAAAGTTCGAGCATTGCCTAGCAGAAGGCTGGAATACAAAAGCGACACTTGAACTCGGGGTGCCAAAGAAAATTGGGCTTTGGGGCCAGACGAGCTGGGCTTGGTGGGCCAGTGTAGAAACTGGGCTTTGGGGGCCAGTGTGGAACTTGGGCTTTAGGGCCAGTGTAGAAACTGGGCTTGGGGGCCAGGCGAGCTGGGCTTTGGGGCCAGTGTAGAAGCTGGGCTTTGTGGGCCAGTATGAAAACTGGGCTTTAGGGGCCAGTGTAGAAACTGGGCTTTGTGGGCCAGTGTGGAAACTGGGCTTGGTGGGCCAGTATAGAAACTGGGCTTGGGGGCCAGTGTAGAAACTGGGCTTGGGGGCCAGTGTGAAACTGGGCTTTGGGGCCAGGCGAGCTGGGCTTTGTGGGCCAGTATGGAAACTGGGCTTGGGGGCCAGTGTAGAAACTGGGCTTTGTGGGCCAGTATGGAAACTGGGCTTTGTGGGCCAGTGTAGAAACTGGGCTTTGGGGGCCAGTGTAGAAACTGGGCTTTGTGGGCCAGTATGGAAACTGGGCTTTGTGGGCCAGTGTAGAAACTGGGCTTTGGGGGCCAGTGTTGAAACTGGGCTTGGGGGCCAGTGTGAAAACTGGGCTTTGGGCCAATGTGAAAATTGGGCTTTGTGGGCCAGTATGGAAACTGGGCTTTGGGGGGCCAGTGTTGAAACTGGGCTTGGGGGCCAGTGTGGAAACTGGGCTTTGGGGGCCAGTGTAGGAACTGGGCTTTGTAGGCCAGTGTAGAAACTGGGCTTTGGGGGCCAGTGTAGAAACTGGGCTTTGGGGCCAGTGTTGAAACTGGGCTTTGGGGCCAATGTTAAAATTGGGCTTTTGGGCCAGTGTGTAAACTAGGCTTGGGGGCCAGGCGAGCTGGGCTTTGGGGCCAGTGTGGAAACTGGGCTTTCAAATTTTGAAATTCTTGAAACTTGTAATTTGTGAAATGTTTTGTAATTTTGACAGAAATTTGATTTATGAAAAGACATCAAGGTTTTGAAACCTTTCATCTCAAAGTATTAAATTCTTGATGCGGGATCAGAATGTCAAGACCCTAATATGAGAGAAAAAGTTTGATCGACATGAAACAATATGGCTTGAAAGAGAAAATCTGAATTTTATTCTTTTTTCTGTTTTTGAAAAAGGATTCGATAACCATTCATATGAGGAGGGTTTCGATCAGAAAACACTTGCTTTGTTTTGTGTTTTTTTTTTTTTTTACTTGGGTCAATTGTCTTACATGCAATCATCAAACTGGTCATTATTTTCAATGCTTCGAAAAGTAAGGAATGTCATACATCCGAGATCTAACTTTGAGATTATTACATTTTGACTTTTTCTTCCGAGACATCGACGCACACATGCTTGAATTTACTGGCGAGTGAAGAAAGAGAGCTGTTTAGAATTGTTCAAAAGAGAATGTGACAGCCATGCGGGCTTGTCACCTCTTACGCTCCTTAAAGGAGAAGAGTGCCAAACATGAGGTATCTAAATAGTTGCCCCGGTTTGGTGTAATGAGTATGATGATGAATCCCTGATAATTTGGGTGAAAAATTCGAGTAAGATCCGCAAAGCTGCCCCAGTTTTGAGATTATGGTTTGATGAATTTCAAGGAAAAATGCGTGGTGAGGTCCACCAAGCTGCCCCAGTTTTTGTTGTTGTTATTTTTTTTTTGGCATGGGATTCTGTTGGGAAGAGGTAGTGGGCATGAAAAGATCGGCTAAAAGGATGGCCCAATTGGTTTGATTTTCTTTTGTACGCTTTTAACCAGTTGGTAGGGAGATCCCCTCTTCTTGAGACATTAGTTTTTTTTCTTTCTTTTTTTTTCATTTTCAAATTTTTTTTTTGTTTTTGTTTTTTGGACACATTGCAAGTCATTTCTTCTTATCGCAAAATTAAGCTTTATGAAAATTTGAGCAAACATTATTCAATCTGTGTGGACTTTATTAGGCTTGTAATGTGGCTAGGGCTAGAAGGTATCGAAAGAAAGGGTTAAAGGCCCAAATAAATGCTTGTCGGTTATTATTTTTTTAAAACAAGGGTTATCATCTGGCATTGCGTCAACTATTTGACCTTTTGAGCATTTTGTTTTTCTTGAATCTCCATTTTTCATCATTTTTTTTTTCATCATCACTTTGTGATGATTTTTTTTGTTCTTTTTGTTTTTCTTTGTTCACTCTTCTTGATGAAATTTCTTCGTTTGATCATTGAGTGTTCTTCATTTGCATCATGAGTTGACTTCTACCTGATGACAACCCTTGCTTGGGGATAATTTGAAAAAAGAGTTTATTTTTGGCTCAAACGGGGTAACAATGGTTATAGTTTTTGCTTTTTGGATAAAGAAAGAAGGCCACACATCATTTTGAACTCTGATTGCCTTATTTCCAAAAGATTAACTCCACGACTAGATGACCTCAACATGAGTTTTTTTTTCCTTTCTTTGCCTTTCTAGATCGCCCTTTCGGGTTTTCAATCTAGTGGGCTTATTCTCTTTTTGAAAGTTCTTTTGTTTGTCTCAATGGATTCAGGGATCACCCAACTAGCACCAGCGAGAGAAATTTTGGCCAGGCCAACTTGCCCCAGTGTAAAGGTTCACTTTGTTAGTGAGGGCAATGATAGTGTTTGTTGGGGAAAATCCTTTATTTTGGAAAAGGTAAATGGTGAAGGTTTTCAAGCAACATGCGCACAAACGTCTCGACAAAAACGTCAAATTGTTATTTTTGATTCACCATCTGACCTCGGAATAATCTGACATTGCAACTTTTGTTTTCGATTATCATTTTTTATTCCTTTTTGCTATTTTTTTTGAAAAAACAAGAGTTTGATGATTTACAAGAAAGACAAGTGACTCAAGATTGCCTTCATCATTTTTGTTCTTTTCAATTTGTTCTTTGCGGCTTTCGTTCTCCACGACACCCTATTAGGACATGATTTCCAGTAAACCTTGGAGATACCTCGTTATGAAAGTTCGCATTAAAAGTCATGGATGGAAACATGATATCAATGAGCATAGCCCTCATGGCAAGACAATTCAAAACATGAGCAAAACAACATCAGTTTCGCCTTTTACAATAACCTATGCTTTCCCACATAGTCCTAGAGTCCTCTTCATTTGTTCATGGCATTTGTAGAGGCGAAATCATGCCTTGCCACAGTGCTGGATTGACTTTCTTCAAACTTTAAACATCCTGAATCGATCAAAGATTGCACTTTATGCTTTAGAGCCTTGCATGCCTCTGTTGAATGTCCATGCGCTCCTTCATGATAATCACACCTGGCATTTATGTCATAATTCTTTGGGTAAGGAGGTCGTACAGGCCTGGTGGGACAAACCTCTATGAGGTTGTTGCGGAGAAGATCTGGCAGTAGCTCTGTATAGGTCATGGGGATTGGAGTAAAGTTGGCGACCTTTTCATCACGATTGTAATTTCTTCGCTGAATGGCTCGATTGGACCCATAGGAATGTGACATTTGAGGATAGGCAGTAAAATGTGAATTAGCTCTTCGTTCTTCATGTCTAGGACCATACTCATTTAAACTTGCTACTAGCTCTGGGCCTAGTGCAATTTTTCCATTTCTTATGCCACCCTCGACCCTCTCTCCAATTACTACTATGTCAGCAAAACTTGAGGAGACACTGCTTATCATGTGTTCATAAAATGGTGGTTGTAGAGTATTCAGAAATATGGTAGTCATCTCCTTGTCACTCAGAGGCGGTTCTACTTGAGCAGCAATTTCTCTCCACCTTTGGGCATATTCTCTGAATGATTCAGACTCTTTCTTCAACATGTTCTGCAATTGTACTCTATCAGGTGTAAGATCTTTATTATATTCATACTGCCTTAGGAATGCATCAACCAGATCTTTCCATGAGTAGATGTGAGTCGTTTCTAAGCGCATGTACCAAGTTAAAGCCATGCCAGTTAAACTTTCTTGGAAGAAGTGAATCAAAAGTTTTTCATCGTTGGCATAAGCTGCCATTTTTCTGCAGTACATGGTTATATGACTCCTTGGGCAAGTATTTCCCCGATATTTCTCAAACTCTGGCAACTTGAACTTTGGAGGTATCACCACATCAGGAACTAAACATAGTTTTCTAGCATCTCCAAATTCAAAACTCCCTTCGCCCTCTATGGCTTTCAACCTCTTCTCGAGCATTTCTAATTTACCCTTGTCGTCCTTAAAATCTGCTGGTGTAACGACATAAGATGTTGACTTCATCTCGGGTTGTTTTTTCATTATCATGCTCTCAATACCTGGTTGGATCGTCTTCTCCGGAATTGTGAAAGTGGTTTCCCCAGGCTCGTCTTGTACTTCAACTGCATTATCTTCGGCCTTTTGAGCGTCAAGATGTTCCAAGTCCACTACTGAGGGTGGAGTGTAATTCGGGGGAAGACCATAGGAAGGGAAAGTTTGTGCCTCTGGAACTCTTTGTCGTGGTCGTTGTGCGCACGAATCTCCAGGGCTTTGTAAGGCATTCAGAGCCTCTAAGATTTGACTCATTTGTCCCTTCAGCTCTTGGATATCGGCTTTCATCCCCTCTTGAACTTCTCCTTGGTTCTCCATGATTTTTCCACTGGTTCGTGTCCCTTAGGGTGTTTTGGAGACTTAGTCGTATTATTATTTTTAAATCTGAATTTCATTAGATGAAATAAATTAAGAAAAAGAAAATAAAACGAAAAGAAAAAGAGAAAAGACAAAGTAACGCAATTACTATAGTAAGAAATTATAAAGATGTGAAAACATTGCCAAATGTATAATCTGGAAATTAACATGAAACAAAGCCAATAGGATGGCTCATCATTCAGAAGTTCCAAAAAGTGAGTCATAGGAAGTCTTGGTCAACTGACTCGGGCCTCATCCATCCGATTCTTGCAACAACTGAGGAAATTTTCAATCCCCTTGGGCGGGTTAGAGATCGGTATTGCAGACTCAGCATCAGCTAATAACTTTAGAAGACCTTCAATGGCTTCATTGGCGAGGGAAGCTTAGTTATGAGAGACTTCTCTTTCAATTCCCCCTTGCTCAACAATATGCTTCTTCATCTGAATTATCAATTCTTTATGTTTCTTCTCTGATCCAGCCCGATGCCAACGTTCCTTCTTCAGTTTTGTCACTACTGCTTTTATCCACTGCTCGTCATTTTGAAACTGTTTTTCACAATTTGGGTAGGTGAAATTAACGTGAATTACAACTTGATTGTCTTAACCCTTTCTACGTTCCCTTTCCTAAGGAAAACTTTCATTAATAATCCATAATCTTGAGCCTCCCTCCGACCATTGCCCCAAGTGTCTCTAACCTGATGAAGCAATTCAGCAAAGGTTCCTTCCTCTTAAGATCTGCGATATGGCCAGAGATGCAGGCGTGGGCGCTACCCAGATTGCTTTTGTGCTAACACAACATTGTGATTAGTACAACATTGAATACCCATGAGGGGTACATTAGGGTACTTCCCGCAATGATATATGATGTGTGGTCCTTGCTGCCCAGAAAACACGTCATTTAAACATTTCCTCCTCTAAGCCCGCACAGAGTTGCGCTCATTCATTTGCCTCTTTCATCTTTGGTTTACACCGCAACAACTCCTCCACGTGACATGTGGCATTCAAAATGGCCTTACTCATGCGAGAGATCTTCTTTCTACATGGATCATAACCTTGACTAAGGGTCTTGGAAACTTCAGTTAAGACAATAGTGAGTGGATTCTTTAGAGAAAACTTTGTATCCCACAAAATGCGTTCATGGTGACATAGCCGATAAAATCCGAGATATTAGCAAAGAGCGTGACACCATAGAGGACAAGAGCTAGCACATTCGTAATTGTTTCCCACTCTTCCCCCTTATCCGAACGATACAAGTGCCACTCTAGGTAACCCTGAGGAAGGTTCCTCGCTTTACCCTTAAGCATGAATCCTCTTTCCAACTTCATTGGATGCACTCTTATGATTCTCACTTGCTGCAAGATAGGGGTATACTGCCCCAGGTAGTTGTAGGAAATTTTTCCCTTGAGAGGTATATCTAAAATTTGCTCGTATTCTTCTACCATAGGCACCAATTGGAAATCCCAGAAAGTGAAACATCTCAGTGGTGATTCACAGTACTGGGCTAAAACAGTAATGGCCGTGTTTGAACTTTCACCTTTAACAGGCTCAACAGATTCTCATACTCCTTCCTGAATGCATCCTTTTGGGGTTGTCTTCATTTTCTTCAGCAGTTCTCTCAGGCCATCCATATTACCCTCCTTTACTTCAATGGCTAAACATTTCCTTTAAAATGTCTGAACTTGAACCTCCCTTGACTTCAGATCTCATGTTAATTTCCATTTTATCTTAAAGGCTTAGTCACAAATTTATAATTTCTCGACTATAATCCACAAAGTGTGACAAGACCATAAAAAGCATGAGAAAAAGAAAGAAAAGAAACAAAAAAAACAAATGTATCAAAAGATATGGTGATATGTACAAGGTGTTTAATTTTATTAAGCAAAAATAACGATTACAAGACAACACACATCTCCCTTTGTGCCCTAGGAGGGTTCAACGGTCAAGATTCAAGGTTAGGTACATGCAATCTCACAAGGATGGTTCCCTAAGCCTAAATATCAATGGTCACTAGAGCTATGGCCCCCTTCACAGCATCTCCACAATAGTCGAGTAATCAACTAGATGTGAAAACACAAATGAAGAAAACAGACTCTAGCTGGGGTTCTCACGATAGCCAAACAGGAAGTATGTCCCAAATGGCACCGCTACACAACCCCTCTATTTCTAAGTTACACTCAGGCCCGGGTATAGGGTCCCACTCATGATATGCATAAAGTGTGTGTGTGTGAAGGGAGAATGCAATGCATACCCCAAACCCTCACCTGCAAAACAACCAGAAGATTCCCAGGCAGATATAACACGTTTTCTACCCTAGGGTTCAATATCCAATAAGCAAATTTATTCACATGCGATTATTCAAATATCAAAGACAGATAAAGAAAAAGGGAAGAAAAACATAAAGAAAAACCACATTGAATTCGCGCATATAGTTAAATGGCTTGACTCTCTAACTTCCCCAGTGAAGTCGCCATCTGTCGCAACCGGAATCGCGACGGGACGACGATCCAAAAAAAGAACGGTTTTTTGAAAAAAAAAGAGATTTGGAGTCGCCACCATCGTTTATTATGGGAAACTACGGGAAAACCATAAAACGATAAAGCACGGTCCACGAAAACCAAAGATTGGGTTCGGGAGTCGGTTACGCGTGGGGAAGGTGTTAGCACCCCACAACGCCTGCCCTAAGGCAGTACCTTTAACTAAATGCACGAATATGATGTGGTTTTCAAAATGTTTAACTATCCCCTAAAATAAAATTCTAAATAAACAAAACATATTTTTTAGTTTTTTGGGCCCGACAAGGATTGACCTTGGTCCTACGTATCCTCATTCAGAATGAGAAATCAGGGTTACGTAGTTCTTTTGAATCTGTTTGAGAAATTTGTTTGGAAATTGTTTGAAAATTTGTTTTGAAATGATTTTGGATTTTTGGGAAGTGAACCTGACAAGGACGAACCTTGCTCCTACGTATCTCCACTCTTAATGGAGAATCAAGGATCACGTAGTTCTGGCAGAAAGACTGTTTGTTTGCTTGAAAGTGTTGATGTTTTTAGTTTTTGAAGATTTTACAGTTTTTTGTATCTTTTGAGAAAAAGGTGAAAATGTTTTTAGCACAAGGACGATGCGAGCGATCACACATGCGCTTAACCTTAAAAGCATATTTTTGTAATTTTATTTGAGAAAGAAGAAAAGGTTTTTAGCACAAGGACGATGCGAGCGATCACACATGTGCCTAACCTTTAAAACATATTTTTATAATTTTATTTGAGAAAGAAGAAAAGGTTTTTAGCACAAGGACGATGCGAGCGATCACACATGTGCTTAACCTTTAAAACATATTTTTATAATTTTATTTGAGAAAGAAGAAAAAGGTTGTTAGCACAAGGACGATGCGAGCGATCACACCTGTACTTAACCTTTAAAATATATTTTTGTATTTTTTATATTTTTTATAAAAAGGATAAAAGGTTTTTAGCACGAGGACGATGCGAGCGATCACACACGTGCTTAACCTTTAAAACATATTTTTGGTATTTTTTATTTAAGAAAGAGAAAAGGTTTCTAGCACAAGGACGATACGAGCGATCACACATGTGCTTGACCATTAAAATATTTTCATTATTATTTTTATAGAAGAAAGAGAAAAGGTTTCTAACACAAGGACGATGCGTGCGATCACACATGTGTCTAAACCTTTAAAATATTTTTATTATTATTTTTATTATTATTATTTTTTTAGAAGAGAAGAAGAAAAGGTTCTAACACAAGGACGATGCGTGCGATCACACATGTGTTTAAACCTTTAAAATATTTTTATTATTATTGTTAAGAAGAGAAGTAGAAAAGGTTCTAACACAATGACGATGCGTGCGATCACACATGTGTTTAAACCTTTAAAACATTTATTATTAAATTTTTTTAGAAGAGAAGAAGAAAAGGTTCTAACACAAGGACGATGCGTGCGATCACACATGTGTTTAAACCTTTAAAATGTTTTTATTATTATTTATAAAAGTGCATTTAAAAAGAATAGATAAATATTTAAAATGGAAACAAAAACAAATAAAATAAAATAAAATAAAAGGATAAATAAATAAATAATGAAAATAAAGTAAAAAGTAAAAGGATAAAATAAAAGTAAAATACTAGGTAAATGAAATAAAATAAAAGGTGTGGAGGTGCCAAATAGAAAAAAGGGGTGTTTAATAAAAAAAGCAAAACTGGGCCGAAGCCCAGGGGGAGAGGGGTGCGAAAATGAGAATAAGGGGGCGCAGGAGGAAATTTGTTTTTTTTTTGTTTTTTTAGGAACAGAACGGGTCTTAGCCCAAGGCAAGGAATGGACGCAGGGGTGTGAAGGTGAGAAGTGGAGGGTGCGCGAAATGTGTGCCCAGGCCCAATTTTTTCTTTGTTTTTCTTGTTTGCAAAAATAGAGTGGGCTTAAACCCGAACGAAATGGGGGTGTGAGTGGAGTTGCAAGTGGTGTCTAAACCAATTTTATTTCCAATAACGGACTGGGCTTAAACCCAAACAGAGAGGAGTGTGAAAAGGAAAGTAGGGGTGCAAGGAAGAACATATCATTTTTTTGTTTTAGGGTTTGGCCCAATTGTTTTGTTCAGAAATCCTAGGGGTTTCAGCATTTCCCCTTTCATTCCCAACTCATACTCAGTTCTCAGGCCCAAGATCCCTTTCCCCTCCTGGAGGTTCGCCGCCGCTCCCAGAGGTACGTCCGAGACCAAACGGCCGCCACGGTGTCACTGCTTCCAGCCACCGCCGCACGCCCAACCTCCATCCGACTGGCAGCCGCAAGCCACCGGAGTCGTCGCCAGTCGAGGCGAAATCTCTCCTCCTCCGTCGCACGTCACGCGCGGGAAGTTCTCTCCTTCGTGAATCGCCCCTTGGGCGAGCTCGACCACCGCGCCGGCCAAGGCTCCGCTAGCGTTACCGGTCGTCGCCAGAGATGCCTCCGGTCACCACGTCAACATCCTCCTTCCCTTCTCGCTTGCAAACAGGGGAAGCCCTTTCCCTCTTCTTCTTGCGGCTGCCATCGCCAACAACCCTTGCGAACCATACCTAGGTTTTCTTCTTCCTCTTCTCACTGTAATGGGTCCGGTTATGATGAAGGAATGAGCTTCTTGTCTTTCGCAGAGGAAAGGTAGCTGTAATAACAGGGATGGATGATGGTTGAAAATTGGGTGAGGGGATAGGTTTCTGGGATGTGCGTGATGGAGAAATTGATTCCAGTGGGTATGGTTCTATTGAGTGGATGGAGGAATTGTGAGAGAAAGGGAGGTGTGGTTGGGGGTGATGAGCAGAGAAGGGTTGAAGATAGTGGGTGTTGGCCGTGGGATAAGGTGTTAGGATGAAGATGATGGGTGTTGGAGGTGTCGCGGGTACGGATGTTGGAGATGATGGAGAGTGGTCAGAGGTGAATCTGGATGGTGGTTTGCTCGAGAGGACAAATTGTGAACAAAATGGCAGGGGATTCGTAGTTGACGGTATACCCAGATTGAGAGGAGCACATGGTCTACTAGACGAACAAAACCGTTTCCATTCTTTTAGTTTTTTTTATAGGAACTGATATGGAAATGCATCAGTTTTTTTCTTTGCTTTTTGTTACATATTTTCTGGGTAATGGACGTTAAAGTCATGCTAGGAAATATATACCCATCTCCTCTTATATTCATATCTGATGTTGCAGGCATTGAAATCACATATTGGATGTATTTAATGAACAGGTGAAGTCACAAAAGAGGCAAACAAATATGTACTGATCAAAATCTTCATGCATATCCATATAGCATCATTCATTCATACCCAACATCATTCATTCATATCTAGACACATGACAGGGGGCATGCATTCACATAAGACAAGGCCAAGAGCTTAGACAGATAAACTTACCTTCGCAGCTTCAAACAAAAATATTTATTTTGGTTCTCGCTCCCTCTGCCCTCTTTGAGTGATCTTTTCTCTTGATTACCAAGTCCGGTGATAGGCGATGAGAGTCCGTCCCCCCCCGTTTGATGGTGAGGTTTCTCTCCTTTTTTATTAACCGTGATTTAGCCTCCCTCTCCTCTCAGAACCAAAGCACACTCCTTCCTGCTGTACTGCTTCATGGGAACTCTGAGATATCCTCTGGCGCAGGATTCTCCTTTTGTCTCTTTTCTTTCTTCATGTTTAAATTGGATCAGCTGGGAAAAGCCATTCACACATCCTTTCCCTCTTTGATGTATGATGGCAACTCTCCATAGGGAATTTTAGCAATAGCAACCAGAACTTTCTCTTGCTGCTGGAGTATTTTTAGCATTAATGTGTAATGTTTCAGTTGCTTTGTGTTGCAGAGAAAGGCTTAGTTGACCTTTGTGTTTAATGTTTTGTTTTGTTTTGTTTTTTCTTTTTTTTTTAACATTTGACAGAATGAATTAAAATAAAAAGAATGTAAAACTAGAATAAAATAAAACAGACTAAAATAAAATAATTCTAAATAGAATAATCAAGAATAAAATAAAATAAAACACAATAGAATAAAATACAATATAATAAAATACAATGGCTCAAAATAATAAAATAACCTAAAATAAGAAAATAAAAATAACAATAACATAAAACATAGTAACATAAAAATAAAAAAAATAAAATTCATTATTATTTATTTATTTACCCGGACGAAATTGGGTGTTGACAAAAATTAATGTGGAATTGAGAGAGTCTTGCCTATTTCATCTTATAAAAAGGAAACACTTTGTAATAAAATGATATATGTGTTTCACAAAAAATGAGATTTCTATATGTGAGAACCTTTTGGAATTCTAAGTTAAAATAATCCAATTTTTATTTTATCATGACAACTTATGACAATCAACTCGATGAATGAGGGTTGTGTTGACTGTGCTGTTTGACGCAACAATGTACAACTGTAAATAATGTCCTTGCATTGGTCGGGCCACTACAGGAGGATTAGCCAAGATGTCCTTCACTTTATCAAAAGCCTTTTCACATTGTTCATCTCACTGCTGGGTGATCCCCTTTTTCATATTCTTAAGAATAGGTTTAACATGCTCGGCTAGTCGGGGGATAAAACGTGACAAGGATGTCAACCTGCCAACTAAGCGTTGTGTTTCCTTTAAATTGGTAGGACTTCTCATTTTCAAGACCGCATGGCATTTGTCCGGATTGGCCTCAATTCTCTGAGAGGTTAACATGAATCCCAAAAAGTTCTCGACAGATACACCGAAAGTGCATTTAGAAGGATTTAACCGCATACCATACCTTCGTACTTGTAGAAAAACTTCCTCCAAGTCTTGGAGGTGTTGCTTCATGGACTAACTCCTGACTACCATGTCGTCGACGTATACTTCCATACATCTTCTTATCTGATGATGAAATATTTTGTCTATTAAACGTTGGTAAGTGGCTCCATCATTTTTTATATCGAACGACATTACTTCTTAACAGAAATTGGCTCGTTCAGTTATGAAAGCTATCTTTTCTTGATCTGGTGCAAACATAGGGATTTGATTATACCCCGAGTAGGCATATAGAAAGCTTAGCACTTCATGACTCGAAGCACCATCTACCAATCTATCAACACTGGAAAGGGGGTAAGAGTCTTTAGGGCATGCTTTGTTTAACTCTGTGAAGTCGACACACATCCTCCATTAGCCATTTGATTTTTTGACCATGACTACATTTGCCAACCATGTAGTATATGTTACCTCCGGAATGAATCTTTCCTCAAGGAGTTTGGTAACCTCCGCTTGTATATCATTTCTCTTCTCTTCGCAGAACCTTCGTTTCTTCTGAGCCACCAGCGTGCTTCCTCGAATATGGCTAGTTTGTGTGTCATAACGCTCAGATGAATCCCAGGCGAACAAATCCGCATTAGCTTTCAAAAGTTTCCCCATATTTTCTTCGTCAGTCTCTTCTAGCCTTCCTCTTATAGATGTCACCCATGACTTGTTTTTCCCAAGCACAAATTGCTTAATATCTGCTTGAGGTTGTATGCGGTCACCGATGTTTATTCGCGGGTCGAGATCAACTGCAGCAGTTTCTGCTGCCCTGCTCTTTCTAGGGGGAATGAAAGGTATGACTTTTAAGCCATCAACATAGCATTCTCGATTGATCCGCCCGCACAGTACATATGGTTCCTTTGTCCGAAAGGAAACTTCATGGTCAGATGAGGGGTGGATACCATAACTCTGAAAGCGTTCAAACATGGTCGTCCCAATAAGACATTATACGAAGTATTTGCTTCTATTAGTAAGAATCTTATTCTGAGCTCTTTCACCTCTCTACATGTTCCAAGTCAAGTCCTCAAGCCTAAATATCCTCGAGTATCGACTCTTTCTCTTGCGAACCCCACAATTTGTTCATTGAATGGGGCTATTATATCTTCAGATAAATCCATTTTTAGGAATGTTTTCCAATATAAGATGTTGATTGAACTGCCTTGACAACACCTTATTGACATTGTATCGAGCTATTTCGGTTGTGATGACCATGGGATCATCTTGATCAGAGTCAGGGGAATGGAAGTCTTCATTAGTAAAGGTAATAGGTGGCAAAGATCAAGACTTTCTATCCACCATGTGAACAATTTTCAAGGTCCTTAGGTGCGTTTTGCGGGCCGAGGAGGATGTTCCTCCTCCTACGAAGCCTCCATAAATGGTATTGATATGCCCGTGAACCGATCGCTCACGCCCGTGATTGTGACCGCGACTGCGGCTACAACTGCGCCTCCGTCTTCGGTCATCATTTTGGTACGATCGTTCGGGGCTTCTGCGTAGATATTTTTCCCTAGGGGGGGAGGGGACTTCTTACTTGGACCTTTTCTTCTTTTACATATTTACTCAGATGGCCTGCTTGGATGAGCCTTTCTATTTCATCTTTCAACATAACGCATTCCTCTGTGGTATGGCCACGATTCTGATGGAAATGACAGCTCTTCCTCTCGTTTGCATTTTTAGGAGTTGGTTTCTTTCGGAATGTGAGAAGTTCAGTGTTAAGGGCTTCTTCGAGAACCTTTGCCCTAGGTGCATTGAGGGAGGTATAGTGATTAAACTTTGGGTATCTGAGGAGTATCCCTCCGAGGCTACCCTCCGTTTTTGTCGTTATTGCCGAACGATCGCTTCCCTTCCTTCTTGTTTCCACCTGTAGAGGCTTCCTATTGTTGGTTTTTCCTTGAGTTTCTAATATCTTCAATACGAATAAACTCGACAATTCTTTCTTGGAGTTCGTCAATAGTTTTGGACGGTTGTGCATATAAATTTTTCAGCAAATGATCTTGTCCTTAGGCATGAAGGCAAATTGTTGATGATAAAAGTGTGATTGATATCTTTAACTCGTCGTGCGGTTTCATTATATCTTTTCATAAAGGCCTTCAAGGTTTTCTCCTTTTCTTGTTTGATGTTTACTAATTTCGCCGGCGTTAGCTCTTGTACCCGACTGGACGCGTATTGTTTTCGAGAAAGAGTTTCAACAGTAGCGAAACAATCCACTATGTTTGGGAGAAGGGTGTTGTACCATGCTAATGCCTCCTCCTTGAGTGATAATGAAAAAGCTCTGCACATGACCAGATCGTTGTTCGTATAGAACGCCATTGCGTTAACGAACGTCCTGAGGTGATCGTCTGGATCAGTTGAACCATCATATTTATCCAATGTAAGAGGAGCTTTTTCCGGCATATGAGTTTGTATGATAGCAGCCGTGAAGGGAAGTAAATTGGTAGGCCGAACGGTTCGCAAAGGCGTCGGGTTATGTGTTATTTCGTTATTTGCTTCCCTTCTTTCCTGGCCATTCAAATTGGTGTGGTGGGACGATTGTTGATTTTGACTTGCCTCATGGTCACTATCGCGGTTGTGAACTTGTTGGGTTGTTGATGCCGTATGTTGAGCGGGTTGCTCAGCATGAGCATGTTCCGCCCTTAGTGCCGCGATTTCCTCCCCGTGCTTCCGTTGCATCTCCAACAAATGTGCTTGCATTTGTACTTGCATATCTCTTATAAGCTCTTTGGTGCTTTGTTGCTCCTCCATGTTTCTCGTGGTCACCATTGGGTTTCTTCTGCTTCTCCCTCGCCCCACGGTGGACGCCAAAATGTTTCTGTATGGATATGTGTAGGACTGAGAAACGTACCATTCTGATGTAGCTTTCCTGTCTTTCGATGCTTGAATCCTCTACTCCGCTTGCTTTTACTCTTGACTAAGGGGGAGGTACCTATAAAAGGCACTTTGACGCTGAAGTTAGGCATAGTTCAGTGAATTATTCTAAATCCAATCTTTGAAATTTTGTCAAGCGTACTTGCCTTTTAGACTTAATCTTGTATTTATAAGTTATCCCACACTTAGCACAGATCCAATAGAATAAAAATAAACTTACCTTTAGACTTGGTCAGTTACTCGTAAACAGTTTATCAATATATTTAATCAGATATCCTTAATTAATATTCTTTAATCATTATGGTATTATTTTATTACCTGCTGGATTATTAACCCAACCATAATATAAATACTGGCTAAAGTATGGCCCATCATAAATAACTCGGAAGCTTGTCTTACCGCGGCCCAATGACTTATGTGCTAGTCCAACGTAAATAAAACAATTTGTTCTGACCAACCTTCGTTGATTGGAATGGAATAGTTGTAGATAATGACCGCTCTACCACTCCTTATACCCTATATAAAGTTTTAGAAAAATAAAAATTCTATAAAATGAAACTCATTTTAATAAAATTTTATTTATAATTTAACTTTTAATAATAAAATATTCAAATGTATAAAATCATATATATATATATATATATATATATATATATATATATATATATATATAATATATATATATATATATAAGGGACAATCGTATATTTAAAAAACAAACTTTTTTTTTTAATTTGAACACAGTTTTTCTACTGATAAAATATTGTTCACTTTGGGCTAAGCCCTTATGGATTTGCTTTTGGTACCATTTCAAAATGTCTCTTACGGAAAAACGTATCTTATGTGTATATAAATTCATATTCATCTCTTATTTTATTTGATGTAAGACTTTGTATCCAACAATAACGATCAAGCTAATTTATCAAACCTTGTAAATCTACCCTTTCTATATTTTTAAGTGCGCCTCCGGCATTTTGACATTTAGATTACCAGTTATGAAAATCTTCTATTACGCAGTGTAGAAGTGTTTTTTTCTAATTAATAAAATGCATTTGGAAAAGAGCTTTTCAAAATGTGTTTTTTCCATTACACGTTCCTTCCCAGCAACGGTGATAAAAGTTACAATGATAGTGGTGTGGTGTAGGAATAAAAACTAGAATATCGAACTCAACACCCATTTAAATACTTATAGGCAACTTTTTCCTGCACCTCCATCTGTCATATAAAAACTTTCTACTTTGTTAATTTTGGATTGAATGTAGAAATGACTTTACAATTATATAAGTAAATTTTTTTATAAATTGAATGATTCGAAAGTTATTTTTGTCTTTTTAAGTTTCACAATTAAAAAGTTTCTTTTTTTCTTTTCAAAAGATAGTTTCTGCATTGCACAATTTGGAAGCTAAGAGTAACTTTTAGAAGTGGGAGAATTGTACAATCCAAAAATCATCTGACTTCTGGATACCACAATATAGAAGTCTTTTTAAAAAAAGGACTTCCAAATTGCATAATTCAAAAATTATTTTTTATCTCTAAATTGCACAATCCAGAAAAGGATAAAATCTGAATCTTTTATAATAAGGGTACAGAAAGAAATGTATGGAGGTGTAGGAAGAAGTTGTCCGAACTGTAATATGGTGAATCCAGATTTTGGGTCTCCTCCCTTCATCCAAAGTCCTCCAGTGTTTTCCCTTTTACAGTTGTAGATGGGCCTGGAACAAAAAGCATTATTTGGTGATTTATTGGATAACGTAAAATATGTTAATAGTTCTTTATTTAAAATTTAATAAATATTTAATTTAATTAAAAATAATAATATTATTTATTATATTTTTCTAATTTAATAATTATTAAAATATTATTTATATTTTATAATAATTTTATTAAAAATGTAAAATAAAATAACTAAAATAAAAATAATAATAATGAAAATAAAAATGGTATTCAAAATCACATTAAAAATATTTAAATAAAATATAAATTTAAAATTTGTTAATCGGATATATAGATCCGATAATATACGAGTCGGATATGCATATCCGATTAAAAATCTTTTTAAAATTTTATTTTTTATTTAATTTTAATAATTATTTAATTTAATTTAATATAATTTAACATATTTAAATATTTATTTTTATTATTATTATTATTTTTAGTAATTTCAGTAAAACTATTATAAAAATATATTATATTTTAATAATTATTAAAATATAAAAATATAATAAATAATATTATAATTTTCAATTAAATTAAATATTTATTAAATTTTAAATAAGAAAAACTGTTAACATATTAAAATTTTTGTTTCTATTTAAAATTTAATAACTGTTTAATTTATTTTAATATTTTAATATGCTGTAATATATATTAATAAATCAAATCAAATTTATATTATTATTATTATTATTTCATTTTTTAATCTTTATTTCTATTATTATTATTATTTTTATTTTTTTAATATAACTATTATTATAATATAAATTATATTTTAATAATTATTAAAATATAAAATTATATTAAATAATATTTAAATTTTAAATTAAATTAGATTATTATTAAGATAGTGTGAAGTGATTTTAATAAGAAAGGTAAAAAAATTAATAAAGTATTTATTAAAGTGTCTTTAATAAGAGAAAAGAAAATAAAAATATATTTATTAGAAAATAAAATTTTTAGAAAAGTTAAAGGTGTATATGTCAGAAGGTTAAAATGGAATTTTTAGAAATGTAAGATATGGAAGTGTAGGATAAAACACTCTAAGATGGATAAATAGGTCGGTCCCACCCGCGCAGTTGGTTAAACCCGCTTTTTAAAAGGAACTGGATAATTAAAGTACTCTTTTTCTAAGCCCGTATTGATAAAAAAAAAAGACAAATAAATAATCTGGTTTCTAGGTTGAAAATAACAACATGAAAAACACTTCAGAACAGAAAACTATCATATTAGAAGAAATAGTTATGGTAGTGGTTGTGTTCATAATTGTCATGGTGGTAGTGGCTACTATTATGACGTGGCATTGACTATGGGATGATGACATGGATTGCATGGTATATGTGTGTGTGAGCTTACAATTTTCCGGTGTAAACAAATCACATTCTCTTTCTTTGTTACAATCCACTGTCACTATATATATATTAATTTGGTTCCCATAGCATTTGGCCTTGGACTAGGGCTACAAAAACTCAGAGATCATAAAGTCTACTATTGAAAAATTTTACACGATTAAAATGCTTAAAAAAATGATGTGAGCCGAGCCAATCCATGTGTTTCTTTTTAAACAGAAAAAATATTAATTTATCAAAACTTTTATTACACTTTCAATTTAGACCAACTCATTTTTACCTTTTGTATGAATAAACATGTTTTGATCTTTGATCCAGACTGACTACTATAACCTTAGAACCGGACTGACCAATTTTAACATGTGGTTTGACCTTGTCCATTTCGAAGTTTAGTCGAGATCATGTAATCTCGATCTTCGATCTGGATCAACTTGTTTAGAATTTTGTTTCTAGGAGCTCGTTTCATTCATGTCCGAAATAGACCATCTTGACATACAACTCGAGACCAGTCTCATCCGTTTCAACTTTCGATCTTAACTTACTGTTATTGACCTTCAATCTTGATCACCCTCACTGTTTTGTATTATTTCTTTATTTATGTTTTATTCTATTAAATAAACTAACCATATTCATAAGTCCTAATAATCATCCCTGTATTATTTCTTTATTTATGTTTTACTCAATCAAATAAACAAACTATACTCATAAGTAATTTTTATTTTAAGAAAACTACAAGATTCAAAATTAAAAGATTACTTAAATTATCCTATTCTAACTATACTAATAGCATGTTACTAACTATTCTGTACAATGTGTTTACTTTAGTTTTATTTGTTCCATTTTAGCCTCATTTAATGTTTATTAAGTTTAAAACATATTATAGGTATTTAAAATAAATAAAAGTTATAACATCAACTAAATTATTTAATATTTTAGTTATGCTATTAAAATTATTAAAATATTTAATTCAAAATATAACTTAAATAAACTTATTTCTATTATGAATTGATAGAATAAAAACTTAATTTTGTTATATTCTTTTAAAACTTATCATGTGTTTGAATATTCTTTTAATTCTTCAATTTTTGAAACAATTATTTTTTTTAGTCTATAAAAAAATTATTGTGTATAAAGCTGATTAGAAGAGAAGAAGAAGAGAATACAATAAAGAACTAATTTTTTGTCTCATTAATAAAGGATAAAAAAAATCTTATTTATATAGATACAAAATGCAATCCAAAATATATAATTCAAGGCTTACAAATATTAAATCTCATATAAAGAGTAATCAATATAAGAGTAACAGTAGAAAAAGCAATGGAAAACTATTAATTCATAACATTTCCTCTTAAATGTGGATTGATAAGAGAATTTTCCTGTTAAAAGCTTACTAGGAAATATCCTTTGGGATAAAAATATAGTGAAAGAAAAAGAGTACCTCATTCTTTATTCTTCTGTACAATGTTGTTCAGCATATATTTTATTTTCCTCCTTCGTGTAAACTCACATCATTGAGATGATAGAGTCTCATCTTGTGAACAATTGTTCAAAATTTCTCATTGGCAAAGACTTTGTAAATAGATCTGCTAGATTTTTACATGAACGAATCTTTTGGATCTCTATACTATCACTTCTTTGAAAGTTATGAGTGAAAATGCATTTTGGAAGAATATGCTTTGTTTGTCCCATTTATTATATATGTATTTCAATTGAGAAATATTGCATTATTATCTTCATATATGGTTCTTGATTTCATTTTTCCCGAGGATAGACCACAAGTTTGTTGCGCATGTTAAATTATAGATCTTAAACAAACACATTCATGACTTGCCTCATGTAATACGAAATTTTTTGCATGATTTGACATTGTTGTTGTTATGATTTGTTTCATAAACTGCCATGAAATCGTTGTGCGACCACATGTGGACAAATATCTTGTTTGTGATTGACCATTGTGAGGATCTAATATATAACTCACATCTACATAACCTATAAGACCTGATTTTGAATAATTTGGATAAAATAAACCCACATTCACAATACCCTTAAGATAACGAAGTATATGTTTTACTTCAGTCTAATGTCTTCTTGTAGGTGAAGAACTATATATTGCTAACAAATTTACAAAAAAATGTTATATCAGGTCGAGTATACTTAGCATGATAATGGACGTAATAAGTGTGGATCTAAGCTACTTACAAGTGCATGGATTTTTTGAGCCCTAAACAATTGAAAGATTTGACAACACAAAGGCTTAAATCCAATAATATATAATATGGATTATCACCTTGCTAAGACATGTTTACTTGACTCCATATATTGAAACGTTAGTCTTATTATTGAATTAACCATTTCTCCTTCATTTTAGGTCTCATTGACAATTAATAGTCCTCATTCCTGAATATTGCTTGATTGTTTGGTTTTGTTCTATTCATAAGAAACCCAACAACGAACTAAAGACCTTACTACAAGGGTAATGCTACAATTTTCATATAGTCCAATTAGTATATAACAATTATGACTAACATGTATTCAATTTAACGGGAGTTGTGGCTTGGACAAACCAGTTATTACAAAGGACTATACAAAGAAAAGTTCAAAGTATATATATCCTAAGGTTAGATATCCTTTAAACCCTTAAATTAATTATTGTGTAGAAGTTGTATGATATCAATTTTTCTTTCTTTTATTTTAGTGTAATAGGAAAATAGGAAAAGTAGTTCCTTCAAATGTGGGTACTACATCATGCACCGAATAAAAACTATCATAAGGATAGAAGTTATTAAAGACTAGACAACGGTAAACACTTATAACTCATGCATGAATTGTATGGTTTGAGGAACTCTATTACATAATAACATTCTATCATTATTTTATGTCTTCGAGGATCCCTTAGCCATATGAAAAGAAGACATGACCCATATACACTAGTGCAGTCAAGGAAAATGACATCGGTTATTTTCGCTTATAGGCACCGGTTCCAACCCCGAGACGTATACAGGCGAGTTAAAAAGAGTAGGTTTTTTGACTCGGTTCGGAACCGAGGCATAAGGGTTCGGATTCTGCCTCGGTTCACAGACAACCCAAGCAGTAGAGTGTTTTTATTTTATTTTTTTTTTAGTTTCAAATGGCACATCCATTTTTCCAGACCGCAAATGGAAGGTATGCAATTTTGCTGTCTTGGATATTAGAAACTTCTTTGATTACGTTGAGTAGAAAAACCATTGTCATCTTCATCTTTGATGAAGGGTTTAAATCTGGCGAGGCCACCACTTTCACTATATGCTTGGCTTCTGTTTGTAGCTTGATGATCTGACAGATTTGGATTGCCACAGATCCCAACTTAGACAATAAATGTAGTTGTGCTTCCTTTTCCAGGGCCCTTGCTCTCAATCCATATGTGACCTCCCATGAGGTTTACAAATTTGAATCAATTTTGTGGAGGAGTCAGACTTAATAGACGAAAGACAATCATTATTTACGCTTATTGTAATAAAATCCATTTAGCATATTGAGAATTGAGAGACTGCAGCAAATTCAAAATATTATTCGATGTTTCCCCCTACCTTTTACAAATTGCAAGCCCAAGACCTGCACCACTGCTAGAGGAGGATTGATATTCCCGTAGAACAAAGAAACCTGTAGAATAGAAGAAGAGGAGGATTGCACGTGAATTGAAACCTGTAGAACAGAGAAACCCAAAAAACCACCAAACATATTACCTTACCTACATCGCCGGCGAGTATTGTCATCAGCGTCACAGCTCCTGACTCGTCACCCAATCTCGTCGGAGAGAATCACACCTCCTCGATCTCCTCTACTCGCAGCCGCCGCGCCGTGTTTCATCGCCGCTTCCTCCTTCACGCCCTGCCACCTACGTCGCCGGTGAGTATTTCCATCAGCGTCACAACTCCTGACTCGCCGCCCAATCTCGCCGGAGAGAATCACAGCTTCTCGATCTCCTCTACTCGGAGTCGTCGCGCCACGTTTCATCGCCTCTTCCTCCTTCACGCTCTGCCAGTAAGTCAACGTCTTTGACAATGACAGCTAGTGGGTGGGCGAGATCTCCATGGAAACCGTCGGGGTCAGTAGGAGTGCCATCATCAAAAACACCAAAACCCAAAGGCACTACCTTCACCACGCCAAATGTCGTCGGGCAGCGCCTCACTACCACGCAACTACTAAAGTCAGAAACTTTCATTTAAATAAACCAATCTGCAGTGAAGAGGGGTAATGCGAGCAACAAGGGAGGCGAGCAGTGGTGGAGAACGTGAGCACTGGTGACAAGGCGCAACGGAGGAGGGGCGACCACAGCGACGGAGGCGTGACGAACGTGACGGTGGAGACGCGACGAGGGAGGCACGAGCAGTGGTGGAGACTGAGTAGTGGTGGTGGAGAGCAAAGTGCAGAGAAAGAAGAAAATTGTTCGCGAAGAAAGTGTTTACGCGAGGCAGTAGCACCCTAAAGGTTTCAGCACTCAAAATAATTAAGATTATATGCCTCGGTTGCCATGGCCACCGAGGCAGTAGCACACTGACCAAAAAGGTGTCAGAGGCTACGTTTTACTTTATGCTTTTTGTAGCATTATGTGTTTCGGTTTTTTCTGATAACCGAGTTAGTAGCTCTATTTCCAAAAAGGTGTGATATGAAAGGTTAGAATTAAGTCAAATCTGAAGGGTTATATGCCTCGGGTGGTTATTTAACCGAGGTAATAGAGCTATTATGCCTTGGTTCTCTTGAAACTGAGGCCTATAATTTCGCTAAAATTGCAAAAGTGTCACCACATTTTCATATGCTTCGGTTTTCTATAAACCGAAGTATATTAGCCGCGTTAGTATCCCAATTCGCACTAGTGATAAGAAGAAACTAGGCAAATTATCTCCTACAAAATGTAGATTAAGTTTTGATTTGTTTCAAGTTAGATTACCTCTTTTATTCAATATATATTTATTTTGACGATGGAAATATATGTTTATATACTAGAAATGTTACATTTGAAATGTATATTCTATTTTGGATAAATTTTTGTTTTTCAAGTTTCGGTTTCGTGCCAAAAAAAAATCATTTTCTTTTTAATAAGCGCCCAAATTTACATTTGTTGTTATGCTAATAAAGATAAATTTATGTCTGTCAAGATATTAGCAAATGTAAATTTATGGTATCGTTGAGTGTGGTGAGATGGTACGAGTGAGAATTAATTTTGCAGAAATGGAAGGAGAAAGGGTTGAGTGATGATGATGGGTTCACAGGGATAAGGCAAAGGTACGGGTAAAATATGAATCATAGATTGGTGAAGTGGGGTTTTTCTTTCACAAAAGGATGAGTTAGGCTTGGAGTGTCTGTGTCTATATGAAACAAAACTTCCAACAAATACAAATTCATTAATTACAAATCTTCACGTGTTAAACGGGTATTCAAGAGAGCTTCCTTTGTTACAATCACCACTTTCTAACAGCCACACATTATTTATTCATTGTTATACAATAAATAATGTATTATCATAAATAAAAGACGTCTGTATATGGATGAAACTTTTCAAATAAAATTAGAATTAATTAAAATAAAACCTTATTGCTATGATAAAAATTCTCAATTGATTTTTTTAGAGAACTTTTAATAAAAAAATTTAATTAGTAATTTAGACTTCTGAATCTTTTTAATTAATTAATTATGATTGTGATGTTTTCTTTTTTTTTTCTACTTGTAACCACCCAAATTTCTTCCAATATACATTCATTAAATACTTAATAATCATAAAGTCTTTATGATAATAATAATTGGAGATAAACTAATTCATCTTGTTAGACCATATTATGTTTCAACATACATTTAAAATAAACTAATAATTATTTCAAAACACAAAATAGGAACTTAAGAAAACTTTTAAAAAAGTTAAATGGATTCTCTAGAATATTTCTTATAGTTTCCCGTTTCCCGTGCAATTGTCACTCCTAGTTCCTATCATTGCTCCCATATCATACTAATGAGGTTTTCTTAACGGACAATGTCCAACAATAGCACTAATGCACAGTAGTATCAACAAATGTTATATCGATAAAGATTTATCAAAAAAAGGTCAATATTTACTTTTAGATTCAATGAAATAGTGTTTAAAAATCAGTTATTGATAATGAAATGGACTTAAGTTCAAATTATAAAAATTTTAATATTAAATCTACGGTGAGGTTGTTTTTCTTTTTTTTTCTTCTTTTTCTTATATACTACCATCAATCTTTTCATGCTTATTACACCCTTGTTTTATGTTTTAGAAGATTTAGGTTCGTTCCTGAATCACTATAACCTAAGGATTTTAGATCCAATGTGATTTATTCACTCTTTATTTTACTGTGTGAGACTTTCACACATAGCACACCCTCTAGATTTTATGGGAGTCTTCAGTAAGAATGTGATGGTTTTAATTGACCACAATTAGAGATTAATTTTTCAACTCAATCCAAATTAGTGAAATATGATAACTTGTCAACTCATCCAAATAATAAACACAAATCAAACAAAAAACTATAAGAACAAGATGTGAATATTAAAGACTTAGTAGTATAGAAAATTTAATTAATTACATCTAACCTTCCATTTCGAAGATTCAACCACTCATGATTATCTAGAATCAAAGCTCAAAGAGTTGCAAAACCTCCCTTATGACTCTTGCTATAGCTATTATAAGCATTATAGATAAATAAATAATTAATACTCTCTAGTATTATATGTTGAAAGTAGAGGCATAACCTTGTGTTTATAGAACATTTTTGGCATACTTCCCTAGAATGTCACCTCAACTTTTTAATGGTGTCACCTCAACATTTTTGCACTTAATAAACTATGTTGCCTCTTGCGCACATAATTTTCCTTTCTGGGTGAAACTTGATTTTTATGTCATGTGTGATTTCACCTCCTTAGAATGTCCTAGACAATCCTTAAGGCGAGAGGGTCATACCCCTGTAGTAAGAACCACAATGTAAGTTTGTAATAAATTTATTTTATACATTATATATCATATTCTAACGATACCAACAAATTATAATTCTCTTTCTTTTATTCTTCATAATGAGTATGTTTATCAAGACTCTCACATAACACATTGATGCATTTTGTAAGGAAATTGTTTGATAGTGCATTTGCCCATGCATTAGTGCATTTACTAAAGCTTTTCTCAAAGCATTTAGATTTCATAAAGCTTTTTCAAAAACAAATCTTATCTTTCAACTATACTATTTTTTCAAAGATAACATTTTGTCATATGCTCATTTCGTTTATTATTTTTTGTTAAACTTCAAAATAAATGAAGATGTTTAGACATATTAGTCTTATAGACGACCTTGTCTTAACATTAAAGGGTAAGTGTCAAGAAAATTGTCTAATCATTGAGCACTTTTTGATCTTATCTAAGCATTTTTTTTTATATTTGTAGGTTTTCATGGCTCATGCTTCCAAGGTTGGGGGGAGGACAACTTATTCCTCCAAATCAAAGCTCAAATGGAAGGGGAGGCAAAGGATGAGGGCAGGATTGATGTCCCTAATATTTAGGAAGTAGAGGTCGACATCCATAGGTCGGGTGTTAGAACGAAGAGACAAGTACTTATAAACCAAAGGACACTAGCAAGGAAAGAAAGAGGCTAAGAGCTAAACTTTTAGGTGAGGGAAAAGGGGTCGGTGCAAGTACCTCTGTTGGCTCGAGAGACTTGTCATTTGATCTAGGGGAGTTGAAAGGCCCCTTAATACGTATGCGCAAAAGTGTTTCTATTGAGTTGTAGGCACTAGTTGAAGGTGGTTGATAGTTCTAACCCAAGATGTTGTTTTGGGGACTCCTAGAGTTTCTGAGCCAGGCTGTTATTCACAACCGTCAGATAGTCAACATGGCCTAAAAAGAATTAAGATGGGAGGGGAAGAAGAAAATAACGAAGGAACTGGCAATCAAGAAAAAGGACTAAGAAGAGGAACAAAAATCTTAGGCTGATAAGGAGAAGCAAAGGGCCGATGAGAATAAGCTCTTGGAAGAAGAGGTCTTGTGCATGAAGACGTGGAAGACTCGATGCTTACAGTGTGAGAAAAAGGCCAAGGGCAAAGTTCAAGACAGAAAATTCTTTGAAGAAGACTGAAGAAAGATAGAAGATCTCTACAACCATATCTTTATTGAGTATAAGAGGCCAAGATAGGTCAGGGTCTTCTAATGCTCCGAGAGGGGGAGTTTTAGTAATGTCATCAATAAAAGGGTGGCGACACTTCTCACCCACTACTAGAGAGTGATGAAACCTCAGAACATGGCATAACTCACTTTCAAAGTCGAATGCAGGGTAAGTGTGATGGCTCCTCAACACGGACATCGTGTTATCAACAATCTCCTTCTCCTTCTCTTTCTCCTTCTTAGCAACAACATTGGCCTTAATCTTTCGTCTCAGCCTAGAGTTTTCCTCCTCCAGGACATCCATTTCCTCAACGTTTCTCTTACAAAAATCCATAAACTTCTATTACATCTTCGCCTGATTTTCCAAGATCTTAATTATGTCAACCACAAAGGGTGACTTCTCCAGCAGCTCTAACTGTTGTGGAAACATGTAACATCCAAATTTCTCATACTTGATAATTCATAATCGACATATCGTAGCATTATAGAGTTATTCATAAGGAAATATAAAGGATTTCACACATGATACACATTTAAATTTCAAATTTCAAATACAACATTCAAAAAGATAACTCGAACTCTTCTCTATTATTCTTTGGCTTCTCTCCTCACTTACACTGGATCAGACAGTATTCCCTCATCTACTCCCACATAACACACATGTTATACGATCATCGCACAAAATATATATATCAACACAAACACAAACAAGTAGGGCTAAGCTAACATGTAATAAATTATTTATAAAACATGCTTAATTATATTACTTCCCATAAAAATAATCATATCATCATGCAGTAATTATAATAAATTTAATCATTTTCAATGCAACACTCCATGTCATCCACAAGGTTAGCCCGTTAACACCTATGCCCAAAATCGGCAGATAGAATAGGACCTCCTACCCCTCTCACCATAACTGGATGATTATTAGAGTACCAGGATAACCTCCAACAACAAGACCCTCAACATCAACGTGCACACTAAATACTTACAACCAAAGAGTCTCTCCATGAGACCCTTGACCAATCTCACATCACATTTATATTGATCAACTCATTAATCATGCAATACATATTTGATCAAAAATCACATTCGTAGCTTAACATAGAATAATGTTTTAAGTCAATGATACAATTAGACACACAAATCAATAAATAAAATTACTCAAAATTTCACCTAATATGATCAAATATTATTAACAATTTAACGAGTTATAGATTTATATGGGGTGATTATTCTTATTACTGCCTTTAATTTCATATATGACTGATCAAAGTAAACAACATGTTTAGAATCTACTATAAAAGTTTTAATTCGATCCAACGGTTAATGAAGTGGGAATCTTAATTTTACCTAACTCACTCAAAAATAGAATTTAAGATAGAATTGAGTTTTCTAATAAACACGAAAAACAATTTCTCTAAACATAGACATCCAATTAAAAATTTGAGCAGTCAATATGACTAAATATGTCTTAGAAACTATATATTAAAATTTTAGGTTAATCTAACGAATAACTAGGTTGAAATTGAAGTTTTACTAGGGTAACTTAAAAACTGAATATAAGTGGTTTTCAGATTTATCTAAAATGCGAAGTTAATTCCCCTAAACACAACCATCAAACTAAGAATCTGAATAGTTAAGATGATTTTATATGTCTCATCGACCATATACAAATTATCAGGTCAATCTAATGGTAAACAAAGCGGGGATTAAAGTTTTTACTGGGGGTAACTTCAGGACAAAATTACCGTGTTAATCAGGTTACTCAAAAATGCGATAATTATACTTTTAAGTATAGATCTTTAATTAAAAATCTGAATGGTGAAAAGGGAGTAATATTGTCAACACCCAATTTCGTTCGGGTAAGTAAATATTTAAAAATAGTAAAAAATAAGATAATAATAATGGGTAAAAAGGGATAAAATAATGACTTTAATACAATATTTTTGAAATGTTAGTTTAATATGGTAATAATTTGAATTAATATTATGCTAATAATTATGAACAATAATTAAAATAGTATATTAATATAATTTGTTGCATCAGTTGCTTTTAAAGAGGAAAATATGATTTTTTGACCATAATGATAATCAATGTTTTGAATATTATTTAATTTGTTTTATTGTGCATTTAATTCACAATTAAAGCAATTTTTTCCCTATTTTGTTTTATTGTCAATTAATTCACAATTAAGGCAAGATTTCCATAATATTACGATGTGTGTATATAAATACACACTCTGCCATAGAAGCAGGGGGACGGAAAAAAGGAGAAAAAAAAATAGAGAGAGACACTATGAAATAATGAACATAGAAAAGGTATGAGAGAGTATAGAGAAAAGTAAATTATCACGCTAGAGGAACTCTGCCAACAGAAATTACCAAGGAAGAATTAGAGAGTATTGAAAGCTGAGAAGGTACGTCATCTTCACACCCTTTTTTTCTTTTTGTTGCAATTTGAAGGTTTTTTTCTAAAGGTTTTATTTTTTATTACACAAATGACGTTCTTTTAAAAATCATGATTTTTGAAGTATAAGTACGCGTCGACCTATGGTCGGTTTCTTTCCTCTTTCCACCGTTCTTAAAAATAAAAATACAAAATCTTTAAAATAAAAAAAATACCAATCTTGTTAAACCAAATCTTTTTTTCGTGTTCACTTTTCAAAAATCCAAATCAATCTATAATATTTTTTTTACACAAACTCACAAACCTTTTTCTACATAAAGAACTACGTGATCCCTGATTGTCCATTAAATGGATGTACGTAGGACCAAGGTCAATTCTTGTCGGGTTCATAAAACAAAAAAATATTTTTTGTTTCTTAATAGTTTTATTTTATTTTATTATTTTGTTTAGGGAAAATTAACATTTTGCAAAACCACGTCAACTTTATATATTTAATTAAAGGTACTGCCTTTGGGCAGGTGCGATAGAGTGCTAACACCTTCCTTACGTGTAACCGATTCCCGAACCTGAAAATCTCTTTTCGTAGACCATGTCTTATTTTTTGGTTTTTCATAGTTTTTCCATATAAATTATGGTGGCGACTCCCAAAACCTTTTTCTCAAACCCGTTTGTTTTTCGGCTCGCCGTCCCGTCGCGATCCCGGTTGCGACAAATATCATTCAGGAATCATATATAAATATTTCAGTTTAATCTAACAGTAAACTAAGTGAGAATTAAAATTTTACTCATGTAACTTTGAGACAGAAATAAAATGGTAGTCAATTTACTCGAGATTTTCAAAATTCATTTCTTTAATTACAAACTTTAAATTAAAATTATGGACGGTCAAAGTATATTAATATCTCTCAGGAATCATGTAGCAAAATGTAAGTTTAATCTAACGGTAAACAAAATGGGGATTAAGGTTTTACAAAAATTCAACATGCTCATATCAAAACATTTTTTATTTATTTATTTATTATTATTATTATAATTCACCATCATTATTACATTTTCAATCCACCGAAAGATGATTTGGCATCCTGGAGCACCGAAAGTTAGTTTTTCCTTTGTTTTGATTGTTTTTTATTATTATTATTTTTTTTTTATTTTACAAAAATATATTTTGAAGAAATGTATTCCATTAGGTTTAAACCTATGTCCCAAGTGTTACAAGATAGTTACCATCTAAACTACGAAATTTTTTTGTTTAACTTACCACAAAACTTATTAATCATATTTTCTATCGATAAAAATTATTACTACTAATAATAATACTAAGAGAAAATTACTACTATTTACTAAGATGAATATTTTCATGGGCTTTAATTTTTCCCAGCAACAAAAAATTTTTACCTCCAAAATTCTACACTTTAAGAAAACAAATAGGGGTATGATTCTTTCATATCTTCTAGTTCCCATATAGGGTCACTTGTTCTCCTATCCTAAACCACTTTGACTAAGTTGATAGTTTTTCCTCTAAGTTGTTTCATTTAAGGGTCTTCTATACCAACTAGTTGCATTTCTACTGAAACATCCTCTCAGATTTGAATCTCCTCCACTTCTAAAATATGAGAAGAATCAAGTACATACTTTCTTAGTTAGGAAACATGAAAACCTGAATGCAGATTGGCCGATTGAAGGGGTAATGCAATCTCATAGACAACTAGTCCAATTCGTCTGAAAAATTGGTATGGACTAATGAACTTAGGAGAAAGTTTCCTCGAGCAAAGAGCTCTTCCCACACCTGTGGTTGAAGTCACCTGCAAGAAAACATGATCCCCAACTTCAAAATCTAACGGTCTTCTCCTTTGATCAGCGTACAACTTTCGTCTACTTTAAGAAGCTTTCATTCTTTCCCGTATCAACTTTACTTTGTATGTGGTTTGTTGTAGTAACTTAGGTCCTAGTACAACTGTTTCACCATCCTGATACCAGTACAACGGAGTTCGACATCATCTGCCATACAAAGACTCATAAGGTCTCATACTAATACTTGCTTGAAAACTATTGTTATAGGCCAATTCCACAAGAGGAAGTATTTCAACTCGACTACCTAGAATATCCAATACATAGGTTTTCAATAAATCTTCTAACAACTAGATAGTTCTTTCAGATTGTCCATCGGTTTGAGGATGATAGGCAGAACTCATTCGTAACCTACTGCCCATAGCTTCTTATAGAGTTTGTCAAAATCTTGAAGTGAACCTTAGGTCTCTATCTGATACAATGCTCGAAGCACAACTATGCAATCTTACTATCTCTTTTATGAACAATTGTGTCAACTTAGTCATTGACATCCTCAGGTTTATTGCTAACAAGTGAACACTTTTAGCCAATCGACTTATGATAACCCAGATAGCATCGTGATCTTTCACCATTCGTGGTAAATGAGTAACAAAATCCATAATAATGTTATCCTATTTCCACTCTGGTATGTCCAATTACTGCAACATTCCTCTATGTGGTTGGTATTCCACTTTTTCTTTCTGACACATTAAACAAGCTGCTACAAATTGTGCTACTTCCTTCTTCGTTCTAGGCCACAAAAAAACTCTTTAAGATCTTGATACATTTTAGTCATGCCTGGATGCATTCTAAAACGACTTTTGTGTCCTTCTTAAAGGATTAACCTTTTTATCTCCATATTGTCTAGTACAGATACTCTACTTCTAAATCTTAACACCTCATCAGATCCTAACCTAAATTCCTTAGCTTGTTCTATTTCAATCAATTTTGTTGCCTTTTGTAGGCTAGGGTCCAATAACAGCTTCTCCTTGATTAAACTTAGAAAGTCATTAGATATAGTTATATTACTACATCTAATGAAGTCTGCTTCAAACTCCACCTATAGCTTTAGATCTCTGAATTTCTCCACCAATTCTAGTTCTTTGATCATCATGTGTGAAACATGCATTGTCTTCCTACTTAAGGCATTAGCTACCATATTTGCCTTTCCTAGATGATACACCAGTTTGAAATCATAATCCTTTAAAAATTCCATCCACCGTCTTTGCCTCATATTCAACTCCTCTTGGTCAAATAAGTACTTCAAACTTTTGTGATCACTGAATCTTGAAATTGAGCACCATAAAGATATTGTTGCCAAATCTTTAGAGAAAACACCACTGATGCGAGCTCTAGATCACGGGTAGGATAATTCTTCTCATAAACCTTTAGTTGTCTTGAAGCATACGCCACTACCTTTCTTCTTGTATGAGTACACAACCTAACCCCTAATGAGAAGCAACACAATAAACCTCAAAAGATTTACTTGGATCTAAGATAATCAATATTGGTGCCCTTGTCAACCTATTCATCTCCACACGAAGCTTTTCTCACACTTGTCCATCCAAACAAACGAATTGATCTTTGTGACTTAACTGTGTTAAAGGCATTACTATTCTTGAGAAACCTCCTATAGTAGCCAGTTAAACCCACAAACCTTCTTATTTCCGTTATAGTCTTTGGTCTCTCCCACTGTAGCATTCCTTAAACTTTGGCTGGATTCACTGCTATGCCTTGAGCTTATGTAACATGCCCCAAGAATTGCACGTTTTGTGTCCAAAACTCATACTTTGACAGATTTGCATATAATTTATTTTCTCTCAAGATCCCAAGCACGATCCTTAAGTGTTCAGCATGTTCTTCCTGAGTTTTAGAATGGATAAGTATGTTATCTATAACGACTATGATCAACTTATCTAGGAAGGGTGAGAAGATTATGTTCATGTAATCCATAAACAAAGTTGGAACATCAGTTATCCCGAACGACATAACTACATACTCGTATTGCCCGTATCTAGATCTAAAAGCAGTCTTTTGTACATCTTCAACCTTAACTAAAATTTGATGATATCTGGACCTTAGATCTATCTTTAAAAATACTTGAGCTCCATGTAATTGGTCCATCAAGTCATTAATTCTAGGAAGAGGGTATTTGTTCTTGATGGTTAGCTTGTTTAACTGCCTGTTATCGACACACAATCTAGAGTTATTGTCTTTCTTCTTCATCCGTAGTACAAGTGCTCCCCATGGTGATACACTTGGTCGGATGAATTGTTTCTCCAACAACTCGTCAATCTGCTTCTTCATCTCAGTCAATTATGTCGAGGCCATTCGATATGGACCTATCGATATTGGTCCACCTCTAGGTACTAAGTTGATGGAGAATTATACTTCCCATTGAGGAGGCAACCCCAGCACTTCCTCTGGAAACACATCACCAAACTCATTTACTATGGGAATATTGAGGTTTTGTTCATTTCTCTCGACTTCCATATGAGTTAAGATGATGAAACACATAGATCCTTCTCTGCCTTCTTATAACACTTGTTGTGATGACAACAACTCTGATTCTACTGGGTTAGGAAAGATCAACTTCTTCTCACTACAATCTATAAGGATATGATTGACAGATAATTAATTCATTCTTAATATTACATTTAAACCTTGTAGAGGTAAGAATATAAGATGTACTTTGAATTTACATTCTTCTACAACTATCAGGCAATATGGACACATCCTTGACGTTTTCATTAAACTAAAGGCTAGAATAGATACCATAAGATCATACCACAACTCTCTTACTGGCAGATTTAACTCTTGAATAAGAGTTTTAGACAAAAAAGAGTGTGTCGCTCTAGAATCAAACAGCACATTCAAATTTCTACTAGCTATTATTCAACATCCAATGATGAGATTACCTAACGTAACAACTTCAGCTCCTGTCAAGGCGTAAACCCTCCTAGTAGCTTGTGGCCTATCACCAATCCTTCTCTATTGGGGTGGTTGTTGAGGTTAAGCAGCTTTTCTTCTGCTAGAAGAACAGTCTCTAGCAAAATGTCCTTCTGTTCCACAAAGAAAATATCAGTTGCATGCAATAACTTGTGGACATACGTCATTCAGATAAGGTCCTCCACAAACATAGCATTGGATTCTTTTCTGCTCGGGCTGCTATTGATGAGGATTCCCTTGAAATCTCTAAGGTCTTTCATAAGGTCAGTTCCTCAGGTTCTGTCCAGCTCTCGCTTCGATTGGTCCTCCTACTCTTTAAAGCTTACATTGAGTTTCCACTTTTCCTCTCAGCCTTTCCACAATTCTAGTATGTCCGACTAGAGTAGGGAATTCCTTAATAGCTAACAAAGTCACTACCAACTTGATCTCGGCTCTCAACCATTTGTGAATTTTCTACACCTCCATTCTTCGTTCATAGGTTGTGTATAGAAGCTTCCTAAGTGCTTAAACTTATCAGCATACTGAGCCACTGATTTGTTTCCTTGCACCAACCAAGAACTCGAATTCTTTGACATGTCGTACGTTGTCCGAAAAGTACTAAGCGTAAAACTTATTCTTAAAAAGCTCCCAAGTAATAACTTTGCCCCGTTCTTCTAGCATCAACTTCATGTTGCTCCACCAGTGTATTGCTTCACCGAACAGTTAGTACTTTGTGTACGCTAGTCTCGTCTTGCATGGACATCCCTTAGCATTAAAGATTCTCTCCATATTTCTGATCCATTGATCAGCCTCATCCAGACTCGTCCTTTCGTTGAAAGTAGTTGAGCGATGTTGTAAAAAGTTTTATAAAGTTCATTCCTGAACTTTGTGAGGTGGAGCGTGGGATGGTTTGACAAACATCCTATTCTGAACTAATTGTCTTAAGGCTTCCACATGCTATCTTTAGCTGGCTTCAGAACATTGCCTAGCCGATTCCAACTGTTGCATAGTCATCTCGTGTTGTTGCATTAAAGTAGTGCCTTATTATTGAAGAGTCGATGCAATGGATTCTATAGCCCTTGCCAAGCTAGGCACGTAAGAGGTTGGAACGGTTGGTGGGCTAGGTGTCATTACTCTGTTCACACAGAGAATTATCGTTAGTACGCTCTATTATATGAGTTTGTAGGACAAACTCACAACCCTCAGGTCGTCCTAAGGACGAACTACTCTGATACCAATAATGTAACATTCCAATTTTTCACACTTGATAACTCATAGTAGATATATTGTAGCATTATACTCATTCATAAAGAAATATAAAGGATTTCACACATAATACACATTTTAAATTTCAAATACAACACTCAAAAAGATAACTCGAACTCTTCTCAATTATTCTTCGGTCTCTCTCTTCACTTGTACTAAATCAGACAACATTCTCTCATCTACTACCGTATAACACACACATTATACGATCATCGCAAAAATTATATATATTAACACAAACACAAACAAGTAGGAGTGAGATAATATGCAATAGAATATTTATAAAACATGCTTAATTATATTACTTCACATAACAATAATCATATCATCATGCAGTAATTATAATAGATTTAATCATCATAACATATAATAATCATGTCATACACACTCATCCGGATGAGACATTCATGCGTGATCAGGGAGGTTATGCACTTTTGGTGGCCTCCACTACTCTTTATAGATACACTTCCAATGCAAGACTCAATGTTATCCACAAGGTTAGTCTATTAGCACCTATGACCAAAATCGGCACATAGACTAGGACCTCATGTCCCTCTCACCACATAATTCATCCTTCTCTACTTGAGACTGGATTATTATTAGAGTATCAGGATAACCTCCAACAATAGGACCCTCAACGAGACCTTTGACCAATCTCACATCATATTCATATTCATCATGCAATACATATTTGATCCAAAAATTATGTTTGTAGCTTAACATAGAATAATGTTTTAAGTCAATGATACAATCAAACATACAAATCAATAAATACAATTACTCAAAATTTCACCTAATATGATTAAATATTATTAACAATTTAATCAATTATAGTATTATGTGGGGTGATTATTCTCATTAACGCCTCTAATTTAAGATCTAACCAATCAAAGTAAATAATGACAAGTTTAGAATCTATTATAAAATTTTAGTTCGATCTAACAATTAATGAACATGAGAATCTTAATTTTACTTAACCGACTCAAAAACAGAATTTAAGATGGTATTGAGTTTTCTAATAAACACGAAAATAATTTCTCTAAATATACACATCTAATTAAAAATTTGAGCAGTCAATGTGACTAAATATGTCTTATGAACTACATATTAAAATTTTAGGTTAATATAATGATTAACTAGGTTGAAATTGAAGTTTTGTTGAGGTAACTTAAAAACATAATTTAAATGGTTTTCAGATTTATCTAAAATGAAAAATTAATTTCTTCAAGCACAATCATCCAATTAAGAATCTAAGTGGTCAAGATGATTTTATATGTCTTATCGACCATATATCAAATTATCAGGTCAATCTAATGGTAAACAAATCAGAGATTAAAGTTTTTACTAGCGTAACTTAAGGACAAAATTATCGTGTTAATTAGGTTACTCAAAAATGTGAATTTTTTTCCTCTAAGTACATATCTTTAATTAGCAATCTGAACGATCAAAAGGGAGTAATATTCTTCAGGAATCATATATAAATATTTTAGTTTAATCTAACGGTAAACTAAGTGGGAATTAAAATTTCACTAAAGTAACTCTAAGATAGAAATAAAGTGGTTGTCAATTTACTCAAGATTTGTGAAATTTAGTTGTTTAATTACAGACCTTAAATTAAAATTTTGAACTGTCAAAGTGTAGTGATATATCTCAGGAATCACATATCAAAATTTAAGCTTAATCTAATGGTGAATGAAGTGGAGATTAAGGTTTTACTGTGGTAACTTCAAAAATAGAAAACACGAAAAATATAGTCAATGACAATCAAAACATTTACAGGTAGACAGGTAGTTAACAATACAAAAATCTAACATGCTCATATCAAAATCATAAACCTAAAATATATATTTATCATGCGCAAAGAAGAGAGTTTGCTCCCCCTCTCTCTTTTCCAGTAATTTCCTCTCGGTCAAAAACTGATCTCAGCAGCCTACCACAACTCTCCTCTTCATATTGGTTGGTTGCATCTTGATTGCACTACCGAAAGTTAGTTTGTCCTTTGTTTTGATTTTTTTATTATTATTATTAATTAATTAATTGATTTTATAAAAATACATTTTGAAGAAATGTATTCCACTAGGTTTGAACCCATGTTCCAAGTGTTACAAGATAGTTATCATCTAAAATACTATAATATTTTGTTTAACTTACCACATAACTTATTAATCATGTTTTGTACCCAAAAAAATTATTACTACTAATAATAATACTTAGAGAAAATTACTACTATTTATTAAGATGATTATTTTCATGGGCTTTACAAAACTAAACTTGCATATTAACACAAGTAACTTCTCTTCACAAAATACTTGTCGGCCCTCGGTGGGTGTCAATTGTTCTTACAAAAACCAAACATACCCTATAAAGTCTCATTCTACTCCACAAACTCTTCATTACGTAGTACTTATCCTCCAAATCCTTTTTCATCCTTTACCAAACGGTGAGATGCTTGTAGAAGATACTCCCGACACTCAAGTTAGTACTTGGTCAAATATTTTTGTCAATTTTGAATTAATGCAAAAGTAAAGTCAAATTATGATTAAAATAATATTTATAGGCATATCCTAAATATAAACCTTGGTGTAGGAAACATAGTACTTAGTATCCGATATTTTATATTTGATTAAGTGATCTATTCCTCATAAAATATCTAGTGGTCATCTTATCAACTATCGACTAACTAACATTAAGTACTCAATAAATAATATCACGTCATTATTTTAAGTAACTCAACTAATCAAACCCAATCTTATGAGATTTAAGTAATTCTTTCACTCATAAATATTATAATGGTTTAATATATAATCCAACCCTTTTTTACCAAATGTGTGTAAAAATAGTTTGTGTTTAAAAACATCACGTTTCTGTCTTATATTCTTTATAAATATTTTAAATTTGTTCTATAAATTCCTTTAAGTAAGGAAATCTTATAAGGAAAAGGTTGGATTTGATCGAATAAAAGTACGGAAAATTAGAAAATCAATAAAAGGCGTGGTATAATTAACTTATGAGTTAAAATGTGGAAAGTGAAAATAATACAACATAAAACAAATTACGTTCTTCGTATAATTCATTATGTTGTGTTTTTTCATGACAACTCATAACAATATTATTTAAATAAAAAATTAAATAATATTACGTTGGAAATATTTTATTCTCATTTTTTTAAACAAAATTATCTTTATCTTTATTCTTTTTTCCTTTTTCTCATTTTCCTACCCTCTTTTTTTCTTCTATAGCATCGAAATTGGGGATAGTAATACCAGCAAGTTTTTCCCATTTTAACTTGTTCAATATTTAGTCTTCGAAAAATAGTCATGGCGATTCATTTGTTATAATGCTTTTTTAATTTTTTTTCTTTTAATTATAACATATAAAATAATAAGTTGCAAAATTTTAATAATTTTATTTTTATTTAATTAAATTAATAAAAACAATAAATTTTATAAATTTATTGTTCAAAATTAGTAATATTCATAATTTTATAATTTCTAATTTATAAATATGAATCTGAAATAATTTTATAATAAATTTAAATAACTAAGACAACATCTAAAATTAAATTCTAAATGATTAAAATTGTGAAACAAAAATAATAATCATTAAAAGATCTAAGTAAACATAATTAATAACAAATTCATATAATAATTAATTTCAATCAACTAAAACTATAAACACAATTATAATACAAATTTAGGCATTCATCCCATATTTTGTCTTAGGAGCTTACAAATAAATCTACCTGACGAGTCTAGCATCGTAAGATGAAACGAGTAGGAGTGAGCTGGAATATGATGTAAGACGATTGAAAGTAAAAATAAAAAAGAAACATATATATATTTGAGATGAAATAATAATAAAGAAATATCTATAGAGTAAAGAAATAAAAGAATAATTGTGAGCATTAGGTCTGTTCCGAATTAAGAAATGCATAAAGGGACCAGTGTGAGTGAGAAAGGTAGTACGAGGGTACATCAATTGTCGTTGTCGTGCCCTCGACTCAAGATGGCAACCTGTACGGACATCAATAAATGAGTCTTTGTGGAAACCAAAACGAAAAAAACCAAATAAATAAATCAATTCTACTTTCGGAAAATAATACAATCACTTTTACTTTTCCCAACCATTCCAACACCCTTCTGTTCACCACTGCTACAAACCCCCACTCATTCATGGCTTCACTTCTTTTTAAGTGGATAATATCTTTAATTTCTTTTAAGTTATAAATTTTTATTAACCATTTAAAATTCTTTTCATTTTTAATAAAGTATATGTTAATCAGATAATAATTTTCTCATTTTCAAATAAACTTGTATAGTGGCATAAAATTAATAAAATAAATATTTCAAAATAATATTCTAAATAAAAAAATTATAATTTAAAAAATTATTATACAATTATTGAAAAGTGTAATTCTACTGACATGAGATACATAAGAAACATAGTATAACAAGGAAAGCTATGCAAAAAGAGTTTCCTAATAATTATAGAAATATTATCATCATTCATTCATACTACTCAATCATTCAGATAAATGATTGATATGAAATCTCAAAGGATTTTGCACTTATGGTGATGAAACAACTCTCTCACCCAAGCTACCACACACAAGATTAGTCTAACAACATCTTTGGTCAAGGTAAAGTTTCTAGACTAGGATATCCTGCACATCTCACTGCATACATCATTGTACTATACCTGAGCTTAAATGGTTATTAGAACGACAAGATAACTTCCAACATTTAGACTTTCACATCAATGCTTACACTAAAGAAACATCACCGTAGAATCTCTCCATGAGATCCACGAAATTACACCAAACACAAATACAATACTCATCATTATGCATATACATATTTATTAATAAATCTATCAACAATTCTCATCAAAACTTCATAAACCAGCTACTGTTTTAACATTCACATAATACACATCATAAGAGACATATGAAAATTTGAGTTGACTTTTATATTTTCGCTCAGCTAGAATATCTACTCGCTTAACGACTAGTGCCTGACAACACACTCCCTTAGCGACTAGATCTACTTGTTCATCAAGTAATGCTTGACAACACACCTGCCTAGCGACCATATAGCTCGCCCAATGAGAATATCAATGTCAAAGTTTAAAAAATTTATTGGATGTACGAAAAGTACCTATTTACTTGTTTCATGTTTATTCTCTTTATCTATGCAGATCATGAAAGTACAAGAGTTTACTTAAATTCCTACACAAGATCAATAAAGACGTTAATAGATAGAAAGACATTCCGGAAATATTTCCTTAAAGCTTCAAGTTCTGCAAAATTGTGGAAACTACTTTTATAAAAGCTATGATAAAACACAATAGCTCCAACATAGACCTGAGTTTGACTACGTATCTAAAACGACTATGAATTCTACATGAAAGTCAACTCTCAATCTAAGGGATCTTTCTCGAAGAAAGCTATATATAGATGATTTCATAAAGAGAAGACAAGAAGAATATGTGTATATAAACAAACTCGCTCTTCCGATGTCTCTTTATATCATTTAACGTTTTCAATTAAAAAGAAAATCTTTACAAGTCTTTTAGATTTTCTTTGTATTGAAAACCTATTCTATCTCCCTCTCTAAGAGTTATCACATCTGTATCTTATTTGAAAAATCTTTTTGGTTATTTTTTTAATTCATAAGTAAATTAAAATACTTGATGTTTAGCTTAGTTGAGTTAAATGATCTAAGTGGTGAGACTCATGTAATCCTTGTTAAAAATGAGTGAAACATCTTAAGAGATCTTAAGGGAGAATTGAACGTAACTCAGGTTGGAGTGAACCACTATAAAATTATGTGTGTTATTGTTTTGTTTTATAAACATTTTTCTAAACTCTTTTTTAAACATACCATCGTCTAATAACTATTGCAGACCATCTAACCCATGCACGATTTATTAAACGCATTTGAAAAAAAAAACTTAAAACATTGTTCAAATCCTCGTTCTGTTTTCCTATGTTTAACGTATAGTTATAAAGATCATTTTATTTTTATTCAACAACTTATTCTTGATATTAATATTTTTTACTTAAAACAATTATAACTTACATAGTGTTTTAAAATTTATTTTTTATATGTATCAATTTTGATATTACAATGTTTAGGGTTTAGGTTTAAAATAGTAAAAACTAACGTTCTTTGGATTCGGAGAAAAAAAAATAGGAAAGTGAAAGAAAATAAACAAGTGAAAAGTTTTTAATTGATTTGGTCAATCTAATAAAATATTTTTTATATATTAATATATTTAAAAAATAATTAATAAAATGATTTTGAAAAATGTAAGTTGGAGTTAAAATTTATTTAAATTAAAAAAAATAAATAGTTGTTGGTAAATAATATTTAAAAAAAAAGCCATTTACTTCTTTAACCTTATTTTATGAAAAAAATATTTACAATAATAAAATATTATGTAAGAAGTCATAATTTAGATAAATATATATTAATAAACATATAATAAAATTTTTATTAAAAAATAACAAAAAAAAATAAAAATGAAAAACAACATTAAAATTATAATAAAATTACATTATATTTTTATAAAAGAAATCTATTATGAAAAAAAAAACCATAATTTTCTTAGCTAAATTCATAATCAACGTAAGAAATCATAATCAATGTGTGTCCATGTATTACATGAACTAAGATTTGGACGTAAATGAAATTAAAAGGGGGCGTATTATGCTTCAAGGATATACTTATACTGTGTATCTACCCACTTTCCACGTTTGGATAATCATTCATTCATCCTCTTTTTATGTATAAAAGTGTTAAAACTAATCATTTTTGTGATTGTGTTTTCCCCCATTCCGCAAGTTGTGGTTTTTAATATCCTAATAACAATTTTCTTTAAGGATTTTTAATAGAAGATTGTGATAGTAAGATCTATAATTAATTTATGAATTAAAATCTTTTTTTTAATATTAATGATTAAGTTTTAGTTATTTATTTTCATTAATTCTAAACCAGTCTCTAATTTTAAATTAAAAGCTAGTTAAAATTATAATCTTTTGGTAGTTAAAATCTTTATAATTAATTTTAAAGAATATATTCTAATTTATATGTTAAATTAGAATATTATTTGTAAATTATATGTTAAATTAGTTTTGATTAGTATAGATAACAATTGAATGTATTTTCACGCTTACTTTTTGGATATATAATAAGAATACTATGCGACCTATACGAGTAGCTGACACCCACCCACTGTTTTATGATTCTTCTTTCCTTTTTTAAGTTCACTTTGTTTTAACGAGGGTATCCTTCAAAAGAGGTTTATTGGTTGTTGTATGATTGTGAAAACATCATTTTCTTTATTTTAATAATGAAAAAAAGGAAACATAAAATTAAAATTAATAGTTGCAGTACGGGAACAGCAACTTGACCATAAAAGGCATAAGTGTATTGTCCCACACCCACATCAATTTGTATCCTATGTATCTATCTATCTATCTTTCTAAGTCTTACAAACTTCTCACTTCTCTATTCCTAACACCCATTTCAGCAACTCAAACCGACCATTCTTCGCTACACCCTTTCCATTATTGTAAGTTCCGCTTTCAACTTTTTCCTCTTCCATCTGCTTCATCTTCAAGCTTTCCATTTCTGCTCCTTCCTCTTAGATTCTTCTTCCACAGACCTACTTCAAGAATCTCGTTTATTACATTTTTTTTCTCTTTTTTTTCTTTTTTTTAATGTTACTCTTTCTCTCTCTACCTCCCACCTGCCATGTATGATGTCAAAGCATTTTTTTTTTCTTTCAGCTAAAGAAAATTAAATTCCTGGGTAAGTGCAGTTTAAGGTTTAAATAAATGGTCGAGTGGTCTCAATTTGTTTATGTGTTCTTTCTTCCCGTAGTAGATGATTTCATCTGGATCCATTTTATTGTGGAGAAAGTGTTTCTTTGTGTTTCCTTTTTTCCCCCTTAGATGATGATTGTTCTGTGATAGGGAGATGACTAGAAAGAGGATACAGATCAAGAAAATCGACAACATCAGTTCGAGGCAGGTGACTTTCTCCAAGAGAAGAAAAGGGCTTTTCAAGAAGGCTCAGGAGTTGTCAACCCTTTGTGATGCAGACATAGCTCTCATAGTCTTTTCTGCAACTAGCAAGCTTTTTGATTATGCCAGTTCAAGGTATTCTACTATTTTCAGCATCAATGTCTTCCTTTCCTTTTTGCATTTTCTCAACTATTACTTCGCCTCCTTTTTCTTTCCTTAGTATAGCTAATTCCTTCTTTTAATTAAGGTAATGCAAAGAGAGAACATTTATTTATAATTTATAATATATATATATATATATATATATATATATATATATATATATATGTAATAATAATAATAACATCTGTTTCACGGGTTCAGGAGATCAGAAGAGAGTAATGGATTTTCTGAGCTCATTACCTGTGTAAAATATATACATTTTTGATTTCTTATATATTTTCAAATTCTCTTAATTTTACTTTAATTGTTGGGGTTGTTACCAGACAAGTTTCTCTCTCTTCGAGCACTGTCTTTAAACGTTAAATTAATTTTGTTAAAATGGTTTATACTCTCTCTTGGAGATGTTTTTGCAACTTGGTTTTCTGAAACCAGTTAATTTGGGGCAGTAGGTGTGTAAACTTCCCTATAAGAATCTTTATGCTGCCTGCAGAAGTTGGAACAACATTCTGCAGAAAAACACTCGCAGCTATTGCGTTTGGAATTTGCTTGCATTGTACATATTTGCTGAAAAGCAAAAGTACGTTTAGAAATTAGCCTTTTATCAGCATTGCCAAAGTGTAAAGAATAGTCTTATTTGAAATGTATTTTGATTTCACGGTCATCTTTTCTGAAATACAAATTACTCGAACTACTTGTTGGTGATGTGAAAGATATGTATCTGTATAAACTCTCTACCACTTGCATACGAGTACTTGTATAATTTATGCAATTTTCTTCAATGAAGAAAAATCAAATACAAGGTAAATGGTTTCATAGGCAATTATATGAAATTATATGAAGTTCCTAATTTTATGAGCAGAATTAACTGAAAGGAAAGAAGGGAAATTGAAATGTAAACCTAATGTTTGTGGTTTTTCAGTATGCAACAAGTAATTGAAAAGCGCGATCGTCATTCAGCAATGCATAGACTGGATCGTCCTTCTATGGAACTTCAGGTTAGCTTTAGTAACATCAACTCATTATTGTAGTTGCTGGAATGATTGTTGATATATATACTGAATTTCTTTATTATCTTGAGAGTGGAAAGCACATCAAATAATCATATATATATATATATATATATATATATATATATATATATATATATATATAAAAGAGTACACAAAGATAAAAATATGGGACCAGACCAGAACCCCTCATAGTAAAACTAACCAAATTGAAAAGAAGAAGATAAATTCTATTTCAAGAGAAGTTATAACCTATGAAACTAGATAAACTAAAGTTAGACAGCATGTTTGTGCATGTATTCTATTTCAATAAGTAGAAATTACTTACTGAAAATAAGTAAATTCTTTGCCAAAAAGCCCCTCTTATCTCTTCTTTGGAGTATATGCTTGCTGATATAGGTCATCTATGAAAGAGTTCTTGCATGTTTGAATAGACTTCACATCATAATCTCACCTTGAACTGAAGTGTCTCATGTGCAATTATTGAATATACACCAATATTGTAATTTTACCTTGAGTTTTGAGTTTTCTCATCTACACATTTTTTTTTCATGGTTGCCTAAAGTCCTTTTCCTTAATTCTCAATATCTCCTTTTGCTCTATGTTCCTGGAAAGTTCTGAACTCTATGTAGGGACCTACATTTCTTTAAGTACAAATATCACCACTTTTAAGAGAAAACCAGCTTAATGTACTGTATTTTTTTATATCCAGAAAAAGTGTCTGCATAAATATCTTTATCAGAAAAAGAAAAAAAAACTATGAAGTTTAATTTGCTTCATGTACTCGTACCAATCAATAACTCTTGAACACTTTATTGATACATCCATGAAATATCTAAACCTATGAAACTTCAATATATATTCGATTAGTGTACTTGATATCAGTATTTTTAGATGTCTACCTGTATGTACTATTGAAGCATTTCATGCCTTTAAAACATTTATATCCAATAAAACAAAGTGAAATAAACAAAAATGCGTGGTATCATCAAAACATTGTTTTTCTTCATATCCAAAGCTGAAAATTGCTCACTTTATGAATTATTTTGGAATTAGATTGACAATTCTATTTCTATTCGTAAGTAACAGGAAGTTTATAATGACAATAAATTATAGTTTTGTTTTTTTTGTATTTTTGCAATGTTTAATGCGGTTTAAATTTGATTATACATTTATATATTTATATGTTTTATGATCTTTTTATACATTTTTAATACACATAATATCTAATAAAATGTGTAGCTGTCCATCATATGAAAAGGTTCATCATAAGTAAGATTGAAGAAAGACAGAAAGAAAAAAATAAATGAAAAGAATAGAGAAAAAGAAAAAAAATATAGTATGTAATACAATGAAATAAAATGAGAGGAAAGGTAGAAAGAAAAGAAAAAAAAAGAGTGAAAAACAAATGCTGGGTGTATGCATGTAAGTCATTTTCCTAAAAGTTGTTTTTGAAAGGATTCCTCACTAGGGATGAGCAAATAGAACTGAATTGCACTACACTACACTGTATTACTAAAATCTGTACTGAACTAAAAACTAATTTGTCTAAACTGAACTGAGCTATAAAACAGTTCAGACTTCAGACAAATTGGAGTGAATTGTTTTTTGTTTTATCAAACTGGACTGAACTGAACTATACTAAATTGTACTAAACTACAATATAAACTAAACTAAACTACTAAGTATATTAATTTTAAACTGAATTATATTAATTTTAAACTGAATTGTACTAGTTTTTAAACTGAATAGTATAACAATACATGTTCTTTTTAATTGAAATTTATTTTAATATTTATTTTATTTTATTCATAAGTGTCTTACAAATTAACTTTTTAATTATTTAATATTATTATTTTCTATTTTATTTATGTTTCTTTTATTATTATATGTGTATGAAAATTATTTTATTATTTATTTATTTTATTTTTTATTTTTTATTTATATTTATTTTGTCATGAATATTATTTTACTTTTATATTTATTTTTTTAATTTTTTATTTATATTTTTTGTTTTTATATGTGTATATAATTTATTTTATCTTTTTATCTACTTATTTTATTTTAAAATAATTTTTTATTTATATTTATTTTGTTCCCTCGTAAAATTGTTTTATTAATCAATTATTTATTATTTATATTTTATTATGTAAAAATTAAACTAATATTTATTAATTATTATAATATAATAAAGGTTTAATGTCTCAATAGGTCCTTATTTTTGTTCAGAATTTGAAATAGGTCCCTTTATTTTTTGGCGTCTCAATTGGGTCCTTATTTTTGTTAATTTGATACAAATAAATCATTTCCGTCAATTTCATCAAACAGCGTTAATGAATGTGTGACGTGGCCTGAGGACAGTATTGACACGTGTAAGGCCACGTCACACATTCATTAACGCCGTTTGACGAAATTGACGGAAAGAATTTATTTGCATCAAATTAACAAAAATAAGGACCCAATTGAGACGCCAAAAAATAAAGGGACCTATTTCAAATTCTGAACAAAAATAGGGACCTATTGAGACATTAAACCTATAATAAAAGATGATACTAGAAAAATTACTCTTAATAAACGTTTGTTAATTTTTTTGTCATTTGATATTTCTATAATATTAATTATTTTTGCTACATTACTATTTTTTTATGATATTTCATTATATATTTTTTTAAATAAAATTTAACGTTAAAAATATATTTTAGTTTTAGTATGTAAAATACTATCATTTAAAAATAATAATATTGATATTTATTTTAAATTAAGTTGATTTTTAAAATAAATAGTTATTTTAGTGTGTGCCCTTACACACATTTTAATATCATTAAAAGTTTTTTTTAACATATTTAATAATATGTTAAAGAATATAATATATTTAAAGTATTATTTTTTATATAGTCTTTTTTTATGATTTATATTACTTAATCATTTAATAAAATTAAATTTAAAAAAAATATTTTTTACTTTTATTACTTAAAATAATATTATTTAAAAAGTAATATATGTTTATTGATAAAAAAGTATAAAAATTTGTGATAAAAAAATTTTGTCTTAAAAATTCATTATTAACTTTTTATTTGAACGGTTTCTTTTATTAATATTTTATTATTAAATAACGTTTTTCTTAGGAAGAGGGAGCAATTGAACGGGAACTAGAGAAGAGAAAAGATTAGATACGAAACTCTTATGAGTTCAGTTTTTAAAAACTATACCATAAAATTGTATATTGAACTTTTAGTAAAAGTGAATCAGTTTTTTTAAGTATAATATAATATAGTTAACTATAGTACAGATCAGTTATTTTTGTCCAGTCCTATTCCTCACTTACAATTATTTTCGGTGATTAGCACAATTTGACAAACCATAGTTCCAATATTACAAACAAGTATTGCTGTGTTGTTGGAAATATCTGGTTCACCCTTTTTACTTTTTCGTGCCTGATCAAATTAATACAAAAATGTATCTTTGCTTCTCTCCCTAATGTAATTCAAAATTTCATTTAAAGAAGTCGAGTAATTTGGATTGTTTATCGGTTGATTGTGAAAAAAAAAATAGCACAAACTTGTGTTTCAGCATGATGAATATTAACGGTAAATTTAAGTTTTAAATTGAGTAAAAATAAAAAATTTAAACATTATATATATCTAAAATAAATTCTATAAACTTACAATTGAGATTTTCGATTAAAAGTGATATTGATTTTTTACTAGAAGTTAAAATGAAATCTCATATATATAATATCTTCATAAAAAAACATTCATAAAAAAAACCATTACGGATTAAATTAACCTCTTTTAAAAAAAAAACCCTATCAGAATACGATTACGTAATTAATCACCATTGTATCAGGGTACTTGTAATGAATTTTCCTCCATTAAGGGTTCAAAACTTGTCATCTCAGATATTTTCATTTGTATGTGATATCAAGTAATTTACACATCATTCATTGTATGTGATTTATCAATCGATCATCCATGACCGAACTTCAGAGACTTGGTGTGTCACTTTGAAAGTTGTCAGTTTTGGGGCGTGGTTATTCTAGCTCTTAAATGCATGGACAATGCTTAATGGAGCGTGCTCTTTATTCTTTTCATTATTCTTGAGGAACATTGTTCTTGACGTGTTAGACGAGTCAAAAAAGACATTAAATTAGGGTTTTGATCTTGGTATGCTGTCACATGCTATTCTGAGCACGTCTGATGTTGACACCATTATGGGGAATGTGTTTGATTATGACGTTAAGGATAATGTATAAACAACACAGTTAACGTTGCTTCTCTGACATCGTTAATGTCATCAAATCGGGGATTCATCCCAATTGTAACATGGAAGCACTTATGTAGGATGCCTGTTCCTCGTGATAATTTTAGCTTCCATTATTGGAGATAAAATTAATAAGTCACGAAAAATTTAATTTTGTGAATTAGTTTATAAGAATGAATTAATTTTAAACTTACTTTTTATATGATATTAGAACCTATTTTAATGAAGATTTTATCACCTAATATTCAATCATTCACAAATATCATAAATATCGAGTATTACATTCGTGATATCTATGCCTGAATGTAACAAATCTCATCTCCATGTCAGACTTGTTACCTATTTGGTTACACTTTTGACAACAATGGATCTCTCTGTCATGTCAGAAGCAACAAGTTGTAGGTTCTGCGATGTTTCCTTATTTTGACGTGAAAATGTCGAAAAACTATTACTGACAATTGCTTCAATCCTGTTATTATGAGAAAATAACATTACATATACATACGACAACTATTTAACCATGCATATTCATTTTAAAACAATATATAAACATTATCACTGGTATATGTTCATAGCTCATAGCAATAACATATACATTTTTAACTTCCCTTGTTTAACCCCTATGTACATTATCAATTCATTAATTAGCAACATATTTTTTTAAAGTGTTGGCAAACTTCTACGGCTTTATCGATCTATCCTTTATATATCTTCAAATCTTACAACTTTATCTTTCCTTGACAACTTTTTATAAGTTTAATCTTCTTGGCATAACTTTACAATTTTGCAGACATTTTAAAGCAACTCTAAGATCCTCTTCATTATAGTAGTCTTATGTTCAAAATGATTGCCCTCATATTGACATACATTCACTAGTACAAAAAGGGGTTTCTAACGTGCCATATACGCTTCGGTTTTGTAAAAACCGAAGCGTATAAAAAGGCGGTGGCAGTTTTGTAATAAAAGCCAAGGTATACGCCTCGGTTCTCCACTAACTGGTGCCTAAAGCAGTAACTGCCTCGCTATCTAAGTGAACCGAAGTATATAGCTCTGCGATATTCCCATACTGCCTCGGTTTTCTACGCGAAGCAGTATGTGCTGCTGTACTACATCGGTTTGCCCCTAACCGAGACCTATGCTTTTTTAATAATTTTTTTTAAGGGATTAGGCATCGGGTGGCAGTACAACCGAGGCAGTAGGCTGGATATTGCCTCGGGTATTTTGGGAACCGAGTTAATAGTCCTGGTCTAGGGTAAAAACATATGCATTTTCCTTCTTCGCATGTTTCCCCTGCGTTGCTGCCTCCACTGCCTCCACAACTACGCTGCTTCCTTCTTTGCTGCCTCCAACCACTTCAGACGGTGCCTCCATTTAATCGCGCTGAGGGTGGTGCATCTCGCTGCCTCCAACGACGCCAGTGCTCTCTCCATCGCTGCTCCCACCGCTACCACCAACGACCTCGGTGCCTTCATTTTTGTTGCGGTGAGGGTTGTGTATCTCGCTGCCTCCAACGACGTTTCTGCGTTTCTGCTCCCTCTGCCACCTCCTCCCTCTGCCGCTGCCCCATTCCTTTCTTTCCCTAGCGGCGAAAACCCTAGCGGCCCCAATCCTTTCTTTCCCTCTCTGTTCCGCCTTCTATTTTCACCTTCCACCTCACCACCATGTACCAACCTTTCTCTTTCTCTCTTCTTCTTCTTCTTGATTTTTGTTTTTCAATTTTATTTTCTTTTTTTTTTTCAGGTTGGGTTGAGTGTGGGAAACGAGAGAATGAGTAAGGTGTCACCGAAGGAGAAGACCACTGGTATATGAAGAACCAGAGAAGCACATCACAACATTTGGACAATGGCCCGATCCTTCTTACGGTTACGGTTTCTACGGGTTTCCGGGTGGGGATTACCCTTACTACCCTCCCCCGGGACCGTCGTCATCTCCGTCGCGTCCCCATCCAGTGCCGCCGTCTCCTCCTCGCATCTTCACTTGGGATTTTCTCAGCGTCTTCGGTAGCTTCGAGAACAGGTATCCGATTTATCAGTCTCGGTTCGAGTCGAGAGCGAGCAGTCTGGATTCGAAGGAGGTGAGGGAGAGGGAGGGGATTCCCGAATTGGAAGATGAGATGGAGCACGAAGTGTCGAGAGAGGCTCTTGTGAAGGAGAAGGAAGGTAAAAAGGTGGTCTGGGAAAAGGGATCCGCTGGAGTGAGGGATTTCGGGGAAGGGCCTTCGAACACTAAAACGGTCTCGTTGCAGCAGGTGAGTAGCAGTGAGGGGAGTTCCAAGACGGTCTCTGTTTTTATTCTCCATACCCTCTTTGTTGTTGAGTTTGAAACATCATTCAACTAAATGCCTTCCTATGTTATGTGGTTTTGTGCAGTTATCTTGTCCAGAATCTTGCAGATGGTAGCACCTTTGAGGTTACCTTCAGATCCTCCATTTATACAATTTTCTTCTAGGAAAATAAAATTGGCACGAGCATATCGTGGGGAACCTTGGAAAGACTTCAAGACAAATCCAAGCTTCGCTGCTCACCGAGGGTTAAGGCAAGGAGGCAGTCACGAAGCTCCGAGAACAAGTACCTGAGGCCGGGGACTCTTTGGATGTTGTCTGTACTTAAGATGAAATCCTTTCCAGATTCTTGTTATTTCCTATGTGTTTTCTGGGTTCCATTGATCTTTCTAGATTTTTAGTAGTTCCATTTGCTTTAATATTTTTGCCCAATATTACTTTGATTACGATGTGCCTTTAAATTCTTGATCTTGGTTCTTCTGTTTTGGTTAATCGGTTCATGTCTTTACTTTGCTGCTTCTTGGATGAATTGAGTCTTCTTGGAGGAATGGAGGAATATGACCCATTGAAAAAAAAACCACCTATTGCCTCGGTTGACCAACAACCGAGGCCAAATTTTTGGCGAAAAAAAAATAAAACACTCTCTATTGTCTCGGTTGCATTTGAACTGAGACAAAAACATACATCTTTTTGACTCGGTTCTCAACCGAGGCAAAAACCCTACCACTTTTTACCTCGTCTGTATATACCTCGGTTCTAGAACCGCTGCGGAAAGGCAAAAATAACCGCTGTTGTTTCCTTTTACTGTACTAGTGATTTGATTAAATTTGAACTTGCAATCATTAATTGTCTACTTTTGGAGAATACTATGTAAAAAATGAAAGTATAAATTGTTCTTGCAATTGAGATTAAGGTAAATGAATGTTGATGGCAATCAGTATAACTTTAACTGATCTAAAGTGTATATAAAATAGCTAATTTATTTAAAGGAAAACTATATTAAATTGTTATATTAATTTAGGTTTTAAAAATGAATTGTTATCAAATAACACTGGTTGAACTAAATTGGATTATGAATCATTATGTTTGAAAATATATCACGGGTAATAATTCAAACAATTCATATACTTCAAACAATTATACTAGTTCAATTTAGTTTAATTTACTAAAATCATAATCCATTCTATATCAATTCATTTAAGTTATTATATACTTCTATTCTCTCAACCCACTTTTAAAGTAAAGTTCAAATTTTACAGTAGTTTAATTTAATTCATACATTTTGTTGAACCTAAACAATTATATCACCATTAATGATGAAACAATAAAAGTATATCAACCCTCAGTGATGGTACGCAAAGTATCTTGGCAGCCTGATGGTAGCAAAACTAAAGATTTTATAGAAAGAACAAATAATTTAACACTTAAATGACTACTCCAAAAATATAAAAATTGAAGCTGAAAAGAAAGAAAAATAAACTACTAAAATCAAAATAGAGTAATTATGTTTAAAAATAGGAAGTTTCACTCGAATTACTTTCTGTAAACAAACAATTTCCCGAATGGTCATGAACCTGCCAAATTCCCCAAAATTGTCATAAACTTACCAAAATTCTATTTCACCTTTCAAAACTCATCCTTCAAGTCTAGACTCCAGCATAGTTTTCAACTACAATCAGACTTAGGTTGAAAACAAATTTACACACAGGACCAAATTTTACATACGAAAGGTGATGCTAATGATGAATTTATGGTGATTCAATCAAGCAAAATATTTATTATCTTTAAATCCGGTAAGTGAATTAGTTGAAAAGAAACTTCTTCTAACAACAGTTTCATACTAACATTTTTCCCTATTTTTGGTAAGCATTGACATTTGAAGGAGAAATATACTTGTGAATTTTCTGGTGTGGTTGCATGAATGTGTTTTTTTTTTCAGCTTGACAGGTAGATTAGTAGAGGTGTATAAGGAAAACTGCAAATTGAGCTAATTATCTCGTGACTACAAGAAGAAAAGTATTATTAATTAACTGTCTTTGACACTATTTGCATGATAACTAGAAGTTGAAGATTACTTTCAAATTTATGAACAGATTGAGAGTGACTCCAACGACATCCTGCGCAAGAAAGTAGAAGATAAGAATCATGAATTGAGGTACATATGCACACTGTTTCATATGTTGCATATATATAAACATACTATACTATATCACAGACTAGGTTTTCCATCTTTAACACAGGCAGTTGAATGGAGAGGATCTGCAAGGATTGACACTGCAAGAACTGCAGAAAATTGAGGAAAATCTTAAAAGGGGTTTGACCAATGTTTCAAAAGTAAAGGTTTGTGCCCTATGATCAATGATGTTCACAATTCAGTATTTAACCTTTCTGCCTTTTTGCAGTAGAAAAAATGAAAATATTAGTTACTAGTGTGTAGTACTTCATTTCTCACAAGGGGTACCTATATGCTTTCACTGTTGCAACCTTCTCCTCTTGATTACTTGTGATTGTGATTGTGGGGAAACGTATGAATATGTGCTTCTGACATATTGGATACTATTTTGTTTTAGGATGAAAAAGTTATGCAAGAGATCAGCAACCTTAAAAGAAAGGTAAAATCTTATCAAAATCTCTGATACATTTCAAATCTCATATATACTCTGTCGTTATTATTGTTATTATTCATAATGTTTATGTCTAATTAACATATTAAAGGAGTGGAAGTGTACATGTTGCATGCATCTAAATGATTGAGATAACGATATTCAGTAAAATCCTTTAATGGTATCAGTGAAGTGAGTCAAAGATTTGCATTAAGGGCAAAACCTGGCTTTTGCCTTTCTTATTTAACAGCTTTTTGCTTCTTTTTTTCTTCTCTTTAATGTGTCAAGTTGTATCCAACTTCTTTCTGGATCATGGTTCAGCTTTCTTTTCAATCTGGAAAATAGGAATACGTAATAAACTTCCACCCAAGTATGTGCAGGTTGGAGTGGAAATGAGAGATATTTAACATGTTTTATAGTGACTGGTTAGTTAAAATTGGTAATACAGTTTAATCAATGTATTTTTAAGTTAAATATTTTGTTACTTCTTTAAAAGTGGGATATATATTTAGATATGTGTTTTCTGATTGGTATGAAAGCTTAAAAATCCTTTATCAGCTTTTAGTTATTTTCTACCAAAATATCTTTTGTACTGTATCAATTACAACATCTTCAATTTGATCTCAGGGAGAATATAATTTAGATAGTCCTGATCAAAGTATTTTTAATTGGACTTTAACAAGTAGTTCCACCTTCACCTTATTTAAACATCTTGAACTTAGCCTTTCTTAGTGTATATTTAACTCAGTTTGATCAAAGTAATTTCAGCTTAGTAAGAAACTTTTATTTCAACTTAGTTCAGAATATATTTCCATCAGAAAAAAGATGGTAGATAGAAAAGTAAAATAAATCGATAGAAAATTTCAATGTTGCTGAAGTGCTGCAAGATTTCGAACCCATGATTAATCATTGTATAATCAGGAAGACATAATGTAAAGGATTTGACTTTTCTATATGGGGATGTACTTTAGAAGATGAGGTGTCCTTGTAATTATTGACTGAAAAAAGTAATGATTAAAAAATATGATAAAACTAAATACACATTAAAAGTTAATTAATTAAATTTAAAATTCAATGTGATAATAATCCTGATCATAAAAAAAATGATTATAATAACCTATCCTTATATGGGAAACAAATAGATCTATACTTTTCATTATCTTTCTACTAATAATCTTCCTATATCTTTACTCATAATTTTTATTCTTTTTAATTGAGTCCTAGTTTAATATTTTTGTTAACTGGATCACATGATTCTTATCCTACTAGATAGCTTATTTGTCTCCATGAATTAGGATTATTGATATAAAATTATAAAGATAGCTTATTTGTCTCCATGAATTAGGATTATTGATATAAAATTACAAAGACTTTATTTATATTGGTCATGATTTCCATATAATTACCTACAACAATTAAGGAATTGTTTCCTTTATCGTCACTTATGTTAATGTTTTCGTTTTTACAACAGAAATTATTTATTATTTTACATTAATTATAAATATTAATTTATATAAACCACAAAATTTCAAATTTCTGAAAATGTAATTAAAATAACAATCTTGACATTCCAGTGATGAAAATATTAAACACAAAAACTAAATGAAAAATGTTATAAATACTCACAACAACAAAATTTAATAAGAATTTAATTAAAAATGTTTAAATCTACATGAACTTCAAACTTAATTAAATAAAAAATATGATAAAAATTTCGAAATATAAATGTAATTTGTTGTAAATATTACATGTACGAAATACATTTGTATTATATAATATATATATATATATATATATATATATAAAGAAAGAAAGATAAAGGTTGTCAACTGTGGCTGGTAAAATGTCAGTACGCTTACGTTATGTCTGTCTCCCAACATATCTGCACAGATCATATCATATCAAATGCGTCAAACTGATGTTAGGGAAATGACACTTATATTCCTTTCTACTTATTTTTATTTTATAAGTACAATGCATTTATCTAAATTATTCATTAGATAAGTAGGGCAACAAAATAATTTTTACTTCGTTAAAGCATCTTCATTAAAAGAATTAGAATTTGTTTAATGGATGTCACCCTGTTAACACTTAGCAAAATATGCCGATGTTGTCTGAAACTCCTAACTTTTTTTCACTGCAGAAAGGGATAACATTTCGAATTAAATATTAATCTCATAGTCAGTAAAGAAAATCGAAGCTCAGATTTCTTGGGTCTTCATTGAAGTAATGTAATTGTGAATTGATTTAAATATTTGAATGAAATATAAATAAATAAATAATAATATTTTTTAAATGCTTTGTTCATTTTTGAAACAAAAGTACTGAGGGGGTACTAATAATGTTAAGTCAAAAGAAACTAATACTCAAAATGTAAGTATTGAAATATTTTTTTTATGTTTTTGATGTACAAATATTACGTTTGGTTCAGTCAAAAATGTTCATAATAGACTAATTCATGTTTACATTTAAAGGATATCATAAACGCTAAAACACAATATCTTTAAAATATATCAAATGTAAAATATTTCTTATTTAAACGAGAGAACAAATAGAAGCACTTAGAATCATTCTTTCATATAGAAACTGTGTTTATTAATAATGCTTAAACGTAATTTATTTCTAGGTTTGAATGACACAAAATCTACGTATTAGATTTAAAGTATCCACAAATTTCCGCAAATGATCTTGTCTACTTGACATCTGAATCTTTGTAAGCTTTCACAAAAGTTGAACATCCAAAGATATGTTGCAGGAAACATCCTTACTATACATAACACTCTCTCAGAAATAATGTGGAAAGTAACAGATATATAAAGGCATCCAAATAACTTTTCTCTGAAAAATTTGTTCATCCTTTCTGCTAGCTAGGTTACAATCACAGTAAGGAATCTAGAGAGAGACATCTTCTGCTGTCTAATATTTGTTAAGGCCAATTTGACAAGTGGCTCTCATAATTTGTCTGAGAGATATTACCCAAATGAATGAACTTTATTTTTTGTATTTAATGGGGTGAAACAAGATAAAACCTGCATTCTTTGCAACTCTCTGCTACAATGTCTGATTATGTTGCTCATACAGGGAGTGGAACTAATGGAGGAAAACCAAAGATTGAAACAGGTGATATAAGCTTTTCAAACTTGTGTGTTTCTGTGATATTTTTTATCCAGATAAATAATATTTTAACACATAAATATTTTACACTATTTATACTATTATTCTTTACTTTTAATTGTATTTTTAAATATATTTTTTTTATAATTATTTTATTTTTATTATATATATATATGTCAAATGAATATAAATGTATATTATTCCATTATTATTATTATTTTGCTATTATTATTCTGTAAAGAAAAATAAATATTTCAAGTAATGCATATAAAATTTAGGTACCAAGCCTTATCCAGTTACACAGGCAATCATCGGAATCCATTATTAGCAATTCATCTAATCTTCCTGAAGATGGTTATAGTGACACATCTCTCAAGTTGGGGTTAGTTACTTTTTCTATACATTAATTCAAACTTACGAGTGCCTAATTTAGTGTGGTTATTTTACGTAAATATCTTCTTCATTTATTAATAATTCTTTAATCAAGTTGTGGCTAAGGATATGAAAGCTTAACTGCTTGTATATAGGATGAGTATAAACTATTTTTCTTTTCTAAAATTATTTAATTAGAGTTTATATAAATTAAGATGGACTAATTTACATATATGCATTTTGTACATTAAATTAGATTGTATGAGATTTGACATACAATTTTTAGCATATATATATATTGAGGGTTACTCATTGAGTTCGACTATCTTTGTGGGTTTCAGGTTACCTTAAATTTCAAGAAAATTGTAGAATGTTAGAAGTGACAGCGTTCACTTCCTTTATGTGTCTTACTGAAAACCAATTGAATGGAGTGTTTATGTAAAGTAAATTTAAGGGATGCATTTTGTACTTAACTCATCCTTCTATATACTCATGAGTTAGTGGTCGATGCTTCGATCATGTCTATAGTTTATCACCATAAAAGTTAATTTCATTCTTACATATATGTTTCTCTTTTTCTTGTTTTTTTTTTTATTGAAACCCAAATAAGGATGGAAGAGGTTATTCATTCTTTTCTTTGTCCTACATCCTTTAATCAAATACTAGGTCAAAGATTGTAGATTTGTCATTACCATTTTGGTATTAAATTAATCTGCAATCTTCATTGCTTTCATTTCTCTTTATTTCAAAACTAAATTAACTATAAACATTACGAAATTATTTGTGGTATTAGTATACCTAGTTTTAATATTATAATACATTATACTAACAAATATTTATGTTGGTGTAGAAATTGACATATAGTATTGAATATTAATGTTACTAATATAAATTCACCTTTGGAAAAAAAAAACATATATAATATACAAAGATGATTTTCTAAAAGGTCATATCTTTTTTTCTAATTGAAGAACTCAACAACTTTTTTTAGGTCAAAACTAATGAAATCGCTCTATTTAAGGAAAGAGGTGTGTTGAACTTCTACTTCAAAAGCTATAAAATCATTAGTGGAACTATTGTAGATTAGATAGGGCTAATTATTTGATTCAATTCATATTTTTTCCTATAAAAAGCGGTTTTTAATTTAATTCGTGTCTTGTATTTTAAACTTTTTCAAACAAAATTAGAAGGGAAGTAGAAGTATGGTTACTTCTTTTAATTCTAGCTACCTCTCTTGAAGCTTAAATTTCAAAAAAAAAAAAACTAGAATAATAAACAGGCATTTGTACATATTTTAAGGCTTGATAATATTCTTGTGAGTTTATCACCATCATGAAATATACTAAACGAGAACTTCATAACAAATTATAGGCATTTTCTCTCCACCAGATCCTTATTTGTTATGTAATCTTATGTATTATAAATGTTTTAGTTTGCAAAATAAAATACTGAATAGAAAATTTATATTAGAAAAATGTTTTAAAAGGTCAATTATCTTGAAAAATTAGAAAATTAAAAGAAGTAACCAGTAAACTTAGCAACAATTCAATTTAAAACAAGAATTGAAGTGGCAATGCACACCTAATCATATATTGGTATGAATGAATTGTTTTGGACAAATTTGACTAAATGATATAAAAGATTGAAAACACAAAGAAATAAAAAAAAATAACGACAATTGATATATTGACAACAAATTGTTAGCTTAATTTAAAAATTCAAATATAAAAATAAAATTTTCAGTAGGAGAACTTAAAGAAAAAAAAAATCCTTATGAATTATAAAACTTAAATTTCAGATGAATCAAAACTCATTATAAAAGTACACCAAAATCTGTTGGATTTTTTGAGTCAACAAAGCTTTTCTCTTTATATTTTGATATACTTAAATTTTTTACAATCTTTGACACATTACAAACTTTTTCTCAAAAGTGTTCTATTTATGAGTCCTTTACTCCTCTCACACTTTCCATATATTGCATCAAATTATAACGATGAAGATAATTTTCATTAGAAGAAAAAAATAATGTTTAATCAAGCATTTCTTAATAAACACTAAATTAATCTGTTGGAGAAAGTTTATCTATAATAGAAAGTAGATTAGAAAAACAGAAGACCTGAATTTCCGTTGCTTTAACCTGCATTAAATTTCGTTGATATTTTTATCACAATAAAAATAAAAAAGTTTAAAATTGAATTTACATGCTTTTTCTATAACACTCAATAATTTTCAGAATTATCAATGAAATGTTGTCAATAATTTTTAAACTTTTAGTGATAATATATTCTTTGTAAGTAAAAATGTGTATTAGAATATTTACAAATAATGTATTCGTTGTAAGTTAAAATGTGTTTTAGAAAATTTACAAATTTTATATAATTAAAAAGTTAAGGTTAAAAACTATATATTATTTATAAACACTTTTCTAAGTTCTCAACTCACTTTGAATTACTATAGTTTCTAATTTGTAAGAGCTTTTCGGCTCAAGAGTTTCACTCCGTTATTAAAACTTTTACAAAAGAAAAAATGTGAAAATTTACTGACATTGATTATTGATTATCCAAAATGAAAGTTAATGTAAAAAATGTTCAAATGATTGGGATTTAAATAAAAAAAATAAAATAAAATGGTTTGATAACAGAAAACACGTGTGTGCATTGTGAGAAGAGTTATTTTAGGGAGCGTTAGTCTCGTTACGTTGTGCTAAAGACGTGTTCTGCTTCAAATCTCTTTCACACACACAAATCCTTGTTCCTCTCATTTCCTTCCTCATCAAATTCAAAACCTCGTTTTGGTTTGCTGTTCTGTCAGAATTTCAGTTTCAATTTCAATTTCTCTGAAACTCAATCAATCGACATACTATGGATGAAGAGTACGATGTAATTGTGTTGGGCACAGGTCTCAAGGAATGCATCCTCAGTGGTCTTCTCTCTGTTGATGGCCTCAAGGTTCTTTTCTCAGTTTCCCATTCTTCTTATGTTAATGTTTCGTTCTAAAACCACATCCATCATTCTTTCACATTTTCTCTTCATTTCTTCCTATTTCTTCATATGTAAACACTTTTAAATATTCTTTCAAGAAACAATTAATTAATTAGGTAAACTTATTTAAAACAATCAAGCTAATTAAGTAGCAAGAGGTGTATATCAAATAGGATATGATATATTTTAAGGTTAAACATATTTTTTTTCTTAATTTTAAGTTAAAATTAGAATTAACTTTTTTTTAAATTTTGATCTACTTTAATCACTGCCTTCATTTAGTTACTTTAACTAAATTTTGTCAATAATGTAAATAAAATATTATCCTAAAACATCAAATAAATTTAATAAAATTTAGTTAAAAGAATTAATACATTTTTAAAGTTGAAAGATTAAATTAAATCAAAATTTTAAAAAGAAATTAATTTTAATTTTGATTAAAAATTAAGAAAATTAAAAACGTACTTAATTTTTAGCTAGAAATGTAAAATATAAAAATTCTTAAAGAATCTAATCTGGTTTATGACATAGTTTGGTGGGAGCATTTGTCTGTGTAATCACATAATTAAAATGGATTTTTCATCATTTATAATTAATATATATATCTATATATATATATATATATATATATATATATATATTTACTTCTTTTTTTATAGACGATATCCTAAAGCCTCGATGGAAAAGTGATGTAAGAAAATGAAAAATTATAAAAGAACTTTAAAAATGATGGTCAAATTTCCCTCGCTAAAAAAAGAGTGCAATGGCCTATGTAGTCTTGTCTTTTCAAAGTGTGTCATATGTTGAAGTAGAAACATGAATTCAAGACAAGCTTGACCTATGCCTGTCTACGACGAACAAACAGTGGCTTGGTTAATTTATAAATTCAATATCTGAAATTAGTTTAGTTACTTCATATAAATATTTATTTAATGTTTGTATTCTGTTCGCTTTTTAACTGAAAATTGAACCTATTTAATTTATTTAATAATTTTAGCTTGTCTATGCTTAATAACATGTTTCGGAATGTCTATATTTCCCATTTCAATTTTTTAAACAAAATAGATTGTTTAAAGAGTAAGTTTAATGTTTGAGACATCTGCTCAAATTTAATAAAGAAAACTTTGCTTTTCTATGAAAAATAAGTTGTTTTGAGGGATTTTAAAAATCGTGATTTATAATTACTTTTCAATAGCTTTTTGTTTTCTTGTTTCGGGACGTGTAGCCACTTGTAATTTTATATAATTCAACTAGGTCTAATTACACTTTTGTGAGTTGGGTTTTACTTAATGCACTTAAATACAATTGGATTGTGTAACATGTTCAACGAATTTCAAACTTCACTTAAGTCAATCCAATTACATAATTAATATATAATATAAAAAATAACCATTTGTTTGATATTTTAGGCTTGATTATCTTTTAGTCGTATTATTTATTTATTTATTGTTTAATTAGATCCATTTATTGATAATAGATATAATCAAGTCCTTAAATTTTAAAATTGCAATAATGTGATTTCTATCATTCAATCAAATCGATCATTTTTTTTCCAATTTAACAATGTAAACCTTCAATACATTAAAATTGATGTTATTAATTTTATACTTTTGTTATCCATTGGTAATAAATTGCATTATGCATAAATTAAAACCACTAACATAGGTTGGTTAAATTGTTTATCGAGTAAAATGATGTCACATTTTTAGAATTTTAAAAATTGAGGGATTTAATCGAACTTTTTTATTAATATGTAGAATAAATTGAATAAAATGAGTGACACAATTAAGATTAGAATGTCATAAATTTTAACAAAAATATTTTTATATTTTATGATATGATTATTATTATATATATATATATAATAAGTAATTTTAGCCTTATAATTATGAAAAAAATGATAAAATTTAGAGGTATTTTTTTAATAAATAATTATTTTTTAAAATTATACAATCTAATGATTCACGCTTTTGATTCGATTGGATTGTTAAATAAATAAAATAAAATAAAATGAACTACACCCGATTCAATTAAATTTAATTAACTTCAAACAAAATTTAGATTAAACACGATCCTACCTAGACGGTCCTCCTAATTCCAAGCATATTACATTTTCTTATGTGAAAGTTGGTATTTTTATTACATTTTAACAAAATTATTTATTTTAATTTTTTTAACTTACTGAAAAAGTAACATTTGTTGTTATAATATAGATTATAGAATAATAAACTATACATATAATATAATTTTCGCCTGTTCCAAATCCAAACTTAATGAGTTAAGGCATAGGCTAATATCATGATTTCATCTATTTTGCTTGACTTAGCAGATGACAACAAAGTGGAAACATTTTATATTTTAGGTAATTTGTTATATATAAAAAAGGAGTATTTTAATTGTGACCAAGCTTAGACTATGTCTCCACTAAGAAAGTTGTTAAATAATTCTGAATTTTTAAAATTATAAGTCATTTGATTATGGTTGAATTAGGTGTTGCACATGGATAGAAATGACTATTATGGAGGAGCTTCTACATCTCTCAATCTTACACAGGTAACTTGTTTGATTAGAAATACAAATATCTCCTTTTCAGTTTTCTTACTAAAATCCATTTTCTGCCATTTAGCTATGGAAACGATTTAGGTCAGATGACAAGCCACCAGAGGACTTAGGTTCCAGCAGAGAATACAATGTTGATATGATACCTAAGGTAACTCACTGCTCTCATATTTATATGTATGTATGTACTTGTATGTCACATTTTGCAGTTGAAACATTGATGCATCTTGTTAGCAGTATCTATGCATTGTGGACAAGCGACTTGTGCTAATTATGTGTTCATATTTCTTGGCTCTTGGAACTGTTGGGCAATGTAGATCAATTTCTTCTGTTATTTCCTTTTTGAGCATAAATTAATGTGGAAAAGCAAAGCAAGTTGCTTTGAGTTCTCTCTCATTATGCATGAAATGGATCTTGTAGAGTTATCATTTCTGTTTATTTCTGAAACAAAAACCATCTTTTCATCTGTTTTTTTGTAGTTTATGATGGCGAATGGAGCTTTAGTCCGTGTTCTCATTCACACAGATGTTACAAAGTACTTGAACTTCAAAGCTGTAGATGGAAGCTTTGTGTATAATAAGGGAAAGGTAGGCAACATATTTATTTTCTCACGAGTTCTATGTTTCTTACTATGTTGCAAGCTTCAGATTTCATCAAACCTATTGCAGTTTGACAAATATCTTACGACAGAATATCTGAATTTATTTATTCTAGATATACAAAGTCCCTGCAACAGATGTTGAAGCACTGAAATCGCCTTTAATGGGACTGTTTGAGAAGCGCCGTGCTCGGAAGTTCTTCATTTATGTCCAAGATTATGACCAGAATGATCCCAAATCTCACGAAGGACTAGATTTGAATCAAGTTACAGCAAGGCAGTTGATATCGTATGTATTTGATTCCTTTATTTTCCTCTGTATTACTTGATTTTTCATCCCTTAAAATCTTTCTTCAATCACATTAAGCATAAAACATGATTGTGATCTGCTTTAATACTTGAATAAATCTACCTTACTATATGTTTAATGGTTTCTCCAAATGTAGGAAATATGGACTGGAAGATGATACAATTGACTTCATAGGTCACGCCTTGGCACTTCATCGTGATGACAGCTACTTGGATGAGCCAGCCAAGGATTTTGTGGAGAGAGTTAAGGTACTGATTGTGCTGATCAGAATCTATTATCATATATTTCGCTAGAGTAGTTGAAATTACTAATTGAGATCACGAGATTCCACAGGCTTCCTGTTTATCTCCTTCATGGAAATTTTGTCTTGTGCATTTTAATTTTATTACATTGATATTTTGCAGACATGGAGTCACTTCTTAAACTTTATCAGCATGTAATATGTGTTTTCTGTACAGATTTATGCAGAGTCCCTAGCACGCTTTCAAGGAGGTTCACCTTACATATATCCACTATATGGACTGGGAGAGTTGCCTCAGGTTCTCCATATCTATTTCCATTTTAATCTTGGTAAACTACAGGCACTAAACTTTGGTTTCTTTGATTTCCTTAAGGCATTTGCACGTCTAAGTGCTGTGTACGGTGGAACTTACATGCTGAACAAACCAGAATGCAAGGTAAGTTACAGGAGAACCAATTGCTCTGTAATTACTTGTGAAATTTGTATCAAGAGAATTTATTTTAATTTTGAAGTTTATCTTGTCTGATACAGTTTTTGGGAGTCATTTTAAAGAAGATAATTGTTGCCTTTCAGTTTTTGTAAATTGATCATTACTTTACTTTGTGTTGCTCAACTCCTGAAACCTGTTAAATAGAAGAATCCACAATATACAGAGCAAAATGTTATTCAATGCTCATCAAATATGGGTTAAGGAAACAAAAGTAGAAAGTACTTAATCACAAACATTATATTAAAAGAGAAAAATCAATTAGACTTACTTTTTAAGTAATTATAAGCCTCTATTAGAAGGTATACTAAATGCACCTTAACCAATATATGCAAAGGTACTCTCAAGTTCCTTTTTGTACATTTCTCCTCACATTTAATCTTGTGGTACACAGGTAGAATTTGACGAAAATGGGAAAGCCATCGGTGTGACTTCAGAAGGAGAAACAGCCAAATGCAAGAAAGTTGTTTGTGATCCATCATATCTATCTGATAAGGTTAGATTTCTATGATAACAAGAAATGTGAGCTACATGAATGTCCGAAGTCTGAAAACATGAATTGCAGCAAAGTGTGATCTCCTCCACTCCATTTGACACTATTCATTCATCAGGTTCAAAAGGTTGGAAGGGTTTCACGTGCAATATGTATTATGAGCCATCCTATTCCAGAAACCAATGACTCTCACTCAGCACAAGTCATTCTGCCACAGAAGCAGCTTGGTCGCAAGTCAGATATGTAGGTTTGCTTTGATCAACTGCGATGCTTTCATATTTTACCAAATATCCATGAAAAGAACAAACTATAAGAAAACACACAAGGGAACATCCTTTTTCCAAAGAGGAGTTCAGAAATCCTGCAAAAATTTGTCATTCCCTCTTTAAAAAGGTCATATTCAGGTTCTTGAAGAAGAAAAGAATAGAAATCCTTGTAGAATCAAACTTGGCTCACTATAAATACCCGTCTGTTGACTTTTGTAATCACAGAAAGTATTTGTAACTGACAGATATTGTTGTTATACAGCAAAGTATGTTATAAAATGGAAAATTCAATTCAAATTTCCATTTTAAAAATTATAAAAGCAAAAGAAAAAAAAATTTATTGGCTATGTTTGCTCATGTACGTCGTTATTGCAGGTATCTCTTCTGCTGCTCTTATGCTCATAATGTAGCACCCAAAGGAAAATTTATTGCTTTTGTTACAACAGAAGCAGAGACTGACCAACCAGAGGTGGAATTGAAGCCTGGTATTGACCTTCTTGGACCTGTAGATGAGATATTCTATGACATGTATGACAGGTTTGAACCCTGCAATGATCATGAGGCTGATGGTTGTTTCATCTCTACTGTAAGTATCGAGTAGAATCTCTCACAAGCATGTTTTACTTTCTGTAGTTGTTTCTTATTTCCAAACCATTGTGAACGGTACTTGATTGGGTTATCTAGAGCACAGTCATCCAAACACATACAAAGTAGCTTGTTTTATTTAACTTCGTAAAATATCCAAAGTCTATCACTAATGAATATGGCCAGAACGTGTTGTAAGAAACAAGAAACAAATATTAATTTGGTTTAAATAAAGCAATGAACATCACATGTTCTGTAAATTTACAATTAGAATCCTACGGTTTCCCCTGTTGTCCTTCATGATAAATACTTCTTTTTCAGCATATAAGATGGAATTTATTTCCTCGTTATTTTTATTTTCAAAAAAACCAAGTGTAATGATCTGAAATTAAATCCTTGCAGAGCTATGATCCTACCACACACTTTGAAACCACGGTTAAAGACGTGGTCGGGATGTACAGCAAAATCACTGGAAAGGTTTGTATCTTTTCACTTAAAATGGAATTTACATTACATATCTCATCACATACTATGACAATTACAGAGTTTGAGAACAAGAATTAAAAAAGAACTTGTATCTTTCATTTACACAAAAGCTTGTGCTTGAAATTTAACAATATTTCCTTTTTTTTTACTTCTTACTTATGAAATTGCATTTTAAAACATAAAGCTAAATTATCACCATAATATAGAATGGTACCTGCACTTGTAGATTTGACCTAAAAAGCATGCGTAGCTGTGTTCCGATTTTCCAACCTACAAGCAAAATTTAGACCTACTTTGTTACCTCGTGTAACAGAATTTCTATACCTTTGAGAATCTGATAGAATGATTTACAGTATGATCTTGGTATTCTGCCTCTGCATGCACCAAATGTAATGTTACATAAATAAAATATCATATTCAAGGGGAAAAGGTAATAAAGTCTGGATTTTTTTTCTTTTCCTGATCAGCATCACTTTTGTCTTTTGTTTCAGGTTCTTGATCTTTCTGTGGACTTGAGTGCCGCAAGTGCTGCAGCTGAAGATTGAGATTGCTTGAAGCTATATAAACATGCCCAAGTTTTGAAAGAGAAGCTTTATTCTTTTCTTTTTTTTTCAAATTTATCTTTTAGATGATTTAATGGGAACAAAACACATCCTTGTTCGTTTTCTCGATGGAATTTGTATGTCCCATGTGTGACAGCATTCTTTAATTCAGACGAGCTGTTTATTAGTCAATATAATTCTTTAAGATCATTTTCCTTCCATAGTTAATTCCATTTCTCAGAATATTTGCTTAAAATTATATGAATGTAACATGATAAAAATGACTATGATGTGATAATCTGTCTTGCAAGAAAACTAAGGATACTTAAGACATTTAACCCATATAAATTTTATACATCACGCTCATTTAAACAACTCGTAGATTATTCATTCATTTCAAATTGATGGCAAGACCTTTATTAACATAATGCTTTTGCACAAAAAATATTGTGCAATATAAGTGTAGTGATTATAATTGGCAAAATCAGCACCTACTTTTCCCAAAATTCAATTTATCGTGTCCCCCTTTCATTATTTCTAGTTTTCGATCAGGTCACAAGTTCTTCACATTGCATACAACACCGAAAAAAGAAAAAGTAGAGCGACACCACCCAGCATTCATGATGATTACAAACACCACATTTTTTACTCTCGACTCGTTCAACACTGAAAAAAGAATATTTTTATATGCAAATATAAAACAAATTGAGATGAATCAAGTACAATAATTAGGTGTTAGATAGGTGTAGAAAGGTGTATGATTATATTTTTCCTAATTTAAATAGCTCTACACTGGGTGCAGGTAACTCCAGTGACTCATAGTTTCCTCTTAAACACAGCCAACAGGACAGATGTACATGCAAATGAATTCGGTGCTAAGAAAATAAAAGTTTCTCCTTCACACAGCACATGCAAAAGGGTGCACTGTGAAAAAAACTCATTAAGCAATCGTCATATATATTCACATGCTACAATTAGATGACTATTAAAGAACTAGAAGAGAAGTGCTATAAAAATTGACTTACCAGAGTTTGTGATATACAACAATAAATTGAAAAGAAAAGTCTTGTGGGCTTTTAGCTGCCTAACTTAAAAGCATCTACAAAGAGACCCAAACATATGCCAGCTTTCCAGAAGTTCACCATCACTAGAAAAGACTGCAACCTCCCGGGCCTTGCAGTGGCAGGCATTCTATATATTAGCATGCCAATTCCCTCAATTGCAGCCACCACAACACCAGCAACCAGAACATCCCAATCACCAGTTTGCCCAAGGATTGTAGCCAGTGCATTAGCCGTGTAGAAGCCCAAGAGTAGTAGGAATATTTTCAAGGGTAAGTTCTTTCTAGTTGAGTTCAGCTTTTCTAGAAGTTGTCTGCCACCTGCACTCAGTATCCTACCCAATCGAGTACCACCAAGATTGGAACTGCCTTCGTTGAGGCTTTGTTGGTCACCATTTCCAGACACTCCACCTGTGTTCAAGGCAAAAGCTATTTTCCACTCAGCTCTTCTTCCCAGGAAACTGAACCAGAGTAATGAAAGACAATTAATATTTGCATGTATAAAGATTATCCACTCCCTTAATAGTAAGATTCAGAGGTGCCCAAACTCTCCAGGTACTTAACAATGGTATTAGAATCATAAAGGAGTGCTTATTTCTAGCATCTTATAATGCAAAAAGAGAAAGTATCTTATAGGAAAGAAAAGACTAAGAAAAATATATGCACAAGGTTAGGTGAGAAAAAAGAATAGTATTCATGAGAAGGCTGCATGATATCTCCATTTTCAGGTTTTAAGATAAGAGTTGCTAACAAATAATATAAAAAGTATACATAACAGCAATAATCATTGCTCTTTTTCCCAGTATGTGAAGTCAGCTACCACCTATACGAATCAGACGATGCTATTGTATTTTAATAAAAAGCAACTTTCCATAGAAGCCATTTAAATTTAAATCCCTTTCAAAGGTTTCCGTGGTCTTCCTCTACCTGTATTTTCTAGGCTATCCTTCATTTAATCAACTGTTCTAACAGAGGGCTCATTATTTTTTTTTTACAACAAATAAATAATATGATGAAAAAATCACCATAATTTTAGATCAAGGGGCAAATTGTTAGAATAAGTTCAATTACCAGTTCTGAGCAAAAGGTGAAGACTTCATGCCAACTTTTAGAGTTAGCCCGGTAATATTTGGCTCACAAACACAACTGTGGATTCTGGAAGTTGCAAGGGATAGACATGAATTTTCGGAGCTTTCATTCTCTGTACGTGATAATCTCCACTTCAGAATCGAAGATCCCACGTGACAAGCCATGCATTAAGAAGTTATAGTGCTCCGAGGCTTCTAATCTGCACCTGTTCAAAATCTGAAGATGTTATACGCAGAGCTTCATATAATGTAACACCCATTAGAACACAAATAAACATAAGTTAAACTTAAAACTATAATGTAATGAATGAGTTGTTAAGCATAATACTGAGGGGGCTGTAATTGGTAGTCAAACATTCAAATTCTATTCAAGGTGGTAATAGACACGGCAATTGCATATAAAAAAAACATGTATGCAGATAATCACAGGACTTCTAGCTAGAGGGACCTAAGAATATCTTTACACTTGTTTAATTACTAAAATGCCACATTAATGTCAACCAAGAAGTCAAAACAACAAAGCAGCAAAACATATTCAAATGTGCAAAGGAAATAAAAAGAATGTTTAAGCCTCTTAGGCAAGCAAGTTAGTAATCTAAATTCTAATAACATTTAAACATCATCGTCTCAGCTGCAATGTCAAGCATTGCATTCTGATCTTCCTCACTGTCAATGTTGTAGATTTGTTCCTCCTCCTCTTCACTTTCAATTTCATCACCATACTTCTCTTCCTCTACTTCTAGCGCTAGTGCATAATTTCTTCTAATTGGCCTAGAACTAGAAACTGCCGCTGCATTCTTTGTGCTTGTATGTTGCCTACTGGATGTAATAAGCTCCCCAGCCTCAGTTGCAGCTGCTACAGTTCCGCAAGTTAAATCATCAAATACTATTTCTTCTTCTTGGACAACTTCTTCTTCTTCTTTGATCATTTCTCAAAACAACCACTCATTACTCTCATCGACCTCATTCAAGACAATGGAATCCATCTGTTAGGCACCCAGAAATTGTGAGGAGAAAAACAAGACTGAAAAGAAGCACGGTCTGTAGGGTTGAAGCACGGTCTACAAGGTTGAAGCATGATCTGCCAAGTTGAAGCACAGTCTGTAGGTTGAAGCACGGTGGCTGGGTTGGAGCATGGTGTGCTGAGAATTGGCAGCGGGAGGGTGCATGTAACGGCAGATTGGAGCCGTGAATGAAGCGCGGTGGTTGCCAGAGGAAGACGGTCTCAATCGCAGTGATAATTGGAGGAAATGGATGCTCGATGACAGAGAAAAGGGGCACAAGTGGCTGCAGTTACTATTCATCCAAAAAAAAGAAAAAACCAAATCGATAGCCTAAACTATTGATACCACATAGAATTGTAGATATTCTGAATATATTGTGTGTCTAATCCAAAGCACACAAAATGTATTTATAGCATATTACATAATCAATTATGATAAACACACCTAATAATTAGGAATCAATATCCTAATTTTCCAGATTATGTAACACTTAATTCCCTAGAAATCTATAATGGCTTATTAGATTCTAACATTATGCATGTCCAGACTAATGAACCTATTTTTTAATTGTTATGAACCCATTTTATAAATTATGTATGAGTTATTTTTATCATTTATATTACTTTTAATGATGCACCTATTTATGAATATAATATTTTATCTACTCATAACTCTTACAAGTCAAGTTATGATCCTCTCAAGTTATGAGTTTTCATTCCCTTTCCGATCCCCTTACGATCATCGAGTTTTCAACATCGGTGATGGTGGCTAGAAAGGTTGGAGGTTGGTTGAATAAGTTGACTGGCAAATGGTGGTTGGCCAAATGAAGTAGTCACTACAAAGAAGAACTAAGTGTGCAGGTTTCATTCAATGTTGTAAGATTAGTAGCACTGGTGGAAGTGTCATCAGAATAATGACCAAAAAAATGGCCAAGAGTGTTGATAGTAATGTCATAAAAGTCCAGAGGCAATGGTGGTCTAGGTTTGAGGTAGAATGCAGGAGGGAGTGATTTGCAATTTGTAGAAGAGGGAAGTGAAAAATTGAAATAAAATATGTGAGCATAGTTGTGAAAAAACGATATTGTTTCAAAGTTGTTTTAGGGGCCCCCTAGGTTAAAACCAAGTTGCATCAAAGACATTTGTATGATGGCATGATCACTCACAATTTGGGATGCAAAACATGTGTCACAACCACAACCAAGGACTGACACATCGCAACCTTCAGGTGCATAGAGTTGTCATTCCATTCTACACTAGCGGCATGAACACACTATTGATAACTATGAGGGTAGTGGAAGAGAGTTGTGTTAGGTTCCTCAACAATCAGCATAAAACTTGCCAAAAACCCCAATTATGGATCACTCATGATGGATTTCTACTAACACTAGGTTGCTACTTGAAAGTAATGCACTGTATAGCACAAATATAATGTTAAGTTAGCTAGTCACTGTATTGACGTCTAGATGTAGTGTTAAATGAACTAGGATCTTTACATTCTTCCATACTGCTTTAGGTAAATAAGCTGGTCTGGGAATGCTTGCTTAGGTTTGACAAGTAAAAACTAAATAGTGCTGGAGAAAGTGTTAATGAGATAGACAATACGCCGTTTAAACTTTGGTATGTCATTAAACTTATAGGAAAGAATGGAGTATGTATTACAATAGACGAGAATAGGAAGCAAAGTTTGGTGGATTGCAGCTGTATAACAGCCAAGATAATATATTTAAAATTAATGTTAGACTGTCAATATCATTTTGCACCACAAATCCACAAGTAGGATCAAAAGCACTTTGAAATAAAGGTTTTGGGATAATTTGGAGGGGTTGTTTCAAGGCATTCAACAAGAATCAGAAATTCTCATTGGCAGTAATCTACATGATGCTATCATCTTGCACTTTAATCATGTTAGCAGCAAAATTTAAGAGAACGAGTTTTGCAGTTTTCTACACTCAACAGAATATTTATGGCTGTACTTCAAGACTACTTGTGATAATTTTAGATTAGTAATATAATATGACTCTTGGTATAACGAGATGATAATGAGGAGTCATCGTGTTACCATGTGGTCGGGTTTCAAGTTAGCAATACCAATGTAAATTATATAGTTTTTTGAACTTCTAAGTATTGAAATTTCGAAGTCCATCACTGTATCCAAGTGATCTTAAGAAAACATTATCAGATACATCGAGAAGTTTGCATTTGCTTTTTTAGGCACAAATACAGGTTATGAAGATAAGCAGAAAAAAAAATCTCTAACACATAAGCAGTTCAGGATACCCAAGATTATAAACAATCCGACAGCATTCAACAAACAAGTGAATAAAATAGAAAAGAAAACAGTAAGAAAATTTGAAAAAGCCAAAATGATACATAAAAACAAACTTACCCTAAGAAGATCCTAAGGGGGTAACACCCTCCATTTAATTTAAAAGTGGCCACAAAAATCAAGAATAAGTATAGGAACAAGGTATTCCCTTATGCACTTTAAAACAAGCCGCAGCCTTACCTAAAACTCAGCCCACAGTTGCATACAAAATCAGCAGAAGCCAAAATTCTCAAGTTGCTAAACAACAACAAGAAAGTAGCCCTAATTGTTGGCAATTTCATGACCCCTGTGAATCCATCGACAATGGTTGAAGTTTCTGTTATGGTGCAAACAGAGTCATGGATTGTCAAAAAATGAAACATCAGTATCCAGAAACAGAATTTGAGTGAAATGTTAGTGTCAGTGTTACCTTCATCAAGAGAGAACGATGAAGGACAACCAAGAAACTCTTGCTACAGAAATGTACACTGTTTATTATCTCTTTCTATTCCATGCCACTCACAATTCGGGTCAAATCGCTAACCCGAACGGGGTCCGGCAAACTCTAATTTACAATAAACCTTTTTCAGTAATGGTAAAAGGTTCAATTAATAAACCATATTTTTAATTCCTCATAATAAGGTTAGATAGTTTCATAGTCAGTTTATATTGCCACCCAATACCAGAAATTAAAAATAGTTAATTTTGACTTTAAGACAAATATTTTACTCTTTTTTTCAACAATTTATTTAACTTTCTTATTATATTTTTATGTCAAAAGTATTTTAGATACATTTTGAAAGGTCACAACGAAAACTTAAGTAGCGCTTTTAAAACTAAAATATAAAGAATTGTTTATTTTTAATTCTATTATTTTCATATTTTATTCAATTTATACTTATTACTAATAGAAAAGGTCAATATGTCGTCTAATTTTCAAAATATATAATGAAATGATCATTTTTTCTTCATTTGATTAATAACTAAAATGGTTAAAAATAATTATTAATTTATGTATAATATAATTTACATCTAATACATAATTCATACCATAAATAGAATACAGTATTTGTTAACTTCTTTTTTAGTGCTATTTTTTAGTTAAACAACTTCATTGTTTAATAAATGAAAATAATTTATTTATTTACTTATGTATTAAAAATAAGTAATTAAGTATTCTTTATTATTTTAAAATACTAAAGAATTTATGTTTCTAAAAATAACGGTTACATAATTTTTTTAAACTATTCTTATAAAATTTTGTATATTTTTACATTATATTTTTTTATATATAATTTTGTAAAATTATATACGTTTTAAAATTTTATTACTTAAATATAATAAAAATATGAATTAACGTATTCAGAAACCCGTATATTTTCGCCGGCAATTTATAAAACTAATTACTTTAATTCCAATTTAAGCTGGATTATATTATTGTACTTTAAAAGGAAATAAATTAATTATTGAAAATATCACATTATCGTGTTATCAAAACTATGGGACTTCGATAGAACATTTTATTAATGTAAAAAGAAGTAAATAAGTAATCCAAAAATAAAAATAAAAAGTATTAAAAACAAAACCAGAATTTGATTATTCATAAAAACAAAAACATATTTCACTGTAAATAGTGACAAAAAAGTTAAATACTTTTTGAGTGATGAAATTGCACTAAAAACAAAATGTAAAAAATAAAAATAAGAAAAGAAAAACAAATTCCTAAATAAATAAAATGTTGATAATATGGTGTGAGTGGAAGAATATTTAAGAGCCAATAAGGCATGATCCATATAGAATAGGAAGCAGAAGCATGGAAGAGGTGGAGCAGGTCAAAGCAGAGGCATTGCAGATAATGGGAGTTTTTCAACTGCTTCCGAAGCTCGTCGTCTTCGATCTCGATTACACTCTTTGGCCTTTCTACTGGTTTATCTTCTTACTGCATCTTTATCATACCAAGTTGTTTCATAAATTTTTCAATCTTGTTTATTCTCCGAGTAAAAACCCATATTCTTGTTTAATTTCAGTGAGTGCCGCTCGAAGCACGACACGCCTTATTTGTTTCCTCATTCTAGAGGCATTTTGCATGCGCTCAAACGCCAGAACGTTCATTCTGCAATTGCTTCCAAGTCACCAACTCCTGACATTGCAACCACGTATCTTGACAAGCTCGGCATCAGGTCAATGTTCGTCGCCGAGGTGTGTTGTTTTTCATTGCCTTTGTTTCATGTCCTGGTTCTGCCATTGCAAAGAGTGAAATTGAAGTGATGGTGATGTTCTTGTTGTTTCTGTTACAAAATCAAACGGCGACTTCTTGTGAAAGAAAGAATAAAATAAATTAAGGAAGTATGCTGCATCAAGGTTCTCTTGTTAGCAAAAATTAGATTATGTAGTTTAGCTGGTGTTGGAAGCTTAACCAGAAAGCTAGATAAGTTTCAATTTATAAGTGATGTTTACTTTTTTTACTATTTTTTTCATGTTTGTTGGAGAAATTATTCAAATTGAGCTTCAATATATAAAAGGATTGATCTAGTCATTTACAAGAGGATGGCCATGTTGTAAGTTTCACATCCTAAAGATGAAGTCTATAATATAAGTGGGCAAAAACCTTCACATATTTTATAAAATTGAAATAGGTTTAAAATTCACTTATTACTTGATTATTGGATTACCGTAGAAGCAAATGACAATTTTTAGTTAAAATGCTTATCTAGCACATAGCATACAATAAAGCTTGAGCATAATCACACTCAACATAAGCGGTTCCTGTCTACTCAAAAGTATCAGAGAAACAACATCGAGATTATCCTCAACAGCCTCATTTTTATTTATTTTTTTATTTTGTCCTTTGTAGTAAGTATACTTTGAAACATGCGACAAACATAGAAGGAAAGTGAAGCGATATTAACCCTGTACCAAGACTTAATAGCCAGGTTGCTGTAGGAGAGATTTTTGGATTCAAGGCCAGCTTGAGCCTTCAGGAGGAAAACATTGTTAGATAGAGTTTGGTTAGGTTTATTTGTCAAATAATAATGTAAATATCTTAAGTTCAATGAAAACAGAAAGCTCGTGCAGAATTAAAAGATAAAAGTTCTTGAGTCTGATTTTCTGTAAGAATACGGGTGGTGAAAACTTATCGATCCTTTGGTTTTTTGGAATTGGAAATTAGAGATTTCAGACCTTGAATTTTGCGGATGAAATCCTTGTATACTCCTTAAGCCTTCCCTCTTATATGATAAATGTTTGTAACCAGATTCATGTATTGACCGAATTTACTTCTTTCTCATTGTTAAGGAAATATTTTACAGCTGGACACACAAAACAGATCATTTTCAGAAAATTCATTTAAAGACTGGGATCCCCTATAACTCCATGCTATTCTTTGACGATGATAATAACAACATCCAAGAGGTAACAAAGTTTGCGTTTGCCAATTTTTTATTTCAATGAAGCTTGTTAAATTTTCTTACCGATAGTTGTTTTCACATTTTCAACTGGGTCTTTTATTTGACGGTTGGATCATACAGTGTTTTGTGTGAATTTACTAATTTTTGGTTGGAACAAGGATTATCGATTTGTTATATATGTAACATGATTTTTAGTAGTAATCGCAGATCTCAAAAATTGGAGTAACAAGTATTTTGGTTAGAAATGGGGTAAATCTTGAAGCATTTAGAAACGGCCTCGCAAAATTTTCTCAAAACGGGAATGCAGCAAAGAAGAACAAGCAGAAAAGGCCCAAGTAATACTCTCAACTAGGATGCTGAAATTGACTATCCTAATGAAATTTTTATCTGCGTTTATTCAGAAACACACATCCGTTGACGATTTCAAATATGTTATCTCTGTTACACCCAATCCTCGATAGGGAATTGAAAGTATACTTGGAGCATTTTTAATATGAAATGTAAGTGTTTGTAACTGTATATCTAGTTGAGTAAAAAACTCTATGAGCAAGCAAGGAGGTCTTGTCTTACTTAGTCCTAAAATAAGCCTTTGATACAAAAATATTAAAGTCTATTTACCGAAAACTGTTTTATAAGAATTCTTAAAATGGTAAAAAAATAGTTTAGTTTCCCAAAAGTCAAAATTATCTTATACATGAATTAAAACTAGATTCAAGAAAATTTGATAATAAATAATTTATATCATTTAATTTATAACAAGTTTCCCTGATTAATGATTCGTTGAAGGTTTGAGAAAGAAGTGTTCAAGCATCATAATAATTGATCATATCTCTAATCATGTGCTGTCTCAACATTATGTAAATTATCTGTACCAAAGTTTGAAATTTCCCATGATTTTCCTGAAGATAAAAGATTAGTTTTATTTTTTATTTTTTATTTCACTTTTCCGTATCTTACGATAGCTACGGGTAAAGTTTCTTGAAAAGAATTCAAGAAGCGTGTGTTCTTGAACAAAATTAAAGATCGTCTCTATAGAATTTGCTCCACCCAGCCCTAAGTTCAATTTTGATATTCATGTATATGAAGGAAAATTATTGTATGGAAGAGCATCGCTTTGGCGCTTCATCACTTCTTGAGATTAGTTTCGTACTTAATTAGTGAATGGATAGCCCATGACCCCAAACACAACGACGATGACAACGTTAAATGCAAAATTATGATATCTGATTCTGATACCTTACTAGTAAAACTAGTGACTCAATACGACATATGTTAAAAGTACCTCCAACCAATAACAATATCAAAATATAACTATTACAACAGAAACTGCTCTAACAAAGTGGAGAGTTTATTATATATCGTCAGTTATAATTGGATTCAAGTCCCTATAAAAACTGAGACAATTTTAAATACTGCTTTATATATTTACAAAGAATATGCCAACAGCCCACCTTTAATAAGCCTATATCTAAGAATATAACTCGGTTACAAAGAATGAACAAACAATTTTGTAAGCAATACTGATAAACAGAGGTTCATTGGTTTGCCGTAGATTAATCATCACTACCGATTTATATCAGCTCATCACAACTTTAAAATGCTTTAAACTCTTTCGGAAAGGAGTAGTTGTTCAAGTTCTTCCCTGCGCCGTTCCAATTCCTGCATGTATCCATAAAAACAAGTAAATACAGCAGGTTTTCTTGGTAATAAAAAATCAAATTTTCATAATTTACTCAGAAAAATAAAAGTCTCAATCCTCTCAGTTAGGACTTAAGACTGAAAACAAGCCTAAGTTATTGATCTTTGTATCCAATCTCCACTAATGATCATGGACATTAAAAGGAGGAGAAAGCGCTAGTGCAATCTGGCTACAATGATCTAACATGCAAAGATGCAAACCTCCCATGAATATTTGAAGTTGAGTAGGTATTTTCTTAATCTATATGAAAAAACCTTATTACACAGTATTTTCAAATCATATAGTCACTATTCAGTGTAACGGAAGCTGCCAACAGCATATTCAGATTTTGATATGATTAATCCATCTTAGATTTGTATAGCATGTCAGTATGTCAGTTTTCCCAATCATGCAAAGCATGTTATCAAGATCAGCATCAGGTCAAAATCAGAACTTCATCACTCTCTTCATCTTACAATGACTACAATTTAAGGTTTTTTCGTATAGATTAAGAAAAACAATAGATATGTCACTTTCTAAAAAATTTATTGAAATAATCTCACTCTTTTAATAAATGCGTTACTTAATGATAGAGAGACATTAATTTGAGGACAATTATAAGGTGAAAACATCAGTCAATTTGAAACTGCTTTAAATGGCTAAAATGACAACCATTGTACGACGGGAAGAGTGTGTCATCGTAACTATGTAACCACATATAATATATATGAATCAGATTAAATTGTAACATCTGAAAATAGAAGCATACCTCGAGATCCTTGGTTGCTTGCTCTCTTGTAATCTCCTGTTTCTGGCGGGCACGTTTAAGAAAACCAATGCACATGATACCCTTCATTAAGAAGAGAAATTAAAAAAAAATGATATTAAGATTAATAAAAAATAAATTTTGATAAGATCAGAAGCAGATAAAAATTTATGGATAAAAATAAGTCTAAAACCTCAGTTGAGACGTAAGATTGAAAAACAAGCCAAAGCTATTGATCTTTGTATCACTCCCACCAATGATAATGGACATGAAAAGGAAACTTCCCTATTGCAATATGACTATAACAATCTAACATGCAAACCTCCCATGAATTATATGTCTGAAGTTTTGAGTAGGTACTATACTTTACACAATACTTTCAAATCATATAGTCACAGTTCACATAGTCTTAGGGAATCTGAAAATGCCAACGGCTTATTCAGATTGTGATAATATTCATTCATCTTACATCTCTACAGTACGATAGTATGCAGGTTTTCCCAATCATGCAAAGCATGCCATCATTGAAGAGAGAAGAAATTAACCTAATGAAAGCAAAAAAAGAATGCCAATTTTCTCTATCAATTTCCATTTCCAAGGAGAAAATATTTATTATTACAAGGTTCATTGAGGAAAATCATAGTAAAGAGTAGGAACTGAAATAAAACACGTAGTCTACTTGGCAACAGAACACTACAAGCAAGCTCAAGATATCCGAGAATAAAAAGTATTTAGGAAAAAATAGAACAGAAAGAAAAGGAAATGTTTAACTCGTATGACCTCACTCTGATAATACTATATAGACTACCCAATACTTTTCCAAGTCAACTGAAGAATTACAAATATTTATGTTAACAAACTTACATAAAAGTGAAAAATAATAATTTTGTACTAGCATTGCCAAGTGTTGAAGCTAATGTTTCATATATTTGATGAATCCAACCATTTATGAATCCAACCATTCCCATGAAGATTTTGAAGATTCATGAAGACCTAGAAGTATTTTAGGTTCTTTAGTGTTGATTAGAACATTAATGTAAGTATTTGGTTGTGTTAGTAAAAACTCTGATATTTTATTATGAGCTTAGTTGGTATGGTTGAGCAATTGGATGTAGTTCTTACTATAAAATGAACTAGTATAAAAATTTAATGTCTTGATCATTCACTCTCTCTAGGGGTGTTCCTTGAGCCGGGTTACCGATGACCCAACTCGACCCAATCCAACTCAGTTAGATTGGGTTGAGTTTCATTTATGATTAAACCCTACCCAACCCAACCTAAACTAACTCACTCTTAAACGTTGTGTGCATTAATTTAAAGTAACCAAATTCTGAAATTTAAAGAATTAGTGAGATAGTTCAGTTCACCCTATCTTGAACTAAGCCTATAAAACTAACACCAATAACTATAACCATACTTTTTTATGCATAACACTAAATTGAAGTAATAAACAAATTATATGACTAAATATATTATTTCTCTTCAATGATCTCTTACTGAAACAACATAAATAACGCCACAGCCAAGTAGCAAATAACTTGCTATGCTCTGAAGAAGAAAAAGGTTCCTTCGCTCCCCAGTAATGTCAGGAAAAGCCCTTGTCATGACAGCAACACTGCACAAATAAAACCACTATTCAGAAACCAAGCCACAAAGTCTATCATGACGAAGAAAATAAAAATCACGGTAAGTACTAGTGGTAGCTACTCTCACAACAGTTTACTCTATTCTAAATACTACTTCCTAGTCAACAACATACCACTGACATTTCCTAATGGACACTATTCCATTCCTCCAACAAAGTGCACTTAAATATCATTATTGCAGCTTAAACTTTACAGCTAAACATCTAATACTGAAGATGGCTTTGCTAACCATAGACCAAGGACAAGAAACAAAAACAATATTACAGAAAAAGGCATTCAGTGATCCAAAATATAAAAGTGATTAAACACGTGTCTTTTAGTATAAAGGGTATTTAACAAGGTGTGCACCTATTCTTTGACGAAACATCATTTACCTCTCTTTGGTGAAAGAGAAATAGAGTAAAAACTAAAAGGTGAAAGTGCTTAGAAGAAAGAAAATGAGACGGTAAAAATTTAAACAAAAAAGTATGGAACTCACCAATTATTTTCATCTTATTTATCAATTATGTCTATTCACTCGTTTAACTCTTCTTCATTTCTTACCGGTTTCTCTAAATCAAACACTTTAATTTCGTTCTATTTCTTCCATATTTTCATATACCTTCTCTATTTGCATCTATGTTTTTTCTCACATGCTTCTTTATTACATATCAAACAAATGAACCCAAAGATTAAGGAAATGGTCAACAGAGGCGTATTAAAAAATTATGAATGCTAGGAAGTACTATAAACATATTTTATGACATGATATGAGATCAAATGATTTAATAAGCACAGGTAAGTCAAGTTAAAGAGCAAACAGGTATAATAAATGTGAGTAAATCGAAAGGAACACGCACAAGATCTGCAGCATACCCCTGGCAGCCCAATACTCCAAAACCTAAAAAGGACCACCGTTCAATTAGATCACAACAGAGCATGCACCGCGTAACAACACAAGAGTGTTAACAACTAATCGAATAACCGCAAGAATGATGGTCAAACGGAACCTTAGAGAACTTGAGGATGAAACTCCATTCGGTCTCAGCGAGGACCACAAAAGCCGCTATGATAACAGCGTAACAGCGGAATATGCCGTCGAAAATCTGAAACTCGCTCGTGTAAGAAGGTAACGGAAAGTGAGAAGCGAAGAATAAAATTGAGAGAGAGAAGAGGTGTTACGTCGGATGCGTGTTTGAAGGAACGGACGGCGGAGAGAACATTGACGGCGATGCAGAGAATGGCGGCGAGCGAGGTGAGGAAGCTGAAGCAGCGGCATGCTACCAAGAAAGGGTCTGGTCTGTTTGTTCTAGTGACGACGCTCTCTTCCTCTACGTCGCCGTTTCGGGACATTTTTGTGGAACAGTGGGAGTTCGTTATCGGAGGCAACAGACAGAAGGGTGGAGTTGAAAACGGGTATGGGAATCTGTTTTTGATTTGCTTTTGCTTTTGCTTTTGCTTTTGCTTTTCTCTGCTTCTTCCACATCAAGAGGAACACGTGGCGATTCAAACATTGGGATTAACACTTAATTACGTCTCCTAATGAAAAAAACAATCACTATCTACACTTGTTAACAAATTAAAAGTTTGGGAAAAACAAAAGTATGTTCTACCTTTATACTACGTCTAACGGCTTTTGTCTTGCATCTAGTGTGTCAAAAATGGATTGCGAGAGTCTTGTAACTATACTTTAAAACAGTAATAATATATGGTTCTTGTTAGATGACTTTTATGGTGAGAGAAGTACGAATGAGAGACAAGGTGAATCGAAAAACTTGTATGATAAAAGGAAAATAATAGAGTTCAATCAATTCATCATCTGCATGGAAATAAGGGACATTCCAATTCATAAGGATCTAAGTATGATTTAGCTTGAAAATGAGATGGATACATTTTGAAGATATGAAAAATAACTTAAAGGAAGACTTTTGCTAAACATGATTTTAATTCAAGATGATTATACAAGTGAAGGTTTGATTGCAAGAAAAGATTAAATATTAAAATAATAATTTAAAATTGGCAAAAATTGAATTAATTCAATTTAATTGGTACAAGAAAAATAAGATAGGAGCATGAACCATTAATAAAGATTATAAAAAAAAAATTGGAAAAGTTAAAAGAAACTTATAAAAAAAAGGAAAATAAAATCGCCTTCCCATAAAGAAGTCTTTATCTTCATGATAAATTTAAGGAAGAATCGACATTTCTCTCCTAAAAAGTCTAAAATAAGATCAAAAATAAATTATTACTCACACAAATGCTTCACACAAACACAAATGTATATATTAATCCAAAGCAACATTGGAAAGAATAGAATGACTAATTAATGGACTTGAAAATAAGACTCGAGAAGTATGATTATGATTGAATAATGTAAATGTCAAATATGTGCTTTTGAGTCATAACTTTCATTAGGTATTGTTTGAATCTTTCACACAAATACGATTTATTTTGGTTTAGCATACAACATACACCTAAAACCAATTTAATAAATATGTTTTTAAAAAGAAAAAAGGTTTCACAGCCTAATTAATCAATTATGTGTTTGAATAATATATTAAATTGTTAATGAGAGATTCAAAACAACATGATCATTATCAATTTGAATAATCGATTAAACCAACGTATGCTTTTAAGTGTTGGAAAGTTTGAAAAAGTTTAATTTGATGTTTGAAAGTTGCTAGCACAATTCATTTAAGCATATCCTAACCTATGTGCAAATTTGCTTTCTAAACCATCACTTTTTGATCTAGTTTGGTGTTAATTTTGTGTGAAATTGTGGTGTTGTGAAGACTTTGTGGTGCAGTCCAGTTTTAGAAAACTTTTCCAACTAAGGTGGCATCTTAGGAAGTGGAGAAGGAGCAGAATTTGTGAATTCAAATGGGTTGTCCAGCCAACAAAAGTGTGAAAATTGGCAACTCTTATAGCTAAATTTTGAGATACAAGCCATAGCCAAGTGGTGGTGAGATTGAGTATCTATCATCCAAAAGAAATTTGCTACTGGAGATAAAATGCCTAAAACAGATCAGAAAGAGTGTTTGTGAGGTTACACCTTAAGCCCAAAAAGCCTTGACCAAGAGGAATACTGCATTTTTTAAAATAAATAAAAAATCCATTTCCTAAGATTGATTTGTGCTATCAATTTGGTTTATACAGTACTGATCTGAGAAGCATTTTAAATGATCAACATGATTTTGAAAATTTATTGATTGAACTGATTGTTACAATTAAAGGTGCATATTTTAGTTTATCAAAGTGTTCAAACAGATTTCTTCACACTTTGTTTAAATCAAATTGTTCCTTTTCTTGTGCTAGCTAGTTTATTTCTGTCTGGAATATAATAAAAATGGAGTAGAAAATGGAATGAAAAACTTAGCTATGGATGCATGGACGACCACAGCTCATGATACCACTTGATGGAACCCTTTCCTAGCATTAAGCACGCAAGAAGAAGCTTCAAACAGATGCACAGCGGAATGAGATTTGGTGTACTGAAATGGATGCATAGAAAGGTGTTTGATGAAAGTTTGGATGAAGGTGTGGTGTGTGTATGATGCCTCCAAACTCAGAAGGCCTTCCTACTAAGGAAGGAAGCTAGAGGAGAGTATCTGAATTCGAAATTCAGAGGTGACTAAGGGATATAAGAGGCTAAGCAAGCAATTCTGCAGCATTTCATTACATCCAAAAGTGAGAATTACAAAGGGGAAGCCCTCTTATTTATAGGTGAAGAAGGGCCTCAATTCTAAGCTAATTTCCCCCAAAATTCAAAATAAAAGACGAGCTTGAAGGCCAAGTCAGTTGGGTCACGGGAAGCATGCTGGGTCACATGGACAGTGCTGCCAAAACGTGCTTCAGGCTGCTCCGCTGGCGCTGGAGACCCCCCTGTCTTAGGGCGCAGGAGCGCACGTGAGCCAGGAAGTCCATTTGGTGCATCTGAGCTGGAGTCGCCCTATTTGAGGGCACTTGAGCGACCCTGGTGCTGATTCCTTGAATAATGCTTTTCCCAAATCGATTGGTTGACCATGGTTCTTGCCTTTATTGTATCCTACAAAAAAAGACAACCATATAGTATTAAAAAGGAATCCTTCTAAGACATAGAGAAAGAAAATAAAAAAAGAGCCTTTAAAAGTTCTTCTTCAACTTCCCTTTCCTAGCCTTAGCTTAAGTTAATACTCCTTTGAATGGAATGCCCTAAATGGATTTCCATCAAAAGCAGCTTCAATTCAATATCTTGACCAAATTCAGCATCTTTGATTCAACATAAAACAGCCCAATTACCAGGGGTCACTCTGCAAAATAGAAAAGTCAAAGAATAGGGACCAATTAGCAGATGAGAAAAGGGTTATTCAACAATTAAAAGAAATTAACATCCATTTAAATAAAACTAAAAAAACTAGAAAAATATTAATTTCCTAATTATTTAAAAACTCTACAAAATAAACCTAAAAACCTATTTTTAACTAAAAATTTACAGAACCTAAGATTTAATAGAAAAAACTAAAATTAATCTAATTTTATACAATTAAGAACAAAGATGAACTAAAAATGACTTCTAAACACAGAAAAATGGGGAAAATAGAGAGTTATCATGCACGAAACTTCATCCATCCCTCCTCAATTATTTTGAAATTCCCACAATGAGTGTCATGTTGTTTGTCTCCAGACATATAAAGACTTGTTAGCCTTGTCTTGAAGTCCCTTCATCTGATGGTTATGTGGGATAATATTTTCTTTCTAATTTACTATGTGTTCGGAATGTCAAAATTTTGATGTTGTAAACTAAAAAATATGTTAATGAAATATTAAACACTATATCTATTTCAAGTAATCATACCAGAATATCCTATCATAGAAGGTTTTTTTTATCTTTAGGACGTCATCCCAAGATGTAATGACAATAGAGACATGCATTTTGGCCAACATGCCAAAATAGCTTCAAAAAATTTCTAAATTGGGTTTTTAGGTATACTCAATTGATGATCAATCTCGACCACCAACCTCTCCATACCAATCTTTCAAGATGTGAAATCAGGCAACCGAGTCACAAATCTACCATGTCCGCTCTTTCCTGATCCATAGCTCATCATACTCGAAAACACATTGTTAGTACATCATATATGAAAAATAAAACAATTTATCTCTATAAAGTTATAATAGGAAAAATTTTTAAAAAAAGCAAAAAATAATAAAAAGACACCTATTAAGATATTGTTTTCTCCCATATGTCTTCATTGTGATCATTTCGAAAAATAAAAATTAATAAAAGCAATAATAATAAACCAAAAACATAACTAACTTTATATATTTGAGGGTGGTGTCAATGATGGAGTAGAGGAGTCGCCGTCGAAAAGGGAGAAAAGAGAACTCAGTACTAATGAGGGAGAAAAGAGAACTCATTACCAGTGAGGGAGAAAAGAAAACTTGTCACTGCTTAAAATGATGTCCATGTACGGAAATAATCAGTCAAAATGAAAGAAAAGCATACCTAAAACATCTAATGAAAGTGTGTTTGTGTTAAATGATGCAGAAATTACCTTTGCTTGTCGCCAAAGTTGTTGTCGAACTGTGTTCAAAAGCTAAAGAACATTGACTGTGTAGAGATAGTGAGCAAAATGCACTCTCTCGCACTATTTTTTTTTTGTCATAAAATAACATATGACGTCAGTGAACAACCTAGCCATTGTCATAGTAAATTATACAGTGGATGCCCTAACTGGCTGACGTCTAATTGGCACTCAAAATCCATTTTCGCTCTACATTTTTTTATTAATTTTATAAACACATTTAGACATTGGCCCTATCAACTTTCCGACATATAAATTTTATATGGAGAGCGAAACATCTTTTCGGTTCAAGTTTTTAATGAATCCAATAGACTTAGACGATGTTTCTTTAACCCAACCAATGTCTAAACGACTATATACATCAACTTTGAGGATTTCCAACATCATATGCTTCATTTTCTTACGGCTTGAGCTCGGCAGCATAACAACTCAAGCTAGGTAGCTTGACAGCACGAGCTTAATAGCTTGTCAACCTAAGCTCTACAGTTACACAGCTAGAGCCTGAGAAGTGTTCAACATCGTATTGGACATCGATGGAAAAGTAAAGCCGACTTTGAACTACTTTATGACGTTAGTTAGGTTGGATAGCCAACATCTATTTCATCATTTTTTTACAAAGGTTGAGCTTAACAGGTATTCAACGTGATATTGAACGTTGATGGTCTACCAAAACTGACTTTGAACATGTTTATGACGTCGATCGAGTTAGTTGACCAACGTCTAATTCCTGATTTGGTTTGCATGTACTTGTAGTTTACCCCCACCCCCCTATGTTTCACTATGTTGACTTTTGGTGATAAGAGTTGATTTAGTGCATGACTAGGGGCAATCTTGGGCAACTACCACCCTTTGATCCTAAAATTGATAGGACTTTTCATCGGTAAGCTAGGCATTCTAAGAATTTTTCTTTAGAGATAGTCCCACCATTTGAGTCCATACCATTAGAGTCTCAGCATTCTGATTATGTGTCTACTACTTCATACGTTGTGCATACCACATCTGATTTTGCATCTGCATGTGATTGTGCATCTGCATCTTCATCTTCATCTACATCTGCATCTTCATATTTTCAGCATACTGAGAACAATATGGCTCAACCTCCACCTCGCGAGAGGACTTTTAAGGAGTTGGCTGCACCTGACTTCACATATGAAAGCTTGTGCCATCCAGTATCCTGATGAAGGCATGTCATATGTTCTCAAAACTGGACTGATCCATTTGTTGCCCAAGTTTCATGGTCTTACAAGTGAATGCCCACACAAGCATCTGAAGGAGTTCCACATAATATATTCAACAATGAAGCCTCCAGATGTTCCTAAAGATCACATATTCCTAAAGGTGTTTCTACATTCATTAGAGGGGGTGGCAAAGGATTGGTTGTACTACCTTGCGCCTTTGTCTATCACGAGTTGGGATGATCTTAAGAGATTATTTTTGGATAAATTTTTCCCAACATCTAGGACCATGGCCATGAGGAAAGATATTTCTAGAATTAGGAAACTCGGTGGTGAAAGCTTATATAATATTGGGAAAGATTTAAGAAGCTTTGTGCAAGCTACCCACACCACCAGATCTTGGAGCAAATCCTTCTCCAATACTTCAATGAAGGTCTAAACAACTTGGAAAGGAGTATGATAAACGCTGCCAGTGGTGGAGCCTTTGGTAACATGACACCTACTGAAGTCAAACATTTGATTAAGAAAATGGCTTCTAACTCTCAACAGTTCAGCGCAAGGAATGATGCTAGGTTCTTATTTTGCAGATATAAAGATAAAGACCAAGCTTGATGCTCTTGTTAATTTGATGACTCAATTGGCTAGGAATCAGAATCAGAAGTATGCAATTGTTGCATGTTTATGTGGTATTTGGCCTTCCAGTGACCATTATACTGATGCTTGTCCATCTTTGCAGCAATCTATTGGCCCCGATTCACCTTAAGCTTATGCTGCAAACATCTACAACAATAGGTAGTCGCAGCCACAACCACAACAGCAGCAAAATTATGACCTCTCTAGCAACAAATACAACTCAAGGTGGAGGAATTACCCTAATCTGAGATGGTCTAATGTTTTGCAGCAGCAACAACTTCCACCACCACCACCATTCCAGAATATTGACGATCGAAGTAGACCGTTTGTGCCTCTACCACCAGTCCAACAATATCAAAGGCAACAACATCAACATGATATGTCTGCACCAATAACTCCTCTTCAACCTTCTACCTCTGAGTCGTCATTGAAGGAGTTAGTCAGGTATATGATTATGCAAAATATGCAGTTCCAACAAGAGACCAGAGCGTCGATCCAGAGCCTGACCAATCAGATGGGGCAGATGACCACACAACTAAATCAAGCATAGTCACAAAATTTGGATAGATTGGCTTCTCAATCTGTGCAGAATCCTAGAAATAAAAATGTCAGTGTCATCACCCTGAGATATAGGAAACAAATTCAGATATCCACTATGTCGCCTCTTGCACCTGCACCTACATCCACACATGCACACTCAGCCTAATAAAGAGGATGATATTGCTACATCTAAGAGAAAAAAAAGAAGAGTAGGCAGGTACAAGCAGGAAACTTCAGCAAGTGGACCTTCTTCTTCCCCAACACTTCTTTTGACATGAACCTTATAGAAATTCTTACAATATTTACAACTAACTATATACAATACCACTTTTTATATTAGTTAATATAAAAAATCACTATAAAAAGTGATTTTTATTTGTATTTTGTTTATAGCTTTATATTTTTTAGAAAAATTTAGTTGTTTTTAGCGTGAACAAATTACATATAGTATTATCATATAAGCAAACAATACACATAATATAGTTTATTAAAAGAAATACTGAAATATAAAAAAAAGTAAATAAATTTCCAAAACATTTATAATGCACTTCTCATTTGTAGATACTTAAAAGATAATATTAAAAAAAATTTTTAATTAAACTTGTAATTATCTCTTTAAATACAATTAACTTTTATTTTTCAATTTTTGTTAAAATTATTTCTCATATATACACCATTGGTTAAAACATATTATAATAAAATTAAAATTTTAATAATGATATAAAAACAAATTATAGAAATATTTTATTAATAGAAGTCAAATATTTTTAATATTCAAAATTAATATAAAAGATAAAAAAGAAAATCATGCAATCATTATTTCTGATAATAAATAACATGTACTAATACTGCAATTAAAAAAAGTTATTGATTATTAGTGTGGTGACTTCCCGGATACCACGGCAAGTTGAAACTAAAAAGTATCTTACTTTTTCAATGAACTTAGAAGTCAAATTTCGAGATATATATATATATATATATATATATATATATATATATATATATATATATATATATATATATATATATATATATATATATATATATATAATGTCTTTGATATAATATTATACATATAAGTAATGGTAATTAATATAATATAAAAATAATTTAACTATGTTAGAACTCTTTTATAAATTGAAACTTTTTAATTGAGTTTTTATTAAAAAAATTTATTAAATATATAAAAATTTTATATTTTTAATTGAGTTGATGTGATTAATATATGAGAATTAATAATAAATTATATTTATATAAATATCTAATTTATCATTTTTTTTATAATTTACTTTTAGTTAAAAAACTAAAGTAGTGAATTTTGAATTAAGAAAATAATTTTGTTGATTTCCATCTAACTTTATTAATTATATATATGATTCTTTGTAATTTTCTCAAACAAATATAAATTTTCTTGTGAGAACAAAAATATTTTATTTTATACGAATAATTTGTTGATTGTCGTTTAATATTATTGTTGATGTGAAATTAAACTGTTGGGGTTAATACAAATAATTCTTTTGTGGTTAATATATATATTAAATTATTGTGATTAATAAATTATGTATGAAATTTTAGGAGTTAAGTAGTTTTTATCTGATAAGAGTGCATATGTTGTGTCCGATTCTGTTCTTAATATATATATATATATATATATATATATATATATATATATATATAAAACACTTAATTAAAAATATCCAAATATACTATAGACTTGAAACCTAATTAGTTCCAAAAATTCAATGTATCATCATCTTATAAACCCTTTTCTTTCTTTCTTTTCTTCTCTTATCTTCTCATTTCATTACATTCTCAACCGTAACTCATCTAAGAAGATCAAATCAATATAATGTAATCTGGATAGACCCATATGCGTAGTGGTCTTTATCAAATAAAGATTAAAAAATATCAATTTTTTTTTAAATTACACGTATAAATGTTACATATAGATATATGATCATTGAAGCGACTCAATGAAAAATTTATCAGTAACAAAAATTCTGTTGAAGAAAAACATAACTTTCATTAGCTTTGAGACTATAATGTAATTAACAGAATATTTATTATACTTCGATATTGAACATTTAACGTATGGTGATGTTGGTTGAATTCTAATAAAAAATTCATGAACTTTTGATAATAAGTTTGAACTCTAAAAAAAAAAGACTTTGATTAGAATATTATGAATGAAAGAAGAAATGAATATTAAATCATTCATCATACGTTAACTTATTATAATTTAACAATTATATTATAGTTTAGAGTTAACTTAAAGTTGTAAGTTTGAAAGAAATATTATATTAATGTTTTAATGATTATATAATAAAAAATAGTTCATATTATCTTATTCTTAACTAGGTTTCAATATTATTAGTAAAATTAATTTATTACTGATTTAGTAATGAATTCATGGAATTACATACCAAGAAGTGTTCTGATATTTGTTGGATTAAAAAATATTATTGATTAAATTAAAAATTTTAATTTTATATATTTTCTTTAAGTAAAATATTATTATATGTTAGTACAAAAAATATAATTAATATTGTACTATATAGAATATATCTATCGGAGTTAATGGTCATTCATGAGCAATTATCAGGTATTAATAGGTCAGATTGTCCTAGGCTTTACGATATTAGTAATTGATTATTGGGTTTGATTGCCTAAAAATATATTGCAATAATGGTTAATCAACTTTTTCTATCATAATAAAATAGTCACCTCTCTTTATGAAACATATCTGACTTGAGGGTCTGAGGGTCGGAGTGTCTTATGTAGGTTAACAACTCATCAAAGTGGATTGCATTCTCGGAGAGGATTGAAGATCAAAATAGAGTAGAGCAAGGAAGGACGATCGACCCTCAGACCAATTTAACCGAAACATTTTGGCACTCACCGTGGGGCCTGAGCGGCATCCCCATGAAGCCACGTAGAACCATACTCGTGATCGGTCTCGACATCGCTATTTCGGATCAACATCAAGTTTTGCGACAAGAGTAAAAAAATTCCATAATAATTTCTAAAGACCTTAACTTAGTCAGGTTCTAGCAACTCTTAATTATAAAATATTATGCACTTGCAACAAGAGTAAAAAAATTCCGTAATAATTTCTAAAGACCTCAACTTGGTCAGGTTTTAGCAACTCTTAATTTTAAATTATAAAATATTATGCACAAGATGGTTTAGAGTTGCATTCAACTTGGTCAGGTTCTACCAACTCTTAATTTTAAATTATAAAATAGGTTTAATAGCCAATTTAGTCCTCACTTTGGTTGAAAAATCTCAATTTAGTCCCTCATTATAAAAGTGTTTTGAATTAGTCCTAACTTTTAAAATAGTGGGTCAGATTGGTCCTTTCTGTTAAATATAAGTTAACAAAATTAATGGATGATGATGTGACACAACTTAAAGCTAACGAGGGACCAATCTAACACATCAGCTTTAAGCTGTGTCACATCATCATCCATTAATTTCGTTAACTTATATTTAACGAAAGGGACCAATCTGACCCACTATTTTAAAAGTTAGGACTAATGTAAAACACTTTTATAACGAGGGACTAAATTGAGATTTTTCAACCAAAGTGAGGACTAAATTGGCTATTAAACCTATAAAATATTATGCACAACATGGTTCAGAAATGCATTCAACATTGTGAGGTTCTACCCGACTCTTAATTTTAAATTATAAAATATTATGCACAACATGGTTCAGAAATGCGTTCAACATTGTTAGGTTCTACCGACTCTTAATTTTAAATTATAAAATATTATGCATAAGATGGTTCAGAGTTGCGTTCAACCTTGTCAGGTTCTACCGACTCTTAATTCTAAATTTTAAATTATAAAATATATTATGCACAGGATGGTTCAGAGTTGCGTTCAACTTGGTCAAGTTCTACCAACTTTTAATTTTAAATTATAAAATATTATGCACAAGATGATTTAGAAATGCGTTCAACCTTGTCAGGTTCTACTGACTTTTAATTCTAAATTATAAAATATTATGCACAAGATTGTTCAGAGCTGCGTTCAACCTTGTCAGGTTCTACCGACTCTTAGTTTTAAATTATAAATTATAAAATATTATGTGCAGGAAGGTTAAGACCTCCACAGGTCAGGTTCTACCAACTTTTAATTTTAAATTATAAATTATAAAATATCATGTGTAGAATGGTTCAGACCTATCTTCAAATGTGTCAGGTTATAATGGCCGCTCGGGGGAAGTCAGAAAAATGACTTCAGAAATCCCCGCTCAACGCAGGAAGTCAAAAAAATGACTCCTGCCTCAAGCCGCTCGGGGGAAGTTTGAAAAAGGGTTTCAGAAATCTCCGCTCAACGCAGGAAGTTTGAAAAAGAACTCTTATCAATCAACTACTCAACAGGTTCAGCTTTGTCAAGTTCCAATACCTTTTCATTATAAAAATAAATTATAAAATATTGAAACGTTTACTTTATTTTATTTAGGCTTAATACCTCTTTTTGTCCCTTTTTACAAGGGAAATGTTCAAGTTCGTCCTACCTTTTTTAAAAAGTTCAATGTAGTCCCAAGTTGTGAAAAAAGTGTCCAATTAAATCCTTTTTGGTCACGGCGTTAAATATTTAACGATCCAGCTGACACTATGCAACGTGGCTGTTTATCTTCGTAAGGTGGCAGTTGACGTGGCAGTGACAGTGTAAAAAGAAGAGTCAAAAGAAGGAATTTTGGAAAGAAGAAGAGTTCCTGTAAAAAGAAAACCCTAACTCGAAAAACCAATCGTGAGTCAAAAGAAATGCGAGAACAGAAACCTCTGTGCTGCGTAGTCGCTAGAGATGCTACGGTCATGACCACTGTGCCCGCGAACCAGAACAGAGAGGATGAGGATCTCCTGCAACGTTAAGCTCGAACAGAGAAAAGAGGGAGAACAAAATTGGGGTTTCCGCAAAGAAGAGGAAGGCAAACAAAATTGGGGAAAAAATTCTTCAGATTAGGATATTGAGATGAATCAGCATTTGGGGTTTAACTAGAGTAATTAGGATTCAATTGGTTTAATTAAATTTCTCACTTAGAATTAGAGAAATAATTAAAATTTATCACTTACAAAAGAAATTAACAACCCCAAATTATTTTTAATTAACGTTAACAGGAAATAAAAATTCTTACTTTATATAACAACCCCTAATTAATTTTAATTAACATTAAAAGGAAACCCTAATTCTTACTTTATTTCTAAATACTATTAAAAGGAAACCTAACCACTGATCTATTCCTTCAACATTTTGGAAGAACTGGAAATACAAATTGGGTGATGAAATCTGCAGAGCAAATTGTGCGTTTACCCTTTTTGAGAGAGAAAAAGGAAGCCCCACACTACTCTATTCTACATTTAATTGTCAAGTTCTTTGTAATTCTTACACCTAACAACAAGATACCTGTTTTTAGTGTTTAGAAAGGAAAAACAGAGCCAGCAAAAAATGGCCGTGGGAGGATTCTCCATTGATGCTTCTTCAACCAGGGGCTTCGACGGCAAAATTACACTCTCCGTTCTCATCACTTGCTCTTCAAACAGTTCCAGTTTTTTAATCACTGCCACTGCCACGTCAACTGCCATGTTAGGAAGGTAAACAGCCACGTTGCACAGATCACTCCACGCTGTCAGCTGGATCGTTAAATATTTAACGCCGTGACCAAAACGGATTTAATTGGACACTTTTTTCACAACTTGGGACCACATTGAACTTTTTAAAAAAGGTAGGACGAACTTGAACATTTCCCTTATAAAGAGGGACAAAAAGAGGTATTAAGCCTTTTATTTAAAAGCATATTTTTTAGAGTTAAAATCTCTTGCACAAGAAAAAGTGTCAAAGAGAACTCTTAGCATTTTCTATTGAGTCTAGGGAATAGTTCCAAAGAGAACTCCTAGAGTTCGCAGCTTTGAACAAGGAGCAATGAAGACTTAAAGCGCATCGAAGATAGACTCTCTAAATACAACATGAACTACTTCTTTTAAAGCTCATAATAATCCCTATGCACCTCTTTCAACAAAGAGCTCGCTCGGGCTTAGGGGCTTATGTAGTATATAAAATAAACCGATCGGAGTTAAATGTCATTCATAGGCAATTATCAGGTATTAATAGGTTAGATTGCCTTATGCTTTACAAATATACGATATTAATAATTGATTATTGAGTTTGATTGCCTAAAAATATATTGCACTAATGATTAATCAATGGACTTAGCTGTCACAAGTCCTATAAATATACAATTGATGTTCAGGTACGATAATATTTTTCTATCATAATAAAATAAGGGTTAAATATGTTTTTAGTCCCTAAACTATTGGTCGTTTCTGGTTTTCGTCCCTCTTTCAAAGTAAGGTACAATTTGGTCCTCATTCTTTTCGAAACGATCGTTTTAGTCCTCGGAATTTTGGTTTTTTGTCCTCATTTGTTGCTAAATGAGGACCAAATTTTTAAACAGTGTTTAATTTTCGAGGACTAAAACAAACGTTTCGAAAAGAATGAAGACCAAATTGTACCTTACTTTGAAACAGGGACGAAAACTAGAAACGACCAATAGTTTAGGGACTAAAAACATATTTAACCCATAAAATAATGATCTCTCTTTATGAAACATATCTCACTTGAGCGTCAGAGTGTCTTCTACAGGTCAACAATTCATCAAAGTGGATTGCATTCTCAAAGAGGATTGAAGATCAAAAGAGAGTAGAGTAATGAAGGACGACCGACCCTCAGACCAATTTAACCAAAACAAATATAAAATTGGAGAAGTTTTAAAATTAATTCAGTAAAACTAAATCAATTAAGTTAGTTAGTAAGGAAAAATATTTTTTAAATATGGTTTAATTAAAAAATATGATTTATTACTAAAACTATAAGAGAGAAAAAAATGCAAAGGATGATTTTTATTGGATAAGAAAAATGAAATATTAAAAAATTTCAAATATATATATTTTACTGCTTCAAATATACACCACGTTCAAAATCATTCTCAAAAGTCTTAGTTTGTTGACAAAATTTAGGATTTTATGAGTCTAAGCGTTGACATAAGAAGATTAGTTTTAGTGTAGATATCCACGTAAAACTTTAATATATTTAAAAGAGAATTGTTTTTGAAATCATGATTATATAATGGCCTAGAGGGATCCTGATTGGGAAAAACGCCCTAGTGTGGCCAGTCATGGGGCAAGTCGTAATTAACCGAGATTTAATCCTGTCAACCTGGACAGTCAAGAAGAAAGGGAAGCAAACAGTAAGGTCATACCTTCATTAATACCTCTACAAACCGTACGGTCAACTGGCTTACATCTATCCACGACAACTATTTTGGAAGCTCCTATGTCGGAGAAACCTCCTCCTGTATTAGATAAATATGATGGTTCCACAGATTCAGATGATCATCTCAAAACGTTTAAAGAATACATTATGTAAGCTTAAAGAAAATGACTAGCTAATCTTCTATGTTGACTACTGTGGTGGTATCATCTCCAGGAGGATTGGCGGGGTCTTAATTACCTTCACCTTCTGTAGTAAATGTTTCTTCATTTACACCTTCTTTAGTTGCTTCTTCCTCAACTATTTCCTCTTCAGCCGAAATCTCTGCTTCAAATTCATCATCTAGGATGTCCTTTAGTGGTACCAATTCTCCTTGGTACATATCCTTCCTTCATAACATCGAACCCAGCCCCATCAATGGACACATTCAGAAGATGGGGGATTTGCCTCAACACCTTTTCAAAGCCTAGACTATGTTCTTCATAGATAGCCTTTTTCATCTCCGCAATTTGTAGGTCTTGGGCTTGTATTTTTGCACCCAGAGCATCCTTTTCAAGTAGGATATTACCACAAGTCGAGCTAAGGTTTCGACTCTAGGCCATCATCTCTTTCAGCTGGTCTCTTAGATTCACAATGGTGGTAGTATGTTCTTTGTCTCGCTTCTTAAGGTCTTCATTTGTTTTTGCAAGTTCCTTGTTCTGACCTTTAAGCTCAAGGTTGGCTCTTTGCGCATCTCCCATTATGCGCTTGACATCGGCCAATAATTGAGAAGACCTTGCTTGCATCTCTTCGCATTGTGCATGAGCAACAATTTCTTCCTCCAATTTCCACTGGGACTCGTCCAACTAAGCTCTCAGCTTACCTCTGTCAGATGTATATGTCAGATTTCAATTAGCCAATGTTGCTCGATAGGTTAATTCAAGACTCGAGTCAATCAATTGTTGGTCAGACATATGCTCCACCACAACTTTTTCATCTTTGGCCAGATTAAAGTCTATCTTGTGGCCAAGGAAAAAGGCAGAGCTCCAAAGGTCACCAGGGAGCGAACGAGAAGGGGTAACGGTCTTTTTACCTTTTTTACTAGCGCTACCCTTTTTAGTAGGCCGTCCACTTTTCTTTTTCTTGGGGGGATCGTAAATAATAGTGGTGTTAAGAGGCATTACCTCTGCGATTGGTTTAGGTGTTGGCTGGCGAACGGATCCAGAAGGAGTTGCAGTCTCACCAAAAGTTATTTCAGCATTAGGAAGAGGTGTAGGCGCAAAGGGTTGACATTGGTTGACCACTTGAGGTGCTCAGAGGGTGTTGGGATGATTCTCCTAGCCCAACTTCACTGGCCACCAGTTTAAACCAGTTCTTTTTTGGATTCTTTGTTGCCATTATGCCTAAGAAATTACAACAAATTCAACTTAATTATAATCACAAAGAAAATGGACTAATCAACAGAAGGTGGCACACCGAAGACCTCAAAGCTGAGGTCGCCCCATTCGAGGCAGTTCATTATTTTGTGGGAGGAGAGCTGGCAAGGCAAATTGTCCAGTACATTCAAGGTTTCGAGTTCCTCGGGTGTCATGTTAGTTTGAGGCTAGGAGGTTAATCTAATTGGATTTTGGGTCCAATAAAGGGGGAATTCAGGTTTATCATCCTCAGTGAAGAAGTGTGGTCGGCCTAAGTCGGTTATTTCTACTTTTAAAACTTGTCTTTAAACCCATTAAACGATAGGGAAAAAAGCGCGAACAAGAGCATTCCCTGGTTTAGATATTATAACAAAAGCCTGTATGTAGCCTCAACTATTGGGATGCATTTGGGAGGGCGCTGTGTTCAATGCCTTCAGTATTCCCATTTGAAAGGAACTGAACGGTACTCTTACAAACATCTCGTGAAACATATAGGTATATGCAAAAAATAAATTTTTGGGATAGTTGCCCTTCCCATGAAAGACTCTCTCGTTCTCTTTACAGTCAGATAATTTAATCAGGGGATTACATTCTAGGGTTTTAACTATATAGTTATTTTCTACCTAATCCCTTAATGATGTTTTATTGGTAAACAAAGTACTGAACTCATTCATGTCGCGAAAACCCATTCATATCCACTAATGCTAGGAAGGGTTTGAGTTGGATCTCCATCCTCTTCGTGACCCTCAACAAGGACATTCCCATAAATGAAAGCTACTTCGCCGCTTAACAAGGTTTCTTTTGTTTTTTTTGTAGAGCTTGGTTGGTTGGTAGAGGCTGACGACCCTAATGGTGTAGAGGTTGATATGTCGTTGACGTTGCCTCACCCCTCTTCTCCCAAAGATTCAGTAGATGAAGGAAAGTTTACAATGGAAGTCATGGTTATCTAAAATTTCTGCAAACTGGGTGCTTTATGGAGAAAACTTTGAAAAGTGGAACAACGTAGTGGGTTGCACATATTTATATGAGATAATCAAAACTAATAAGAGCCGTAGGATGAAATTTAATCTAAGGCTCGCAAGACGCTACAACTACCACATGAGCGGGAAACCAAAATAACCATTTAATGGATAAAGTTTTTAATCCAACGACGCAAAATTTTCATTTTAATACAGGTGCGGTTACAGTACCGAGCCTTAATACTTGTTTCTGTTATAAGCCCTATAGTTAACATTAACTTAGGTCGAATGATTAACTCGGACTTGGGGGCATATGTATGGTATGAAGAATAGCTCGAATGGGTAACGTTTGTAATCATTCGGTCTATTCCTTGTGTCAAGGGTCAAGCATATTAATATTAGGTCAGCGCTTGAGTCATTGATGTTGGGCCAACACTTAAGTCATTGATGTTGGGCCAACGTTTAAGTCATGGGTGTTGCTCCCTCCACCTCCACAGCCTTCTCCCTCCACCTCCCCAATTATCTTTAATTCCAATTATATCCTTAAAGTTAAAATTTTTTATTTTTATTATTTTAATATTTTAATATTTAAATATAAACTAATATAAATATACATTATTAAAATACATTAAAAAGATATTCAAAAATAATAAATCAAAATATTAAAATATCTAATAAAATAATAACAGAACATAAAATTAAAACAAAGCTTAAACGGATGACATCCGTTTTGCCTTAAACGGATGTTGACATCCGTTGAAGGATGTCCTCCGTTTAAGCTTTGTTTTAATTTTACGTTTTAGGGTTAAAGGATTATTGGAAGGATTATTGGAAAGATTATTGGAAGGATTATTGGAAGGATTATTGGAAGGGTTTAAGGTTTAGGGTTTAGGATTATTGGAAGGATTATGACTACGTACCTAGAGAGGAACCACGACAAGCACATTACACCACAAACGCATTGCACCACGTAGTGCACCGAAAGCAAGAGGAAGATTGCTTGATAATTCTTTTCACGATCACTGAGCTTTGCAGAAAAATATTTTACTCATACAAGGAACTACGTAGGTTATCAGTGAAATATGTTATAAATGAGTAAAATTAAAAAACAATAATTCTAAAAATAAAATTTTACTGAGGGGCAAAATAGTAAAGAGGAGGTGGAGGGAGAAGGCTGTGGTGGTGGAGGGAGCAACACCCTTAAGTCATTGATATTGGGTAGCGCGTAAGTTGTTAATGTTGGGCCATAATTGGGCCAACATTCAAGATACTGTTATTTGGCCAATGGTTTAGAAAAATAAAGAGTTAATAAATTAAGAACAGAATGATTAAAGATATTGATAACTGATTACAGGACAAAGAAGGTTTTTATTGGACCTATGCTAGTCTAGAGTCCATGAAATAACTTATAAATAAAAAGTTAAGCTGCAAAGGTAAGTAAGTTTTAACTAAGTTCTAATACTTAATTGTAAGAAAAAAATCATTGATCCACATCGTTCGAAAGTACTTGAAGTAAGAGGTTTAGAAGTCTATCTCAGTTCAATTAATTATACACAGCACACCTGTAATATATTTTTCGACTGTAAACATTCATTATGCATATGATGGGTTTCAATGTCCCATTTTTCTGCCCATTTCCCAAACTTTCACTACGACGAAGAATGCTTTCTTCTTCTACCATACATTTTATTTTCGAAAAGCATGAAAAGTTCGGGAACCTTTTCGTCTCCCCTTTTTATAACATCTTGCCTAATTTTTTTTAACTGTGAAATGTTGGTATGTTTAGATTCAAAATTTGAAATTTAACTTTTTCCATCTCTTTCATAGACTATAATATGAGATTAAAATTGAATTTAAATAAATTAATTATCACAAGAGAGTAAATATTACATAATAAAAACAAAAATAGAATATTATCATATTTAATTATTTCTTACCCTCGAGCAAAATAATAGGGAATAATAACATTAAAAAATAAACACATTTACATGGACAGAGTTTTCAATTGTTATTATTTATTAATTATTGTATACAAACTTAGGTTATCCTTCGTTTGTTATCGATTGAATCCCGACACTAAATCACTCTTTGATTATTATAAATTTATAATCGTCCCGTTTTAAAATAGCACGCAACGAAACAAAAGAACAAAACAAGACCACATGAATCCGATTGGTTCATCACACATCAAAATATTGTCCTTATTGTCATTTCATACTATCTTAGCATTGCAATTCTGAACTGACGGTAAAAGTGGGAGATGGAGAACCGCCAGAACGGAGAAGCGAAGAAGGAAGAAGAACCAAAGGACTCTATTTGTGGATACGATTCTCTTCACCTTCTTCTCAAGGATAATCTTAATCCTCATCACTTTCAGGTATATATATATATATATATATATATATATATATATATATATATATATATATATATATATATATATATATATATATATATATTCATGCCACTAGTTCTGTTTCTATTTCACCTTTTCTCTTCTTTATATTGATTCAGTTGCTTGGGTTTGTGGGATTTATTTTCCACATGTAATGGATCTGATTCTGGGCTTTCATTATCCTTTGACTTTTCACATTTAAGAAGGAATTTAACATTTTAACAATTTACCAGGATTTTCCAAGTAAATAAATCAACCAAATTTTGCATCTCCAACATCATTTTGAAAGCTATTCTAGCTTTACAGAAAATGGATCACGTGTCTTTCTTCTAAGTTGGTTTCATGAGTTGTTGCTTGAATCAATCGCATATTAAATATGCATTTTTTTGCTCAGTGTTGTGTATCGTGTTGCAGGAAGTTAGCCGTTTGCTTACTGGGCTTAATTGTGGAAAAGCAATTGAAACAATTGCTCTCCCTGAATCTGCAACTGCCCTCTCTGTGGAGCATGGTTTTGATCTCCAGGTATGATACGATCCACTTTTCCCCATATGAATTGTGTTTTCATTTTTCACAAATGAAAGGAATGTTGGATTGATTAAGTTAACTTGCTTGTGCATGTGTTGCATGAGAAAAAGAGAAGAAATGAATATAAGTATGCATTCAGGCATGCCTTATAGCAAAATGCTCTTTTTACTTTAATATCTCCTTTTTCTCATGCCTTCTGAGTACACTAAATGAACTACGAACAGGGAACTGCTAATCTTTCTTTTCTTGTTTGTCTGTTGTTGTCTGTTGAATCAATTTTGGAATCTATTAACTCTTTCTCATTGGTTAACTGATAATAGTTTTGGTTTAGTCCATTGATTAGCCACAGTATCTACCTTCTATACAGAAATTCTAACAGTTCATTTTGAACTTTAATCTGCTTTATTTCAGGCCTTTTCCTTTTCTGCTGACAAAGAACAGCTAAGGGAACCTAGAGTAGTAAGGGTTGGTTTGATTCAGAACTCCATTGCCCTTCCAACCACTGCTCACTTTGCAGACCAGAAGAAGGCTATCTTTGAGAAACTAAAGCCAATAATTGAAGCTTCCGGTTCTTCTGGAGTGAACATATTATGCTTACAAGTAGGTTTCCTATGTATGAGCATTTTTTGCCGATTGATTTCACACAGTTGATTGAAACTCTTCAACGTTTTCATATAATTCTTTTGCAGGAAGCGTGGATGATGCCATTTGCCTTCTGCACTCGAGAGAAAAGATGGTGTGAATTTGCAGAACCTGTTGATGGAGAATCAACAAAATTTTTACAAAGCTTTGCACTGAAATATAACATGGTCATCATAAGTTCAATTCTTGAGAGGGATATTAACCATGGAGAGGTTATATGGAACACTTCCGTTGTAATTGGAAATCACGGCAATATAATTGGGAAACACAGGAAGGTAATTGCCTTAAGCTCTCTGCATCTAATTTTAATACCCAAAACCTCCCTTTCATCTATCTCATGAACACAGTTAACATTTGGCAGAACCATATACCCAGAGTTGGGGACTTCAACGAGAGTACATATTATATGGAAGGAAATACTGGCCACCCTGTATTCGAAACAGTATATGGAAAGATTGCCATTAATATATGTTATGGTAGACACCATCCTTTGAATTGGTTAGCCTTTGGATTGAATGGTGCGGAGATTGTTTTCAACCCTTCTGCTACTGTTGGTGAACTCAGCGAGCCAATGTGGCCTATAGAGGTTAGTAGTCCCTTTATATTTCAGGAATCTTTTATTGCTTCTGGTTCTTATATTTTATGCAGAGCACTTACGTGATGGGTTATATATCCTTTTCTATAATGTTATGCTAAATTATATAGCTTGAGATTTAGCATGATATTTGTACACAAGTGATTACAAGAAAATTGAACTTAACTAAATTGTGGGATGCACTTCAAAGGATATGGTGCAAAGTCCAATTATTGGTTGATATTTTATAAACTCTGTGATTTGTCATACATGCACATATATCTCTATTGCTATTTTCTAATCAACAAATATCACTTCCAACATGCGTTGAATTCAGAGGAATTTGCCTGTATAAGTTTTCCTGCTTCACCTCTGCTAACCAAATTTAGAAGCAGACAGATTTTGTACTTGTAGAATATGATATCAGCCTAAAAGTATATGACTTGAAAGTGTCTTTGTTTGTCAGGCACGTAATGCTGCAATAGCTAATAGTTACTTTGTTGCTTCAATCAATCGCGTTGGGACTGAGACATTCCCCAATGCATTTACTTCTGGTGATGGAAAGCCAGCACACGCAGATTTTGGGCACTTTTATGGGTCCAGTTATGTTTCAGCACCTGATGCATCATGCACGCCATCTCTATCTCGTTACAGGGATGGCCTTTTAATAACAGACATGGACCTTAACTTGTGTAGACAGTTTAAGGACAAGTGGGGTTTCAGAATGACTTCAAGGTACGAGTTGTATGCAGACACACTCGGCCGCTATGTGAAACCAGAGTTTGAGCCACAAGTCATCATTGACCCCTTATTGCATAGAAAGGCCTCCTAAACTGTGTTGTAATAATCCGTTAACTTGGGTTCACTGCTTATGGTTCGGGCCCTGTAGTATAACCAATGCGGTCAACCGCAAATTCTGTTGTATTAGATTCTGCTCTCAATGTTTCAACATGCATTGGTGTTTGATTTGTTGCACTTTAGCAGAAATCATATTCAGTTGTTTTCGAAGGCTGTTTAAGAAAACTTTAGAGCAACTCTTCAAAAATTCAATTATAATTACACTAAACTACTAACTTCTGTAAAAAATAATTTAAGTCATATTTGAGATGACTTGAGATGATTTTCAATTAACTAATACTGTAATTTTCTTCCCAACAGTACTTAAAAAATTGAATTTTATTTTTAAAATAGAAAATATTTCAATGACGATAAAATGATTTTCTTCTTATTTTTGGTTGGCTATAGCTAAATTAAGCTCCTTGTCTTGTAAATTTGTACTTAAACAAGTTACTTAAACAAGTTACTCCCTTAAATGTTAGAACTTGTTTGTTTTTTTAACATTAAATTCAACTACTGAGATTTAATTTTACTCTAAAAGTTTTAAAATTTCCCAAATTTTGTTTTCTAGAATATCTTTGCATTATATTTTGATAAAGAATTTCTACAATTCTAAAATATTGAAATGCATAATATTTAAACTATTACTTACTCAAATTTTTACATAAATAACATATTTTTTTCTTCAGGGTCAGAATTCAGTCTCTGGATAATCGATTTCTCAATTTTGATTTGTTTTTCAACCAGTTTTCTTCAAATCAAAGTTTAGAATTTTGTTATCCAAAAAATTGTTTTTCAATCAGTTTTCTCCTTATCACAATTCAAAATTTAGTTTTCGAAAAGCCGAATTGTAACCTAAAAATAAAAAATTTGTTATCTGTATAAATATTTCATACAGTATATTATCTATGTAATTCTTTTAAGTTCATATAGCTATTTGGGTTAAAAAAATCGCATTTTTTTTTCTAAATATTTTGTTTTGGGTAGATTAATTTAAATTTTTTGTAATAAAGTAATTGAATTTTTCTTTTTAGAATTTTTTTAAAAATAAATTTTAAAATTAAACTTTACAAAATATTAATAAAATTTAAATATTCAAATAATATTTAATAATTTATTTTTTCTAGTCTATATATATAGAAAAATATAGTAAATTTAAATTTTCTTATTTTTTAAATGAATTTTAAATTTTACTATTTCAATTATTTGTAATAATTTCTTAAAATTCATTTTTTTAATTTATTCATGCAAACAATCATTTGGCTTTTAAAAAAATTTAAAATTATCAAATAAATAAATTACTGTATCAGATAACTTTATCGAGACATAAGTTCGGTGAATTTTAATTTCTAATTTGTAAAATTTTATACTTTCTGTTCTGAAAAAGATGGTTTTTCTTTTAAACATTCACAGATAAGATAAGTTTGTGACATTTTCAAAATTTTCAATATGGTAACAGAACGTGATGTTTTTATAAATCTAAGATATGGTTTGCAATTTTTGCGTAAAATTGAACAAACTGGTAGAGCTCTAAAAGAAGAAAAAAATTAATGACACTATGTGGTTTTGCCTAATCCATGGTTATTAATGGATAAAATATTGGGTTAGTGCCACCTGTTGGCAAATGTTTTTACCTTTTTGAATGACAACCCATTGACCCGAACCAAACCTATGAACACCAACCGTTAAAAAAAAAAATAAAATAAATGCGAAAATAAGTAAGAAAGAAGGAGAAGAAAAAGAAAAAGAAAAAGAAAATTGATCCTTATCCCTTGACGCTAGAAAATCTATGGAGGCATGAAGATCCGTCCCTCAAAATTTCACACCCAACTTTCTAGCCTCATGTTCCTCCGCCTTCACTTTACATTCACATTATTTACTAACTCAACACCAGCAACAATAATAATCTATCACCTCACCATTTAGCAACAACAGCATATTCTTTCCAATCTCCTTCCAACACATACTCTCACACGCACGCATATCCATTCGTTCCTTTCACTCTCTTTCTCTCGCATGGCTTCCATGACCGCTCCAACCCTCACCTTCCCTAATCAGAAGCTTGCCGTTCCGTTTCCCGCGCGAACGCCGTCGCTCCTTCCTTTATCTTCCTTCTCTCCCTGTCGCTGCATCTCCTCCGACGACCGCAGCGGCGCCAAACGCGGTTGGGATTCCGTGTTGCACCACTTCTCCGAGGTCGCGAAGCGCGTCGATTCTTACTGGAAGTCCTTCGGGGACGCCGTCGAAGATCGTAGCCGCGCGGCTGGCCACGATGAGGATTGGGATTGGGATCGGTGGCGCCGGCATTTCGAAGAAATCGACGAGCAAGAGCGTCTCCTCTCAATTCTCAAGGTACACCGGTTTTTTGTTTTTGTTTTTCAATTCGCGTCCTCTAATTACGTGTAACTAATTTTTTTTTTATCGTAAATCGATTTTAATGCGGTTTTCTGAAGAGTTTCAATAGTATTTTTATTTTTAACTCAAGCAACTCTGTTTCTTTTAAATTAGCCATTCTGCCTTTCCAAGTTACAAATTATGGCAAGTATTACATGATTTTGTGCTTAACAGTCTCAGTTAAGTCGGGCTGTGTATTTGGAGGATTACGAAGATGCCGCCAGGCTAAAGGTGGCTTTTGCGGCTGCAGCTAACAATGACAGTGTTGGAAGAGTGATGTCTTATCTCAACGTAATAATTTTGACTACATGATGCTCCTTTGATAGCCAAAACTTTTCCATACTAGCTACCAATTTTTGTTCTTTCTCTTTTAACAACCCCATTCATATATACATTTCAAAACTGTTTGTATGTTTTCCAAACTTCCAGAGAGCCATTAAAGAGGAGCGGTATGGTGATGCAGCTTTCTTAAGAGATAAAGCTGGCGCTGGACTCGTGAGTTCTGATAGAGTTTGTTTAATGCAACTTGCATGAATATCTTTGCATTCTGGTGGAAATAGAATGTCAGATGTAATGTGAAAGGGTAGCCCTAGCAATACTTGTAGCTCTGCTTCAATATCTGTAACTTGGTTGCAAGTTTCTTTCAACCATCAAGATAAGACTTCCCTTTCTACTTTTTTGGTCATCAGGAGTTCATTTAAAGTGAATTTATTCTTAGACCTTGCAATTGGCCGTGGGATCTAATGACAGTCAATATTAGAAGATAGCAAATAAAAATCCATTTGTGAGCATGCTTGGTTTACTTTTTATAGTGTTTTTAGATTTTAGGGGGCGTTATTTCATTGGTTTTTATCATGGTTCTAGTTCATTTGCATGAGTTGCTGGATTTCATTCTTTATATATTTATTTATCAGAAAGATTGATGCCTTGATGTGACATTTTAGTGCCGTATGCTCTGCCAATAAACTGCACTGCTTTAAACATCTGAATTTGGTTTGTGATTTTGTTTTTATATCTCTTGAATTTATCAATATTCAATAGAAGTTCTTTTGAATTGACTTGCATTTGCTGATGTAGGTGGGATGGTGGGCTGGTATTTCTGAAGATGTTAAAGATCCACATGGTCTAATTATTCGTATAACTCCTGAGCATGGAAGATATGTGGCAAGGAGTTATAGTCCTAGGTAATTTTCTCCATGTTGGTGATAAAAGTGGGGTAGAATCTTAGCCTTTCGTGAATTGAAAAGAAAAACTTACTTTGTTATAGGACTAAAGGAGGTACTCTACCATTTATGCTTTGTGCTAATGAGGAATGGCTCATGTGAATGTGTCTGATATATTTAGGTTCAGGGTTACTCCACCTTCTATTAGGAATAACTTAATTATTGTTTATATTGTAACTCATTTCTAATTATTCCAAACTAAAACGTAGGAACTGTGATCTTTTGTTCGGATTAATTTAACCCATTTTTGTGATTATTGTTTCTGTTAGTCTTAGCCACAAAGTAGCTTTTGTGTGTTTATGAATCCCATATAATAAGCTCATCCAAACATGGTCAAAAATTCAAAGTGCTTTATAATTCATAAATGTCTATTGTAGCAGCATATAAACTCAAATAAGTTTAGGAATATGGACCAGCTTATGTGCTTATACTCTTGTAGCCTTAGTTCCTTTATGCATAAATAATGATTCAGGGAGATCAGTTAGTCACCGTTAGATTTCTGCCTCAACCAATTTCCCTCCTCGTTGTTAGAGGTGGCCTATAGTTATATGTATTCTACAGAGTGTGAAATTGCATTAGCCAACTGTCCCCTAGTTAGATTAAGATATGATAGTCATCAGCTATGCATATTTTGTCTGATTGAACAAAGGATTAAACATATTCAATTTGATCTATTTCTTGCCATCTGCCTTATTAGTTTGGTTAACCTTTCAACATTCTCTCCATTTTGTCTGTTCACACTTATGATAATGACTTGAAATGAAACATCTTTCTCTACTACCATGTTGTTTTAACATTGTTAGATATATTATATCTTTTATCTTTTAGTTAGTTTGTTATTATTTCTCATTTGTATTTTGGGCTTAGCCCATATTTCTTCTATTATAAATAAAAAACCCTATGTGTGTATTTTACACAAGGGAGATTAATCCAAACATAGTTTTCATATCAGAGCAAGTTCTCTGATCCTCTTTTGGTGGTCTTTGCTGTCTGCCGGCGGCCGGCCGCCATGGCCGCCGGCAGTCCCTAAAATCTCAGTGGGCAGTCCATCTTTTCTTCTTAAATCTCTGCCACAATCAGCACCAGTCCAGACCTAGTGTGCCACTGCTGTCGCCGCCACTTTCCGCTGCCGTCGCTGCTAACTCCGGCCACCGTCGCCGCCGCTGCCGCCGCTGCCGTCGCCGCCGCCACCGCCGGCCTCCGTCACAGTTTCGACCGGTGACCAGCGGATCTGAAGCGTCTCCTCGAGCGACGGCCAACCCCGCCGGAGTGATGACCAGACTCCTCACCACGCGCCTCCACGCGCCGCTTCTTCTCGGCCAGTCTCGGCCGCGTGTTCTGCAGGCGCCGCCTTCCCGGTGTCGGAGTTTCACCGCGTCACTGCAGATCGTCTCGCCGGAGCTTCTTGAGTGTGTTTTGGTTCCTGTTTCTCCGTTTTGTTGGCTTGGGCTCATACCTAGGGTTTTCTCCCTCACGTTTTTGGAACCCTAAGTCCCTTTGATGTCCGGGCCGTTTGCCGCTGTCCGGGCCGTTTGCCGCTGTCCGGGCCGTTTGCCGCTGTCCTGGCCGTTTGCCGCTGTCCGGGCCGTTTGCCGCTGTCCGGGCCGTTTGCCGCTGTCCGGGCCGTTTGCCGCTGTCCGGGCCGTTTGCCGCTGTCCGGGCCGTTTGCCGCTGTCCGGGCCGTTTGCCGCTGTCCGGGCCGTTTGCCGCTGTCCGGCCCGTTTGCCGCTGTCCGGCCCGTTTGCCGCTGTCCGCCCGTTTGCCGCTGTCCGGCCGTTTGCCGCTGTCCGGCCGTTTGCCGCTGTCCGGCCGTTTGCCGCTGTCCGGCCGTTTGCCGCTGTCCGGCCGTTTGCCGCTGTCCGACCGTTTGCCGCTGTCCGACCGTTTGTCGCTGTCCGACCGTTTGCCGCTGTATGCTTCCAACCACTGTAGGCCCCATCACCTCGTTAGTTAGTGATGGCAGTCCCTGTAGATTTGTCGCTTCCAACCACTACAGGCCCCATCAGTCAGTGATGACAATTTAGTCCCTACAGTTTTATAGCAGTCAACCGCCGCTGTAGTCGCTACCGTCTCAAACAGACGCATCTGTGTCAGTTCTTCTTGGGCTAGAGTTTAGCCTGATCTTCTTGTGATACACTGCTAAGTATCACCCACTTGGGAGTTGTCCAGCAAAGAATTTTGGACCTCCAACATGTCTTTGGATCTTTGATGCCTTTGTTTCAACATTGTAGCTTAATATTTTGTTTTGCTTTAGTGGTTCAGCAATTGTGATCTTTCACATTTCCACCTTCACACTATGGGGGAGTACGTTTCCAAGACACTGCAAGTCACATAAATATGGGTGTAGTCCCTGCAGTTTTGTAGATTTCAGCTACTACTGTTGATCGCGTCACCCATCCATCATTGATGAGGATTTAGTGTAGTCCCTGCAGTTTTGTAGCTCTTAGCTTTCAGCTACCACTGTTGATCCCGTCACTCATCCATCATTGATTGGGAATCAGTCCTTGCAGCTTGTCATTGTCCACCACTACTCTCCTTCATCCACTTTTGAAGTTGAAGTTTCACAAGTTGTTGTTAGTCCATCTATGTTTGTCTCACACTCTTGAAGACAAATCATCTAGTTCAACATTGAGTTCATCTATTCCAAGCTTAGTTCATACAATTTGTATGCTCCAGCTTGAGGGGGAGTGTTAGATATATTATATCTTTTATCTTTTAGTTAGTTTGTTATTATTTCTCATTTGTATTTTGGGCTTAGCCCATATTTCTTCTATTATAAATAAAAAACCCTATGTGTGTATTTTACACAAGGGAGATTAATCCAAATATAGTTTTCCACTATATTCAACAAACATTTTGTTCCTGATCACTACAGAATAGTTGTATATGAGACTGAACTTAATGTATGTATTTTGTATATTTCACGTGTTCATAAACTAAAATAAAAGGTTGGCTTGTCAGGGAGTAATGATATTGTTATTCTAATCTTAGAGAAGTTTGTTGAATGACGTAACTATGAGAGTATTGCATTGCCTTGCCTTCAACCCTCATCATTTTTATTGTTTCTGTTCTGTAATGAGCTAATTTAGAGTCTGATTTGTCTATCTTTACTAACCTTGTCTTTGACTCTCTTTTAAAAATTTAGCTGGAATTAATTTTAAATTGCTACAGGAATCAATAGCTATAGCTTTTAACCAATTTGATGAGCTAACAGTTTATTCTCCGTGCTTTCTTTGGCACTGAATAATATTGAAATTTGAAATAATTATTATTATGGGAAATCTTAATGGTGAATTCTATGAATCTGGTTGCTATATGCTCACATTATCATTTGATAAAATTGTATACACTCATTCTTTGTGTAGATTTACGTGTGCAAGTATTTACAATGGCATTTGTTGTCTTTGCTGAAATCTTTCTCATGGAATTAATTTATTATTTACTTGCCTTGTTTTGATTTTCTTATAAACTTTGAGGAATATCTGTACATGAAATATTTTAGGTGAGCCTGCCACTGCCTTGTTGTCTTTCTGGTGTTAACCCGTTTACTATATTTTTTTAGGCAACTTGCAACATCTGCAGCTGGCATTCCTCTATTTGAAATTTTTCTTACAATGGATAAAACAGGTGAATTCAAGTCACAGGTATCTCTTCTTGACTGACCCATAATTTCTATTGTACATGCGGGATCTTCACTATATAAACAGAAAGCAATCTTCTCTAAAATTTGATCTAAATTATGAGTTTTCATAAACAAAACATTGTGCTCTATCTGGATTCTGTTCTCTTATGTAAAATCTGAATATATGGGTATGCTAAGGACCACCTTCTACGTTTACTGTCAAACAAGTTTTCTGCTAATTATTCAGTTTAAAATATCCTTGGATGATGGAATAGTACGTGGGATTATATTCAAGAATGAAGCATATTGCATCTAATTCATAATCCAGATAAAGCAACCAATTTGGATTATTGATGGGGTGGTGCCGAGTTGTATTTTTATTAATGGAGCACTTCTGGGTTGAATTTCTTTCTGGTGTTAGATTCAAACAAACTTCAGCAGTGTTACTTCCTTGTGTTTGGAGCTTCACATTATCTTAGGTTTTAATGGACGTACATTCTCAGATTAGTGACGTTTCTGCACTAAGGTGCCTCTATTCAATGATTTTGAGCTCATGGCTTCATGCTGAGTTTCCCTAAATACAAAGTTGTATTTTGTCCATTTTAACTTGTATTCTTCTGGATTAAAAATGAGGCAAAACTAATTTGAGTCTTATTCTTCACCTTGTAGCTTTGCTCCTTATTTGATGAATTAAAATGATTGTTTTGGAAATTTATGGTGTCTGTCTGACCTGAAGTGCATATTCGCTTAAGGGATATGCTAACCTACCCCCTTCATGTGTTGTAAGTAGATTAGCACTTTTTATTGGAAAAAAATCAAAACAATTTTACTCAACTTAAAGCAGTTAAATTCCTACATTTTAGTAATTAAAAAACTGGTAGTTTAATAGGTAATTGTTTATCTTTCATACTAGTAATTATCAACCATATAAATCTTTCTCCTTAGCTACTACTAACCTTGGACTTTTCTCTCTTTATTTTATAATGATTAAACATACATTAATTTACTTTTAAAAAAATAGTGAATTATTTTTAAAATTGTAATAAAAATTCCATAAATTTTCTCTATCATTTGAAATTAGTAATAATATGATCATAATCAATGTCAAGCATGTACAGTTCATGGCATGTAATTTTTTGTCATCATTGATGTCTGAAATTATGTAAGGATTACTGATTAAACAAGATTTATGAATTTTAATTGATAAAATTTTTTACAAGAGAAGAAGGTTTAAAGATTTGGTTGGTATTTAGTTAGAAAACTATTTATGAGGATGGTTGCAATCCTGAGAGAGACAACTATTAATTTGATTAATAAGGTTGTTAAATGACATTGTCACTGAATTTGAATATGAAGAGGTAAAGATGATTTGTTTGTACAATTAAAGTATGAAGAGTGCCACCTGCACATGAAGGAGATTAGTTATACGCTTACATACAGGAATTGTACAATAGCCAGTGTGAAGTAGACTAACAATTGTAATAGTCATTTTTCTATTAGTAATTGTATTAACACTAATACGAAATAGTCTTTATCTATTACTTGTCCTATAGCAATACTACAACAGGATATTCTTTTGATTTTCAGGCGGTGTACTTAAAGCGGAGAGGGGCCTTCCATGGACCCCCAACAGCGTCTTCTAAAACATTGGATGCTACTGGGAGACTGAGTTCAACGGAATCTACTGAAGACAAAAGTGAGTTGTTTGTTGTGAGTACTGAAGAACCAGAAAATGGTGATGATAGGAATGATGGCAATGATCCAGCGGAGGGAATGCCTGGATTTCAGAATGTCTTGAAAGATATGATTCCTGGAGTAAAGGTGAAGGTTTTCAAGGTCATAACTCCAGAGAAAGTAGACACTGATCTATCTGATGTGATTGAGCAGATAATTGAGGATGAAGATGAAGATGAAGATGAAGGAAGTGATGAAGATGAAGACGAAGAAGATGATGATGATGAAGACGAAGACAGAGAGAAAGAAAAAGATGTAGAAAATCTAGAACTTGAAGATATTAAATCTGAGACTGAGCAGGAGGGAGATGATGAGATTGAAGTAAACGCTGGTATGGGAACTTTTGAGCGTGAAGAACAGAATGAATTTGCTGTTAAAATTGCTATTGGTGGTCTTGTGCAGAAACTTTCAAGTAATCTATCCACTAGAGATTTGCTTCGAGTTCCTGCTAAGCTGGATATGAAGGGGTGTAGTTCATTTTCATTTACTGTTGAAAAAGAAGTCAATCAGCCTATTGGTCTTGACAAAGGAAAATCTTCATCTGATAAATCAGCTAAGTTTCAAGGTCGTCGCAAAGTTGATCATGTGATTTTTGACTTTGCTAAATTTATTGGCAGGGGGAAGATACCCTCAAAGGTATAAGAAGTTGAATATATATATATATATATATATATATATATATATATATATATATATTGTAAATTATTTTTCTTTTCAAAATTCAATATCTGGTTGAATCTATCCATGAGTCGCTTAGACTATGATGGTTTTGCTTCAATCTTTTAGGTGCTGAAAGAGGTGGGAGAATTGATAAATCTCACACTAAGTCAGGCTCAAAACCATCACCAATTATCCGGGTCAACTATTTTCAATCGCATCAAAATACCAACTTCTTTTGATCCTTTAAATGGTGATTTTCTATAGAATTTGTCAATTTGGTCACCACAAGGTGCTGAATGTAGGATGTATTTAATCTGCAGCACAGTGTAAAACATGTAATGTATTTTCATTTTAATCAGGTCTGTACATTGGATCACATGGACTTTACTCCTCTGAAGTTATTCATCTAAGACGTAGATTTGGACAGTGGCAAGAGGACAATGGAGCCAAGGAACCTTCAGATCTTGAGTTTTATGAGTACGTAGAAGCTTTAAAGCTAACAGGAGATCCTTATGTACCAGCCGGCCAGGTAATATTCTAAACTTTACTAAAACAATGATTATTTTTTCATCTACATGCTTTACTACTTTGTGAGGAGGTGTTGAATTAGCAACCTCTGTATCTGCGGAAAATGCAGTTTTTAATCATACTAGCAAAAACTGAGATGTTGGTGGTGCTGAGATATGCTTTGTGATCAATAGTTTCTTTTACCTTCATCATGAGTATTTACTGGATAATTTTTTCTTTTTCTTTGGGAAACTCTATATTGGCTGAGATAGTTTTGTACTTTTGTCTGCAATAGACTTGCATTCTCTTTTTGATACTAAGCTTCTCATCGTGCTGTCTGTATCATATAGATCTCATCATTTATGTTCCTTGACCTTAGGTGGCATTCCGCGCAAAAATTGGAAAGAGGTATCAACTACCTCATAAAGGGATAATACCTGAAGAGTTTGGTGTGGTATGGAACTTTTCTTGAAGATATTAACTCTCTGGTCCTCCCCTCCCCCAAAGTTTTAGTAAATTGGTGTTAATTCACTAAAGATTAGATTATTATTTTTCTGTATTCTACTCCAATATTGTTGTAATTTTCAGATTGCTCGCTACAAAGGCGAAGGGAGGCTGGCTGAGCCAGGGTTTCAAAATCCCCGATGGGTTGATGGTGAACTTGTGATTCTCGATGGAAAGGTTTGTATTCTTCAATCTTGTCTTATTATTTTATCCTTTTTCTGTTGTAATCTGAAATTATCCTTTCTTACCTTTGTGCAAATGTTTCTGATTGCAACATGCCTTTTGTTGATTTTACCAGCACCTAAAAGCAGGCCCAGTTGTTGGATTTGTGTACTGGGCCCCTGAGTACCATTTTTTGGTCTTCTTCAATCGGCTCAGGCTTCAACAATAGGGTTTTGTTCATAATGTCAGAGACTTGTAAATTCTTTCTTCAGATTCTCAGGGTAAGTTCTCATCAAAGATCCATGTGTCATGGAAGTAGTAACTGATGGATTTTGTTTGCTGCATAAGTTTTTTTTTTTTCTTTTTCTTTTTATTTTTATTTTATTTTTCCCTTTCAAGCTAGGAAATCATATTGTTAGCATGGCCAGTGAATAAATATGTGAAACATAAAATTTGTTTAGAAATCTGCATATGATAGATATAAAGGTGGAACAAAATGCTTGTATTTATATAACAATTTGGTCAGCCTTATTTATTATCAAGCCCTATAAACGTTTATGTTTTTAAGGTGTGTTAGCCTCATGACCAACCTATTTATTATTTTTGTAATTTTTGTAATATATAACATTTGCTACAATTGGGTTTAATGGGAACCTAAAAGGCCCAATCCTATTTGAAGATTATGTATTGTAGGCTATTAGATATCTTATCTTTATGTTTTATCTTTACTTTGTTATTATTCTTTTGCGTGTACTAAGTAAACCTATCAATGATACATTTTTGCTGATGATTCCTGTACATTAGTGTCTCAACGTGATGATCTTCAATTGCTTTCGCAAGCATGGAAAAGGACGTCATAAGTGTGACCATTGTGGTAAGCCAGGCCATAGGTGTTATGCTTACATGGACGTCCTCCTCGATCTGTTGTTGTTGTTTAGACTGATCCTCCCTCATAGTCACCTGTTGTGGATCCTTCTTCATCTAATATCACTAACAAATCTATTGTTATCAATAACTTTCTGAAATGGTATGAGGATCAACAACCTTCTAGTTCCAATGTTTTTGTAGCACACACAGGTACATCTTTGGTTTGTCTGACACTATCTTCTCTCGGTCTTTGGGTTCTTGACTTAGGAGCCACTAATCACATTAATGGTAACAAATCTTTGTTTTCCTCTTTATCCTCTCTGGATAATTTACCTTGTTACAATGGGTGATGGATCTAGGGTTTTAGCTCATGGTATTGGGACTATTAACCTTTTTCCATTGGTAATTTTCTTTATGTCTATGGGTCTCCTTTTAATTTATTATCCATTAGTCATTTAACTTGTTCTCTTGATTGTGTTATTTCTTTTACCAAACATTTTGTTTGTTTATATATCTGGAGTTCTTGACAAGTGATTGGCATTAGATGTGAGTCTTATAGTCTTTATCATCTCCGTCCTTCCACACATGTTGGCACAATTGTGGAGTCTCATAATCTTCTTCATGCTTAGTTAGGTCATCCCAGTCTTGCCAAATTATAGCAGTGTATTCCCAGCTTATCCAAGTTATCCAGTTTGGTGTGTGACATAATTGTAATTCCTTTCCTCGTAGTGTCTCATAACGTGCTTTGTCCCTTTTTGTCTTAGTTCACTCTGACATTTGGAGACCTAGTTGTGTTAAGTCTAATTTAAGTTTTCAATATTTTGTTACTTTTATTGATGATTATTTCATACGTACTTCATTGTTTTTATTGAAAAATCATTCTCAATTATTTATATATTTCAATCTTTTTTAATGAAATTGAAACTCAGTTTGGTGTTTTTATTCGGACTTTGCAAAGTGTTGCGAATATTTTTCCATTCTTTTAAATAATTTATTGCTTCTCATTTTCCATTCTTTTAAATAATTTATTGCTTCTCATTTTCCATTCTTTTAAATAATTTATTGCTTCTCATGACATTCTCTGTCAAACTTCATGTGCTTATACACCTCAACAAAATGAGGTGGATGAGCATGGAATCTTATTGAAACAAACACTTTTAGTTTATGGTGAGGTTCCTCAATATTGTTGGGTGATGCTATTCTTTATTTTATCTCATTAATCGCACGCCCTCTGTTGTTTTGGATAATAAAATACCTTATTTTATTTTATTTTCTAATGAATCTCTTCATCTGATAGGTTCTTGAGATCAAGAACCTATGGACAAACACTCGAATACACACAAAGACAATTTATCTGAATTATACAGCCTCCTTTTATTGAAAAGAATGAAAAGAATCAACAAGAATGGTGATACAACGTAACCCGAGAGCTTAACCTCCCTCCAAAGAACTACAAGAGTTCCCGCCAAACAATAACACTCCCAAAAACTCCCCTCTCTCACCAACCAACCCACCCCTTTTATACTGACTTACCTAACTGCCAGGCAGTTAGGCTGGGTAATGTTTCTTCTTCTACTAGATACAATTAGTTCCCTAACAATACTCCCCTTCCCCAACAACCTTGTCCCCAAGGTTGAAAAACTGCTCTCTCTTCTTTTTTTTTTTTTTTTTTTTTTTTTTTTTTTTTTTTTTTTTTCGCCCCATCTTCCAACGGAGGCACCTCTTCTCACCCACAGCCTTCTTTAGTTGGGGAACATGAAATATTGAGTGTATTCTTGCTGTCTCGGTTAATTGTAAATGAAAATCTACTTTCCCCACATGCTGCAACCGTGCAGGGAGCTTCAGTCAATTCACCCATCACGTCACCTCCTGTCCCCTGCTCCACTACGCACATTTCCCAAACCCGAAAAACGTGGTAGTGCGCCTGCAACCCGGTTTCCAATTCTGCTTTCTGCCCCTCCGTCAAATCCACTTGCCCCTCACCGTCCACCTCTTTCTCCACTTGGCCCATATCCCAAGCTATGACCCATGACTCAGCATCTGTCAATTTTAATAAAGATTGAGGTTCCACCAGCTGTCGGGCTAACGCTGGGTCTCCTTGTATCTTCACCTTCTTACCTTCCACGATATACCCCATTGTCATTTCCTTCCAATTTATCATCACCTCCCCCAGTTTAGCTAGCCATTCAACCCCCAATATGATGTCTACTCCGCCCAGTTCGAATAAATGGAGCCTCTCCTCAACCACGGCCTCCGCCAATCTGATCTCTACCTGCTCACAACACCCTCTCGTCTCTTTCCGCTGTCCATCCCCCAAACTCACCTGATAAGGGGGCGTATCATTTATGGGTAACTTCAGCTCTTCCGCCAGTCTCCGACTAATAAAGTTGTGGCTGGCCCCGCTGTCGATGAGGACTAGCACCTCCCTGTGCCCAATCTTCCCCCTCAATTTCATCATCTTCGGTTGGGTTAACCCTTCGACGGAACACGCCGATAGCTCCATAGGTTTTGAATTTTGATCTATCCCTTCTTCCGCTTCGTCATCCTCATCCTCCGCCAACAGCAAAACTCGCAGACTCTTCTCCGAGCATCGGTGGCCAGGAGCAAAGGGGCCTCCGCACCGGAAACAACGACCCTCTTCTCTCCTTTTAAGAAATTCCGAATACGGTAAGTTTCGCACCGTCCGTCCCCGATTATCGGCGCCTCCGGTCACACTCCCTATCGAACTGCTCGCCGGCATCGCTCCCTCTCTCCTAGCTGATCCATTGTCTTCCATTCTCCCTGTCCGGTTTGTGGACTGGCGTTCGGTTTCGCCACGTACTACCGAACCTACCATGCGCGACCCCGATGGGTTACTTTTCATCCCGTTCCAGCCCCCTCCTTTCGCCCTCATTATCGCATCTTCTACGTCCCGCGCGATCCTGATCGCAACCATGAATTCTTGAGGATCTTGAATGCGGACTTGTCCCCTGATGTCTTCTCGCAGTCCAGCGAGAAAAAACCCCATCACCAGCTCCTCCGATAACCCCCGAGTCTGACCTATTAATATTTCAAAGCTCCGGACGTACTCCTCCACTGATCCCTCTTGCCGCATTGTCGCAAGCTGTTCAAACACCGATCCTCTGGATCCCCCTCCAAACCGATTCACTAACGCCATTTTTAGGGCCGTCCAAGAACGAATCTTGGCTTTTTCCTTCCAAACATTAAACCAGTAACTCGCGCTCCCCTCCATGCTAATGTAAGCGAGTTCCACTTTGTCCTCCTCAGCCACTTTCTGGATTTCGAAAAATCTTTCGGCTCGATTAATCCAGATGTATGGGTCTCCGCCTTCAAAGGATGGCAATTCCACTTTCTTCCTCCAGTTGTGCGATATTCCCCCAGTATCGCCTCTCCCCTGATTATCATTCACTGAACTGCTGCTTCCCTCAGAACCACCCCCTTGATGGTTTGCACCCCCACTCATCAACCTCATCATTTGTTGCAAATCGCGTCTGATTGCCGCGGTCTCCTCTTTAATTCCCTCCACTGTGATCTCCAAGTTATCCAGTCTTCCCTCCGTCTCGCTACCCATCACTGGTTCTCCTCCTATCGGATCCGGCAGGTCGGACCAAATGATAGGTTCTTGAGATCAAGAACCTATGGACAAACACTCGAATACACACAAAGACAATTTATCTGAATTATACAGCCTCCTTTTATTGAAAAGAATGAAAAGAATCAACAAGAATGGTGATACAACGTAACCCGAGAGCTTAACCTCCCTCCAAAGAACTACAAGAGTTCCCGCCAAACAATAACACTCCCAAAAACTCCCCTCTCTCACCAACCAACCCACCCCTTTTATACTGACTTACCTAACTGCCAGGCAGTTAGGCTGGGTAATGTTTCTTCTTCTACTAGATACAATTAGTTCCCTAACATCATCCCTTACCTGTAAAAGTTTTTGGATCTACATGTTTTATTCATAATTTTAGTCCTGGTCTTGATAAGTTATCTCCTCGACCACTCAAATGTGTTTTTCTCATTATCTTAATCATTTTTTTTTTGTAGATGTCACTTTCAATGAGTCTCCTTTTTACTTTAAAGGTCATTCTTCTTCTGATATAGCCATGCTTGCTCTTCAACATTGGCCTCTTCATTAACTAGATGTCAAAAATGTGTTCTTCAATGGAGATTTGCAGGAAGAGAATTATATAGAGCAACCTCCATGATTTGTTGCTTAGTGGGAGTCTTTTGGGTTGATATGTTGTGTTTGCAAATCTTTATACGGTCTAAAACTAGTTCCTAGGGCCTGGTTTGGAAAATTTAGCAATGTTGTTCAACAATTTGGTATGACTTGGTGTGAGGCAGATCGTTTAGTCTTTTATCGTCACTCGAGTGTTGGATGTGTCTACTTGATAGTATATGTTGATGACATCGTTCTCACCGGCAATGACAACCATGGCATCTTCCAGATGAAACAACATCTTTGTCACCATTTTCAGATCAAAGATCTTAGCAAACTATGTCGATGTTCACTTGTCTATTGATAAGTTAGATAGCACTAATTATTTGACTTGGACATCATACATTAAACTTTGGCTTGAGAGTCAATGTGGTAAGCTAATTTCTTAATTCCCCATATGAAGATTATTGGAATATAGTTATCCGTATATTAAAGTACATTAGAGAATCTCTTGGAAAAGAGTTGTTATATGGTTCAAATAACCATACAAGAGTTGTTTGTTATTCAGATGCTGAATGGGTTAATCTAGAAGAAGATCTACATCTGAATATTTTGTCTCCATTGGTGGTAATTTGATCTCTTGAAAAAGCAAGAAACAAAGTATTGTGGCAAGATCTAATGTAGAAGCAAATTATAGAGCTATGGCCTCAACCCCTTGTGAGCTTGGTTGTTTTAAGCAATTGCATAGAGAGTTACAATTTAAAGATGTCACTCAAATGACACTTAAATATAACAATCAAGTTGTTCTTCATATTAGTTCTAGTCATGTCTTTCATGAGAGGGGATTGAGTTTATTTCATTCGAGAGAAGGTTGTATCGAGAGACATCAAGATTGAGTTTATTAACTAGAGTGATCAAATAATAGATATTTTTACTAAGTCTTTATGGGACTGAGAATTGATTATATTTGTAACAAACTTGGTATTATGATTTGTATGCAAGGAGAGTGTTAGATATATTAGATTATTAGATATCTTAAATAGATATCTTATATTTATTTTTTTATCTTTAATTACTTTGTTATTATTTTTATTTGTATTTTGAACTTAGCCTATATTCCTTTAATATAAATATAATATCCTATGTGTATTTTCAACATAAGGGAGATTATTCCCATATTGCTTTTCACTAAAACTATATTCAATAGTCGAGAGCATTTTGTTTTCATTCAAAAGCAAAATATAATAAACTCCAAAAGACCTTAATTTGAAGCATATGTCATGTAACCTTTGAGAGAAATCTTTATATCATGTTTTTTAAGTTTTAGAACTTGGAAATGGAGCAGAATCTACCTTTTGACTTGTTGGCAACACATATAGGTGATAAATAGCTGCCAGCAAATCTCTATTAAATTATTACATCGAATTGAAGTAATGTAATATAATTGTAAATCCAGAATCAAAGGCGTATACTATGAAATGGGAATCATGAGAAGATTTGTCACTGCGTTGCTTTTCTTTTATTTGTGAGTAATGAAACTTGTGTGACACTTCTGTACGGTTATCTAAAAAATTAACTAAACCTCTATATCCTATTATTCTGATTTGGCAGTTTGATCTAACAACAGCTATATCAGTATCTATTTGCTCTGTTAGACCATTTTTCTAGTGCCTTGCTGCTGCTAGATAGAAGAGTAGGAGTTTCATTAGTAATTGCCATATTTTCATCCTAAATGAGTCCGTGCCTATTCCGAGGATCAAACACAAAGGCCAAGGATGATATGACTACACGTGGTTTTGGTTTGAGTCAATGATTATAGCTCAAACTACTAAAAATAGGAAAAGGAATGCAACAATTTTTTTTTTCTGGGAGCAATTGATATTATACACTACTTGGTAGATATAGAGCAGAAGGCACTAGATCATAATGTGAGTCACCTATTACCTCATTAACAGTTACAAGGTCAACTGAAAAGGCAGCTGGTTCAGAATATTCTGTTAGGGATATAGCGAGATGTCTAAAGGATAGGCGAAGGTTTCAGATTCTCAAGTCAATAATTATTGGAAAGAAGACATGGAAAGGATTAAGAGATGACTAAATTAACGACCGAATTCAAAGATTGTAGCATCAGCTGATAATACTACTTAGGATTAGAAGATTGTCTTATAAGGTTGATCATTAATAAAGATAAAATACTTATTCTATGATCTAAAAGCTCTGTTCCATCAAGTGCATCCCAAAATTTTGGGGAAGAAAATTCGGGTTAAGCCATGGATGAAATGGATTATGATCCATCTTCTTCCATTATGTTCCTTTCCTATTCAAACTCAACGGTGGAATAATTTCTCCTTCCACTTCATGCCTTTACATTCCACCCTTTACTACCAATCCACAGATGGCCTTGAACACTATGTAGTACTCTAGTCCCTATTACACATTAAAGCAATCAATAATTATTTACTCGCTTTTAATATGAAGCTTTATGTTTGGTCAGAAGACAGCAAAGAACTATTAAATGGACTTTTTGGTTTCAAATTTCGATTGCTGGGTTGCTAAATATTTAAGTTTTTTATTCTGTATATTTTGGTTTTGGTTTCTAGTGAAATAGTCATGAAGTGTATGGGTGATTCTAAATATTTAAATTGTTAACCGTATCATGTTGGAAATTTATTTAATATGTCTAATTTCTATAGGTTCTAGGTTTTTTGGAATGCTAAAACTGTGCTTCAATGGAAGATATCATCAATCACTGCAGGGTTCCATTTGAGGTATCCATTGTCTTCACTTCAACTACGTGTAGGTGTTTCATGATTCTTTCCGTGAACATGAATTTTCTCTGATTGCTGATTTTGTTGTTTGGCTTTCTATCTGACTCTGATGTACAGCTTTAAATATTTTAACCACTAGCTTTCTGCCGAGTAGCAGAGACTGAGCAATGGGCTGCTTGTCTAGAACTCAGATGACTGGTATCTTAAGCATTGGTAGGTGTAGCTTGACTAACTATAGACTGAAGAGGGATTAGTAATACCAGCACCGAAGCACAATGTACTAGTCTTCATTCCATCAACTTTGTACATTGTTCCTAGTTTTTCTTATAAGTTATATATGTATCATAAAATTCATAATATCATTGTTCTTTCTGTTACGATGAGATTTTCATCACAATTTTTTCTTCTTACTTTGAATCCTATTATGAGGTTTTTGGCATTATCTTCCTCATTAACTCTTATATCTAGTCAACAAATTGAAGGTGCTCCGAAATATGAAGCCAAATTTTGAATACAGAAATTTGAGGACAACTGTAGTTACCTTCCTTTTCCATCTCACATGAGGATGAGCTTAGCAGAGTATGCCCAGTTAGTTCATATCTTGTACTGAATTTATTGACGCATAATTACTTGTTTGGAAAACTGAACATAGGTGAAGGCTAGCACGGGAAGGTAGTCAGTTATATCTCCCTCATCGTGAGAAACTCCGAAAACTGTTAGATCTCGTTTACTCTAAATCAATGATCCAGGTTTTTCTTTCACTTTTTATTTTCAATGACTCCCTTTTTCCCAATCTCTGCCTCTCTGTCAAAACACCTAACCTAACCCTAAAATTCCAGACGGAGAAACATAGAAGGGAGGAGGAAGGCCAAAACAATGATGACCGTGTAATTCTGACGAGGGATATTCGATCCTCAGACAGAATATCACAACCACCATTGTTTGGTGATTTTGCTGTCTTGATCCATGTACTTGGCATTGATGTTAGCGGTCGTCGACTGTGCCAGGGAGTGTCAAGTTTATTTTGGAACTCACTCTCCCAAAGCTAGTGTTGGAGTAGGAGAGATCCAAACACAAGCTGGTAGGGACACAAGGAATGTGAGAGGAGCAAACATGAAGAGAGAGAGAGAGAGAGAGAGCAAAATGAAAAATAAAACAAGAAAGAAAAATCTTAAAACTTAATTTTTGAAGTATATATAACATATAAAATACTCTCACTTTACGGATAAACGATTGATTGATGAGCTTTCTTTGACTACCCTACGTTGTGACATTGTAAGAAGAACTGCAAACATTTTTGAAAAGTGGAAGGAATAGAAAAACAAAAGTGATCCAAAGTGATGTCAAACTTCAGTAAATACATTTACTCGTTTGTTTTAGTTGTAGACCATTCCACTTGTTTGGTATGTTGTTGCACTCTTGAAAATAAGGTAAATGTGGAATGGAAGTGAAATTGGATGCTAAATAGGATTAAAAGAGGATGTTAAAAAGACTTATTATTTGAAGGATGAGAGATCGTAAAGCACATTAAATGATAAAACCATGATTTATACATATCATTTATATTTCTTTTTTATATAAGTAAAATCATATCGTTTGACATCATAACTTTAAATTCTCACTGAAAAATCAATTACCATTAAAATTCCTACCATTTGACTATATATAATTTACACATTCACTTGGATTAAAAAAATTTCATTAATGATACTTAGCTTTTATATTATCTCTTGCGATTTCAACTTTCCTAACTAGATCATTTTATGTTGTTGAAGTGAATAATTAGTAAATATGATTCAATATTAAAAAGTATTAATACTGTTATTTTTTTTAAATTATTAAATATTATCTAATACTAAAAAGTAAAATTATAAAATATTATTGATATTTAAATTTGACTAATACTTTTTTGGTAAAATTTAATCATAAAACTTTATATTTTAGTATAAAATCCCAATTTAAAATATTTATTCTAAAGAAGAAATTTAGTTACTTAATCTAAATAAAGAAAAATATTTCAATTGTTTTCCAAACAAGATATTTTAAAAAGAGTAAAGAATTTAATTATAAATAATTTAAATATCATAGATTTTTCAATTTTTGTTTGAAGTGGTTGAAATCTCTGGCACAAACACGAGCGAAAATTTTTATTTAGCAATAAACCTTATGTACATAATCCCTTATAACTTATCGGACCTACCATATGTATATGTATCTTTAGATACCTTATACAGAGAACTTATTCATAAGTAGTACGTTCCAAACTCCAAACATAACCTGAAAAATATTACAAATCACGTTTATATATTAAACCTTCTCAGGTGCACCAATTAACACTTCCCTTGCTATTTTGGCTCCCCTTTCTTTGGCCATATAGAGCCCTACGTGATGCATAAACTCCTGCAAATGACAGACATCACCAGAATGCATTAAACATATAACTTAACTTTTGCACATCGTGAATCACTTTTGGAGCAAACACATTCTATATTCATGAACAGCAATATATGTATGTACCTGTGGATGTGCCAAAGCTCTTTTGGTATCTGTGGCTACTTCCAGAGGGATATCAAAGGTAGCACAGCCACGTGAATACACCACCACGTTTTCTAAAGGATTCAGAAAACCACGATTTTTTGCCGACATTGTGGAACATACAAAATCTAGAACACAGATATCTGTGCACACACCTACAACCACCAGCTTCACCGAGATAGAAACTAAATGAGTTAATGGTTTCAAGAAAACGATTTCACATCTTCATGCCTAAACAGTACAACATTAGAATAAATAAACAAACAAACACTCACTGTTGTTATCTTATTCTTTTTCACCCAATCTACAAAAACGTTAGTACCATCTTCTTCTATTGAGCCCACATATCCGTCAAAACAATCCTTTCGCCTTATTGTTACATTTGCTTCATTCTCCAGCCATCTTAACTCTGAGACCAAAAATAACAAGACATGCCATGAGCTCAGAGAGAAAGTATGTTGAGGAAGAATGATGTTTGTAACCTATTCTTCGTCTCAACGCTTAAGCAATTAAACAATGTTGAACTTTTAAACCTATCAAAACTTCCAATCAATTTCAACTGAAAGTAAAACAGATATTCAAAAGAGAGTGGTTTTTTATCTATGATTGATCTAAGATTTTCAGCAATCTATCGCCAAAATTTACAAGTATTTCCACTCTGCAGAACTGGGTTAGTAATATCATTATTTTGAACTCCAAGGAAATCCATTTGAAACTTTTTTGGTAGTAATAAACACCATTAATGAGAATTGTGTCAGAAAATGAAAATATATGTCAATATCTGAATAACTAATTGCTCACCAGGAACCAGATTTGATTCATCAGAGCCAATAATACAGTGAGTGGGATAAGGATCCTCTGGCTTGTTAGGATGGTGAGAATCCAAGAAAGCCATAACTGGCAATTTCTTCTCACAGAATACTCTAGCTAGCCTTGCTGATTCATTGATCATTTCCCGAATCTGTCTATTGGGTTCTCTTGGAGCCTGAAAATTTCATCCATATATCTATAATCTTTGGTGCAGCAAGAATATTTAGATTATAAAGATTGAAAACATTAAAGATACACGCACACAGTCACACACAGACATGAGGGTATATGAAAGGAATCTAAAGCAGATACCAGATTTCCAGCACCAACTGTGCAGAAGCCATTTATGATGTCCACAAGAACAAGACCATTTACTGTATCTTCAGCTAAAACTACCGACTCCTGCTCCAGAGGAATCTCCTTCTTTAGGAGTTCAACTGTCTGTGACACCATTTTGGTTTTCACTTACCTGATAATTTCAGAGATGCCTAACAATTGTGTATTCGATGTCACGAACAGATATTTAGTGAAATCTTTATTTTATAATGCAGAAAAGTGTATAAGGTGGTGAACATGATCTGCATAGTGTTATCCGTGACTCAGTCAAGTGGAAAAGTCAAAGAAAGGATAATGAAGTAGATTTTTCCAATATAATATAAAGATTTCTAAAAGAAATAATAAAATAAACTAAAACTTTTAATTTAAATTAATTTATTTACAAATTAAAGATTTTAATTTTTTTCTATGTATCTGTCATCTAAAATTTTAAAGATTAAATAAAAATTATTAAAAATAAAAGAGACCATGGATTTTTCAAGATTTAGTCTATATCTAATTTAAATTCAATTGCATCTATTTTAATAAATCCACTTTAAATTCAAATTTTAGTCTAGGTCCATTTTAACTGGATGAATTTGATCTAGAGTTTTTTAATTCGTTGAATTAAATTTATATTAAATTCATTATGTCACTTAAATTAAATATAGTAAGATCCATCTAATATATTTGACTATTAAATCTATTAGACATAAAGTGTGAAATAAGTCTTTTATGTTTCACGTTCAAAAGTCAAAGTAAAAAAAATTAACACGTTAAAAATAATCAATAGCATTATTGTAAATAAATGTTCAAAATTAACGTTAAAAATTAAAAAAAATTTATCGTTAAAAATAACCGTTCGAATTGTTCCCCTCCTCTAGCAGGAGGTTCAATCAGCACTGCCCCTAAGTTAAAGTAAACTTGTGCCCTAATCTCTACTCTCCTTTCCATTTCATTTCTCCCTTCCGTCATCTCCTTTCTTTCATATGTTTAATAAATGATTAGGGCAATCTTATAAATAAGATATATTCTTCATCTGCTAACTTGAACATTCTTCAACTTAATTATCACTTAAATGCTTTTTGTTTCATCCATCTATTCCACCGTGGCAAAAATAAGATCCTCCAATATATATTAAAATTGTATGCTATTACGGATTGTTAATTTTTTACATTTACAACATTAAACTAACAATAATTAAATATAAAATACATAAAGAATGATTAAAAAAAGTATCAAGAGTTTAAAGCTAGCATATATATTTACTAAAATATATTAATATTAAAATAATAAGACTTATATTTTACAAAATTTTATATTTTTAAATAATTGAATTCATTTTACACACATTATTATTTTGACAGTTACATAATTTAATAAATATTTTATTTATATTAAATCAAGGCTTACACTCACTATTACAAGAAAAAACAATGGATACCTAAATAATAGATAAATTTGTAGTCTTGTAAAATGTATTTATTGGTAAATGAATATGGTTAAAGCTTATTAACTATACAAAGCAAAATTTTGTAGGCTTGAGCATACACCCCGGGGCTATAATATGAGAGGACATCGTCTCCAAGCTGAAGTACTAAAAAAGAAAGGGAGATACAAGTCCTTGTTGCAAATTAAAATTAAACTTTTAATTTAAATTAATTTATTTACAAATTAAAGATTTTAATTTTTTCTACGTATCTGTCATCTAAAATTTTAAAGACTAAGTAAAAATTATTAAAAATAAAAGAGACAATATATTGGATTTTTCAAGATTTAGTCTAGATCTAAATTAAATTCAATAAAATAGATTGCATCTATTTTAATAAATCCACTTTAAATTCAAATTTTAGTCTAGGTCCATTTTAACTAGATCAATTAGATCTACAGCTTTTGAATTCAATTTAAGTTGAATTAAATTTATATTGAATTTATCATGTCACTTAAATTAAGATCGATCTAATATATTTGACTATTAAGTCTATTAGACATAAACCAGATAGATTTAACTTGATTTCGACATAGGTTGACTCGTGTTAACTTTGGTTTAGTTCACTTATCTTGAGTTCTCTAGTTACATCACCTCAAGATAAGCTAGAATTGAATTCACTAATATGAAATAAGTCTTTCATGTCTCCCGTTCAAAGTTAGAATAGAAAAAAAATGACCGGTAGTATTGCTATAAATAAATGTTCAAGTAAACCTTAAAAATGTTAATTTTCCAACATTTTATAGGCATATGACGTCGGAAAACTCATATTCTGACACAAATTGACGTTGGAAATTTAATTTTTCGACGTTAAATAGTTGTATGAATCATTACAACCTAAATAGAAGTGATCCTTAGGCTGTTAAAATACGAATTAGACGTTAGAATTGTGGGGTTTCCCGCTGTCAATTGAAGTTGAAAATTCTCTTTTTTGACATTATACAGTTGCATGAATCATTACAACATGAATAGAAATGACTTTTGGACTGTCAAAATACGAATTAGATGTCAGAAACCCCAAATTCCGACATCAATTGACATTGAGAATTCTCTTTTTGACGTTATATGTCTTGTACATTTGGTGAATTCATTAAAAAGTTTGGCGTGTAGGTGTAAAATTTACTCAAATAAGACGTCTGATAACCTTGATTCTGATGTCAAATGCCCATAAGATGTTAGACTCTATGTTTCTCGACGTCATATGTCCTGTAAATATTTTGTAAAAATAAACCCATGCACACTATTTTTTCGCCTTTCACTTCTACTTGAACCAGCATCTTTATTGACATGGGTGAGGAAGAACAAAGGTTAGCTTTGTGTCACTTACCTATAGCGAAAGTGTTTCTATTGGTTGGGATATTTCATTAGTTTCAAACTTCACCACTTCCAAGTGAACCAACTAGTTCGTTCACGACTGCAAGGAAGAACAAATGTTAGTTTTGACTTATTTAACATAAATGTATGTGTTTCCGGAAGCGAAGGTCATGATTTTGTTTGTGTTTTCATGGATTCATTTTGTATTTTCGTGTTCCATTGAAGGTCCACCACAGTCAACAACAACGTCACCATTCTCCATTGGTGCCAACGACTCCTTTCTATCAAGGTTTGTTTCTTGGTTTTAATATACATTGCAATGTATTGATATATTACTTGATACTTGATTTTTAGTTTCCCTTAATATTGTACTTTTTGTATTGTTTCTTGTATGTGTAATTGATTTTTGTATGTTTCTTGTAAGTTAGATATTTTTTTAATGTGATTTTTGGCGTATTATCTTCATTTATTTTTTAAAAATAGTATGAATTTAAGCTGAATGAATGTCGTATCGGTCAAGAGTATGAAAGAGGAGTTTTTGGGTTTTTACAATATGTTCAAGAACACGAAAACTCTGTGAATAGAACGTATTTTTGTCCTTGTGTTCGCTGTCTTAATCAAATATGTCAAAACTTGGGTGACATACATGATCATCTATTTATCTATGGTATAGTGAGGAGTTATATAGTTTGGACTTGGCATGGAGAAATACTACTTAAGCCTACAACGTCAAGAGGAATAAATTATGTGGACGAATGAATGATCATTTCAAGAACATGTTGGTGAATTTTTTTTTGGAAGAGCTCATTTATACCATTCTCTTAAGAATGATTAAGAGGAAGAATTGTATCCCAGCTCAGGATGTTCCATACAAACATATTTATTGCATAAAAATAAAAACAATCAATTTAAATCATTTTGCTACCTTTAACTCAAATAAAAGTCCAAATCCTTTAAACGTCATTTAACCCAAAAGAAATAAATTTTCCATTCTCTCAATAACCTCGCTGCCTTACGCATCTGTTGGATTATCTGTAACGTCATTTGCTTCTTATAATAACACGAGTTATAAAATCATCACACAAACACGAACAAAGTAAAAGTGAGCTAACATAATAAACCTAAAAAGACAATACAACATTTTTATTTCAGTCGTTAAATCTTTACTATAATCCCCTCAAAACAAAGAATATCAGTATATAGTAAGACTTTAACAAGAAATACAATATCAAACCATATATTCCCATAAAACAGAATCATGATCAACTCGTTAGTTCTACACCACCTGTCAATTAAAGGCAGCTCTTGCCGATATCAATCATCTTTAAAATCGTATGTCAACTTCTATACTTCACCGCATCATTCGTGTTTACCAAAACATAATGATTCGAGTGGTCCTTCACCGCAGCTTCAGACTTATCTCTCCTAGTCCTCAAGGCTTATGAGTAAAACTCCAAACTGCTTTTATAATTACTAAACTCAGCATGAGCCGAAACCCTACGGGCGAGACATTAATCCCTTTCCACCCTTTCAGAAAGTCTCAGAAAGAGGAAAGGGAAAGAGGAAAGGGTAACACTTCAATTTCACATATATAATTTGATTACATATCTGTTTTTTTTTAAATGACATGAATCACTTTAAAAAGTGAATTTTAAATTTAATTTAAGTTTATAAAATAATTTTAAAACTATATTTATTTTTACAATGTAATTTGATATATTTTTAATTAATATGATATTTGTAATATTATGCGAAAAGATTCAACAAAAGGAAGAAGATCGTTGTATAAGGTGAGGAAGAATTGCATTGACTTTTGGCAAGGGTAGCCTGGGGTAACTATGAAACATTATAACTCTAGTAACTAGTTCACCATATAGTATCGTGGTGGCTCATTCGATATTAATGTTGGATTGCCAAACACGTAAAAAAGCATATTAATAAGTAATAAATAGTAAACATGTGCAGTGTTAAGGAAGTATTTGATGTGTATAAAAGGGAAGGTGAAAGTGTGTGGAATATGCAGAGATTGAAGAAAACATAGATATGGGGAGTGAGTATAACAAATGGATCATTTTGGCTTTTGTGATTGCTATTTCTTTCTCCGTCACGATGGAGGGAGCACTCGCAGCACGACAGCTCATGCAAAACATACCCAATCGCTGCTTCATTGAAGTGGCCCTGACCGTTTACATCCCTTGTCCTCCTCCTCCACCAGGACGTTCAACAGCCACTGCCCCCTAAGTTAAAGGAAACTTGTGCCCTAATCTCTACTCTCCTTTCCATTTCATTTCTCCCTTCCATCATCTCCTTCCTTTCATATGTTTAATAAATGATTAGGGCAATCTTATAAATAATATATATTTTATGTATATCTTATATGCTCTTTCTTTTCTCTTCACCTTCTGCTCTTTTACTTCTCTGTAATTCCAGTAGTTCCTCTCTGCGTTCTCTCTTTATCTGCTAACTTTCACATTCTCCAACTTAATTATCATGCAACCACCCTATTAGTAGCGTTAACACACAAAATTTTGACATGCATTTTGTTTCATCCATCTATTCCACCGTAGCAAAAATATGATCGTCTAATATATATTAAAATTGTATGCTATATAAAAAATTATTATTAATTATTTTACATTTATAACGTTAAACAAACAAAAGTTAAATATAAAATACATAAAGAATCGTTAAGCTAGCATATATACTTACTAAAATATATTAAGATTAAAATAATAAGACTTATATTTTTTTAAATTTTTATATTTTATAATAATTTAATTCATTTTACACACATTATTATTTTGACTGTTACATAATTTAATAAATATTTTATTTATATTAAATCAAGGCTTACACTTACTGTTACAAGAAAAAACAATGGATACTTAAATAGTAGATAAATTTGTAGTCTTGTAAAATGTATTTATTGGTAAGTGAATATGGTAAAAGCCTTATTAACTATACAAAGCAAAAATTTGAAGTATTACAATAAAAAGTGTTCTGTGAGGATCACACATACCTTGCAAAGATACCTTCACTTCTCTCACCTCTCTCTCACCTTTCTCTCGTCCTTCAAAGCTCCTACTATATAGTCACCAGACAGGGAAAATTCCTGCAAAAATTTTTAACACTTAAGTCAACACTTGGTGATAACTCTCTTTTTGTCAAATATGAATTAATACAAAAGTAAATCATAAATTATCATTAATACGTTATTTATAGTATTTACCTTATTGACTATGGACCCATTCGAATGGGTCGTAGGTACAGGATCCATTAACTCTGAAGCTCATTGGCCAATTTACCTGGCTAAAGGTGACTTGCTTTCACTAGTGTAGAAAACACTTTAGACGTCTGTTATTTTTGTGCTTTTTAAGTCCGACCCTTACCTGACGTCTATATGAGTGCCGTTGATGGGACGTTTGAAACATCCTTCTCATATTCTTCACTGATGCGACGTTCATTCATCCAGCTTCGATCCATACTATGTTCGTAATATACTTCATCAGTTTCAATTTTTTAACTCTCACAAGGTTAGGCCCTACTCATTCAGAAAAATTATTTTTCATAATTTGCTAAGACACATGCAAAGAAGTCTACATCATAAATTTGATAAGATTTCGGCAGCATTTCGCATTGGTCTCCAAAATACACGAAATGGGAGTAGTCAAGGATGACCATAATTAAATATGCATTCGGAGAACAACACAAATACTGAACCGAAATTTTATCAATCTTATCCATAAACTCTAACGTACATGTTATAGAAAATTATGAAAAATAATTTTCCCAAACTGTCCAATCGGATAATTCAAAATTTAATACAAACGATTAAAAGATTAATCATTTCTATTAAATTTCAAATGGGAACTAAGTTTCACTCAATTAGATACTAATAATCTAACATACCAATCATAACAACACAACAAAACTTTATCACATGCATATTCAAAAGCTAATAACATGCATACGCAAAAGCCAATAACATGCATACACAAAAGTCAATAGCATGTATATATATCCAAAAGCCAACAACATGCAAATTCGAAAGCTAATAACATGCATATCCAAATGCCAAAAACATGCATACCGAAAAGCCAATAACATGCATAGACAAAATTTTTAAACAAAAATGCTAACCTTCTTAACGAATTACAAACGTAGTGGAGGAATTAGAGGAGTGGAAAATGCAAGAAAATGCTGGCCAAGAATGCAAGAAATCGTCGCCCAAGGAAACGAGCAAAATTGCACCAAAACACAGCGAAAACTCATTTTAATCGGTTCAAATAGAAGATAATCCATCAAAGACTAATGTAATCGAAGTAAAAGTAAGTTTAAATGGTCCAAAAGAGAAAAAACGAACCTGAAAATGCAAAGCCACTAAAGAAAACGCAAGGAGGAAGATGATGAATAGTGCACGTAATTGCCCCGAGTTCGCACAATGTGTAATAAAACAGCCTTAGACGTCAGGGCCCCTACTACCCCGACGTCTATATATGTTCACACATCTAGGCCTCTACCACACCGATGTCTATACGTATTTAAAAATTAATTTTGACGGAGGCTATTCAAGTTCGATATATGGGGCCCCAACGTCTATATAGACATTAGACGTCCGACATAGGGGCCCGAACGTATAAAGCAATGGAACAAGACAACTTTTCACCTACCTGTCAGGTCTTTAGGCGTCCGACATAGGGGGGCCAACGTCTATATAGACATTTGACGTCCGACATAGGGGCCCGGACGTCTATAGCAATAGAACAAGGCACCTTTTCACCTACCTGTCAGGTCATTAGGCATCCGACATAGGGACCCCGACGTATATAGACGTTGGGGTGGTGGGATCAAACATCTCCACTGCGAAATAAAATGACTTTTGGTTTCTGGCGCCACCATTTTGGCATCCAATTGAGCAATCTGACGTTCAAATGCCATTTAGACGTCGGGGGCTCTCCAATCGAACTTCTAAGAGCTATAAAAAATAATTTTCTACCACATTTTGGCGTCCAATTGGGAGGAGCTGACGTCTTCGTGAGTATAGACGTCGGGGTCCTCCTCCATCAGACGTCTAAATAGTTAACTTATTGACAGAAGTGTCATTGGTCATTTTTTATGTTGGATATTTGTGGGTCCAACGTCTAATAGGTGACATTAAAAGCATTTTCTGCATTAGTGTTTTCCAAAGTCCTTTCAAGCTGCCCCTTTAATGGTCCATAAAAGACATTGGTATCGAGTGTCCGAGAAACACCTTATTCCAAAAATCTTCAAGGCTCTTAATTTGATTATAGATTATAGTATACCAAGTCCTCAATATTCGACTCAACCATATGCAAGCTGAAGACCTCGAACAAATACATCTCAGCCACATACAGTACACTTGGCGTCATTTGTGGGAAGTTGAGGCTTGAGCATACACCCCGGAGCTATAATATGAGAGTGGACATCCTCTTCAAGCTAATAAGTACTAAAAAGAAAGGGAGATACAAGTCCTTGTTGCAACAGGTGTTGATGTCCTCGACTATGGAGGCAACAAATGATTGTAATGCGTTTGACAAAGCAGATGTAAAATGGATAATGTTGTATATATGATATTTAAATACTAGAGACGTCTCAAAGGGGTAAGATAAAGATTGAGTAAGGAAGGTCACCTACTACACGATATTAGGAGAGGAACTATATAGAAGAAAGTACAATCAGCCTATGCTAAATGCATAACACTAGAATGACCCGACTATGTTGAGAAACACATTAAGGGATATGTGGTTATCACTCGGGGGCTAAGACAATGAAGGCAAGCTATTGGGCCTATGTTAGGCGGTGTAAACTGTAAGACCCAAGCAAGCTCAAGAGTTACTAAGTCGCATCAAAACCCAAGTACTAGTGTAAAATAGTATGCTGTCAAATATGACATTTACATATTATTTTTCTTATAACTCTTTGTATAAAATTCCAAATAAGTTGATTCTATTTTTGATGGAAATTACACTCAAAGAGCTTCAATTTCACTACTTATACGCATGTTTTTGACCTCGGGAAGAGTCTCAAATAAATCTGGGAAAATCGTGAATGTTTTGGACCTTTGTACTTAAGATAATCGAATATTACTAATGATATTCGATTAATGTTAATCGATTATCAGCCTTAATAATCGTTATTGCCAAAGCAAATCACGTTTTTTGACCTCTGGACTTAAAATAATTGATTTCCACTTAATTGATTATTTACGTAAGATATGGAAACCTAACAACCTGGAACACTTTTTGTGTGCGTGGAAAGGTGGGGAATATCCCCATGGACCATACTTCTGGATTTTGAAGGTTGGAAAAATGGATTTGGGGCTTCCATTACAGATGAAGGGGTTTTTCTTTAGGTGGGAGAGGGACCATGGCTATCCCTTGACCATTTTACTTAAGGAGAAGAAAAGAGACTCTGTAGGGGTTTTTGTGGAGTGTTCTTGTAGAGTATAGAGTGGACTATGAGGGAGTTTATGAAGGATCAAGGAGAAAGGTGTTGCCTAGTTTTTGTGGAGATAGGGGGGATCAAGTGTTGAGAAGAAAGTCTTTCAAGAGGTAAGGGGAGCTAACATTGATTTGCAAATTATGTGTGAACTGTGTGGTAGAAGATTTATGGAATTTGATGAGTACATATTGATTTGATGCTGAAATTTTTGTGGTAGTATGTTGGTAATATATGGATATGGAATTTTGATGGTTTATGGTGTAGGGAGAGCACTGTGATAGTTGAATCCAATCCCTGTGATAGTGGTTTTTGATGATGACAACACATTGATAATAAAAACACATGAATATGTCCTGTGATATATGTCATATGTTGTATGTGTTTATGATCATTGTGCAATATGCACATACTGTGGTTGTCACATGTGTTGAACATATGATATGTTGATTGTTGCATACTATGTTAATAAAGTGATCATATTTGTGTATGCATATTGTATGTTTTGGTGATAAGGAAATCATGTGCACAAAAACATATATGAATGACTAAATCGATTACAGAGGTGTGATAATAAATTCAGGTCATCAGACAGCTTATGTTTTTAAACTGAGGCTAAACAACCTGTTTTGAATCAATTACATTAATTGGTGAATCAGTTAAAACACGTGCATTTGCATATATCTTTTTCAAATGTGTTGTGTTGTGAATTAGAAAGAAAAAGTTTTCAAAATATGCTAAATGTTGAAGCTTAATCCATTACATGGATTATGTATTCAATTAAGTCTGTTATTGATTTGAAAATTGTCTCATGCTTATCATAATTGTTTCAACGGTCATATTTTTAAATGTGTTGACTAAGAATTAAATGGAAATGGATTGCATTAATTGCGTATTCAGTTAAGGAGCTTAATTGGTTATAAATTTGTTACAAGTATTTAATGTAACCGGTTAGATTAATAGAGTAATCGAATAAATTGCGTCTGATTTGACTAAAGCTATATATAGACGCATTGATTGAATTTCTGTAAGACAATTCGTGATTAACATTTTCATATCTGATTTAGATTGGGCTAACAAGTTTTATAGAAGTGATTAAACGCTCTAAGAAATAAGAAATTGAAGTGGTGGACTATTCTTGAAGATTTCTTGAGAGACAAGCTCGACTGATTTGAAGATTCTGATCTTTCTGCATAATTGAGGTGTTTGTTGTGTGATCAAGAGAAGTTTCGCAATCTATTTTTTGTTGTTTCCCTGTGCATGTTGCCAGGAACAAGAACGAGGAGTTCTTGTACTTTGAGAGGGTTCTCAACGGGGTGACTGCAGGAGAGGATTGTTCTTGCAGGAGAGGATTGTTCTTGCTGCAGGGTTTTTTGTACTTGGTTATATTAGATTAGTGAGTTAGAGAGGTGATTTACATTTTGACAGTGTGGTCGCTTAAAAGCCCTTGTTGTAAAAACTCAGATCTCTATAGTGCAAATTAGCTTTCAATCTCAGATTGATTGAAAGGACACTAGATGTAGGCATTGAGGCCGAACCAGTATAAAACTCAGAGTTTGATTTTTCTTCTCCCTATCTCTCTGCATTAATCGATTACATTATGTCATCATTCGAATACGCGTACTGTTATATTGCATACACATTGCTTGTTATTCAAGAAAGGTTTAAAGATTCATCTTATTTACAAACAAGATTTGAAAAGCGAGTATTTTTATAAAAACACCAATTCACCCCCCCCTCTTAGTGTTGAGAATCAAAGCTCATCATTTCTAACAGTTTAGCTTCTGAAATAGAATCACTAGTGCAACAACAGCGTATAACGTCACACGTTCAACGTTCAACCACTCAATAGTCAACGTTAAAAATGACTGGTGGCATTTTTGTAAATAAATGAAATTATTAAACGTCGTTTATAATTGTAATTCAACGTAAAATGATATGAAACTCCGAATGCCCCAGCGTAAGACGTTAAAAGGTTAATGAATTCAATAAAAATTTGAGCGGGAGATTGAAAATTCATTATCTTTATCTCAGCGCGCCAGACCCTCTTCTCTACTCAAACTTTTCTCGAACGAAGTTTGACGACCATCACATGTAATTTTTCTATCATTTGATACAAATGCATGTTAATTAACTACTTTAGGTATGATTTTCGTTTGTTTTGACCGATTATTTTCGTGTTCTTGTCCTTCATAGGCGCATTCTACTTTCTCTCTCACTTGTGGCAACCCTTTATTTCGATGAACCAAGGTTAGTTTTCGTTTTCGTTTTCGTTTTGAAGAACTGATTTTTTGAACTTGCTTGTTGGTTTTTTGTTGAACATGTTTGTTGTTGTTTTGGTTGAACTTGCTTGTTGTTGTTTGATTGAACTTGTTCGTTGTTTGTTATTGTTATTTGTTGTTGATACTATATTACACGTAAATAGTTCATGTTTTACAAAATACCAAAAACTTAAATTTGTTTTTCTATGTTTCAGGTCTCGTAAAGTTGTAAAAAAGGATCACAATTAATTAAAATAAAAATAAAAAAATTGATTAACGTCAAATTTAATTCGACGTTAATTTAACGCTCCCGATATGACGTCATTCTCGAATTTGACGTTAAAGGCACAAAATATTCGACATTGTACGCTTTTTTTGTACTAGTGAATGGAAATTAAGGGAGTTTCACCTCCTAATTTCTAGAATACGAAAATTGTATGAAAGTGATGGGTATGGACAAATTGGTATACTTTGAAGGAACAAAATTTGTTTATGAAAGTTTATGAATGGGGATGATGATAATGAGTAGATATAGATGTTAGATTTTCATACAAGTAATTATTTATAAGTGTGATGTGTTGTTTAAAGGATAGAGCTTTGGAAAAGTTAATGTAAAATATAGTAGTTACGTATGGTTTTGTTATGTATGAAAATGATATGATTGAGATGATTGATATTATGGAATGATGTGATTTCTAAGGAAAGGAGTTTGTGAAAGGGTGTTATGCATTGTTATGAAATAGAACTTTGTTTTTGGAGGTTTAGAGAAAGCCATTTTCCAAAATGAAAGAGTTTTTGTGAATTGTGTAATGCTGGAAACTAATTTTGGTCAGAATATGATGAAATAATTGATTATATGAAATGATAATCAATTATCATCATCAATAATCAATTATTTTTGCTTATTAGCATACCTACACATTATTGTATCTGTCTTTGGAGGTTTTTGGGGTTTTGATTATCCGTTTTTTACATTCTTTAGGTTGTTTTGGGGGGGGGTTTTGACCCTTCTGAAGTTGTTGATGAGGGTTTTCAAGCTGTTTGACTTACCTATATGTTGGGTATTAAGATACTATAAAGAAAATGTGTTATGTGTAAATCGTTTTGAGTTGTTTGATGCATCTGTTGGATGGGGAAATGTTTTGTGATATGTGTGAGATTGTAAATTGATATGAGAATGAGGTTTGGATGGTTAAGTCTTATTGAAATCATGTTTGGATATGATTTGATTATGAGTTTCATGATGTATGAAGAACTTGGGTTGTTTGTGATATGGTATTGTGCTGATTCTTCATGTGTATTTGAGTATGTTGAACCTATGCCAGGTTGATGGTTTGTGAATATATGATGATAATATGATATGTGTGCTATATGTTGTGAGGATCATCTGATGTGTGTATTTTTGGTCGGAATGGTGTCATTGAATGAATGATAGATTGTAAGTGAGATGTGTAACCGCTCGGGGTGAGATGTGTAACCGCTCAGGGAATCTCTTGCAATTATGTAAGAGTGATGGAGGTGATGTGGGGTACTAGTCCGGTGACTAAGATATATGCAATATAATTGCGATGTATGTTTATTGTGTTTTCGTTACCTCACCCTTGCGTGTTTGTGCATGTGAATGCGATGATCGTATAATGCGTGATGTTATACGGGAGCAGATGTTATTACAGATGATAGGACTGATGCTTCTAAACATGTATAAAGGTAGAGAGGAGATGTGATAAAGAACCTGGGAATGTATTTTAATATTTTATTTGATCTTGACTATTTGGATATTTTATTTTTGGAATAATCGGTTTGTAATAAATAATATATTTTTTCGTTAAGGTTAACGTATTTTGAATTTTCTACGTATATGTTTTACGGAAAATAGACAGTAGCACCTACTTTGGGGTGTTACACTTGTGGCATCAGAACCGTGATTCATTTTCGAAAATAAAAATTTTGGGGTTTTGGGAGTAAGAAAGTGATATCATGCATTTTTTTTTTGTGCATTACTGGAATTGTTTGTGAAATGTTTGTGTTGCTTTTGTGTGAAGAGTGTGATGTCTCTTAAAAACCTGTTTGATGGTTGGTGTAGTTTCTTCTAAGAAACTTGTATGAACTAGTGTTTTCTACAACACATATTGGGTTAGATCTCAACCAGTTTAGTCTGTGTTGGATTCTGGATCTTGTGGTTGGATGCAAGTTCAAGGTGAACTTGATTCCCAAGACAACAATATTGAGTGTCCGTGAAACACCTTATTCCAAAATCTTCAAGGCTTCAAGTTTGACTATAGTCCTCACGTACCAAGTTAGCGGAGGAACTATATAGAAGAAAGTACAATCGACCTTTGCTGAAATGCATAACGCTGGTGTGCTTGAGAAAAAGTTCACCAGGCCAAGTGTTTCTCCGTGGGGTGTACCTATGTTGTTGGTGAAGAAGAAAGACGGAAGTTCAAGGTTGTGCATAGACTATCAGCAACTAAACAAGGTTACCATCAAGAACAAGTACATGTGGTCGAGGATTGATGATCTGTTAGACAAATTGAAAGGTGTTGCGATTTTTTCAAAGATAGTTTTGGGGTCAGGTTATCATTAAATTCTTGTCAAACCGGAGGATGTGCAAAAGACAACATTTCGTTCATGCTACGAGCACTATGAGTATGTTGTGATGCCTTTTGGGGTGACCTATGTTCCAACAATATTCATGGATTACATGAATCGTATTTTTCGTTCATGTCTGGATAAGTTTATCGTTGTATTTGTTGACTACATTTTAATCTACTCGAAGAGCCGAGAGGGGCATGTTGAACATCTAAGGATTGCATTGAAGATTCTAAGGGAACATTAGTTGTTCGGAAAGTTGTTAAAGTGTGAGTTCTGGTTAGAAGAAGTGAAGTTTCTTGGACATGTGATTTCTGCTAAGGGAATATCTAATGACCTAGCCAAGGTGGAGGCAGTGTTGAAGTGGCAACGTCCTAAGTCGATAACCGAAGTGAGAATCCCCAAGCTCGCTCAAGCGAACGAAATCTTAACTTTTTTTCCGAGCTTTTTCTATGTTGTCAGACACTTTTCAGAGGGAATCTTGACTTTCCACATCAACAACTCACCCAAGCGAGTTTGCTAGCTTATCCAATGAGTGGAGAAAACTTCCCCAACTTCGCCAGTCCGGTTGAACTCGTTCCCGAAGTTGAAAATACGTGTATGAGTACTCGAATCGAAGCTCTTCGAGTCTACTATCCAATGGATAAATAATCAACTAAATATCTAAAATATATAAGAAGTTATAAGTAAAATAGTAAACCATGTCAAAGTTGACAACATTACATTTTACACTATAACTGGAACTTTTGTTACAACTTGCTAAATTTAGAGTTTCTACGGTCTTACATTTTCCCCACCTTTAAAAATTTTTGTTATTGAAAATTGTCGTTGTCAACTAAATAAGTGAGGATAAGAATTCTTCATTTCTTCTTCCAATTGCCCAGTCATCTCTTGAGTCTTCTCATTCCATAATACTTTCATTGTATGAATATCCTTCCCTCTCAGCTACTTCGACTAAACATCCAGTACCCGCATAGGTTTTGCATCCAATGACAAGTCTTCTCTGACTTGAACGTGATCAACCTCGAGCACATGATCAGGGCTCGACACATACTCTCTCAATTAATAAACGTGAAACACATTTTGTATGTTCGTTAATGTTAAGACCTCGGCAAATGTACCGAATTGTATCAAGTAATATAAAATGGTAAGACCAAGTATCGTATCCCGAAAGACTCACGACACTAAACAGTCATGTAATACCTCAACTAATTACGACTTAAGAACAATTTCATTGGTTTAAAATGTAAAATACAGAAAAAGTAAATATGAATGCAATTTGATCAAATGGGGCAAAAGACAAAAGTTAATGGCTGATATTGATAATATGTGATGAGTATGTTGTTGGGGTTTAGATTTCATCGTCCTAACTCTCATGCATATATGAATTTATTTTTCTTCATTCAATTGTTAATGTCACTCTCTAAATTACTTAAAACCTGATCCCTCAACGAAGAAAGCCTATGCTTAATATTAGACCACAATCCCTTGCATCCCTAATAATTAATTCTGCATGACGATTAGAAGCTTAAGACAACTAAACCTCATATCCCTATCCCTGAGTAATATTACTTTTAGGAGAAATTCTCCAGATCATGGTTTCTAGTTATTTCCCAATAACAAAGAAGACCATAAAATCATGCCATGAATAGTTAAAACATAACAAGCATAGATCAAAGGCGAAAATCCCTAACAATTAATGAAAGAAGCATATAACAATTCAAAACATATTCAAATACATGAGAATTTAGAGGTTACATCTTCCCCAACAACAAATAAAGTTTAGTTCTCCATTGTCATGGAGAAACTAGGTATAAAATGGAATGAAAGTGATAGAAAAACCCTAGAAACTGAAGAGGAGAGCTCCCGCATCCAATTCTACCTCCAGAGAGTTGAAAAAGTGTGAATTTGTGTCTCTATCGTCAAAAGATACCAACCATAGGTCATGCAAATCGTTAAATAGATCAAAATTAGATCATGGGCCAATGTCGCTGATGCTCAATGCCCCAACTAAGGGCGCCCAAGCGTGGAACAGTACATGAAGTCTGGCGCTCAACGCCCCTGGAAGGGCGCCTAGGCATGGCTGCACAACCTCTAGCGTTGAGGGCCTCAAAAAAGAGAAACCAGGCATCCATACGAGCTTCTGGCGTTGAGGGCCCCAGAAAAGAGCGCGTAAGCGTCCTGCGACCTTCTGAGTTCCAACTCCTTGCTACTTTAACTGCTTTTCCAAATCATTCCAATATCCTACAAAATCAAGGGAATTTAGTAATAAAATCATCAAGTCTAACCTCAACTCTCTTTAATCACAAAATAAACACAAAACAAGGAATCAAGCAAGTTTCTAAGTCAAAAAGGGTTAATTTAATATTAAAATTGAAAATGCAATGTGGTGCAACAAGGTTTGGTTTGGAGGGAGAGAGAAGCGAGAAGAGAAGTAAAGAAAAGAGTCTTTTGGATTTTTTGATTGGGGTTTTCTGTTTGGACCAATTTTCCCGCTTATTTTTGGGAAAGAATCATGTGTAGACCATGAGAACTGAGGCACACCTATAAACGGTAACCACCAGATATACTGATAAGATAAGTAAGAGTTAGATATTTTTGCAGTTTTAGTCAACTTTTTCAAATTACAAAATAAGACTGATTTGATTTAAAAATTATAATAAATTATGGTAGTAGATTATAAGTTTTAAATTTGAGTTATATAAAAATTTTTATTGAGATTGTAGTGCTATAAATTTTTCATTGACATTGTAGTGCTATAATATAAAATTCTATTTTATATAGATCACATTAGGGATTTTCGTTTAGAAAATAGTTAGAACTCATAAATTTAAGGAAAGTATATGAAAAGAAGAATTGTATACGCGCTTAAGAATGTAAAGTAATTTGAAAAGAGCTTCTTGTCTGTAATCTAATACCCACTCAATTTTATTAGATTTCTCATTTTTTTCGTTTTAAAAAGTTAACAAATATAAGAAAATGAATAATTTTTTTTCATCAGAGACAACAACATTCCCAAACCTTATATTTCTTTCCTCTCCTTTAAAGGTCAATCTTAATTCATTTTTGAACTTTTTCAAGGGATTCTTAAATAAGATAAAAAATAAATGTCTTCAATGTCTCTTTCTAGGTGTGTTAATTTTAGGATTAAGATAGGTATGATTCTACTAAAAGAATTTAATTGATTTTTAAAAAATAATATTTTAAATTTGAATAAAAATTAAGTTGAGTCATCCTAAACTGAAGGTTAAGATAGATTATTGTGGACAAAAGTTTGAAAAAGATATATTATGGAGATGAGTTCTGTTTGACAAAGGATTGAGATAGGTCAGTTAGAAAAAAAGATTGAGACAAGTTAACTAAGATGCATCAAACCAAGCCAAAGATCGAGAAGAGTCAGCATGTATTGAAGGTTAAGACAGGTCGTCCTGGATCAAAGGTCAAGACAGGCCAGTCCGAGCGAAAAGTCGAGACGGACGGGCCAAGCCATGATAGAAATTTGGTAGACTTTCGACCACAACCAAATTTTTTTTGAAACATTCAACCAAGTCATCTCTAACCGAAATTCAATTAAATTTGACTACGTCATCGTGGTCAAAATTCTTGTAAATTTGACCCAGTATACTTCTGTTGAATTTTAGTTGACTCAGCCTTGATGCAATTTGTCTAAATTTGACTCGTTTGTCCTTGAGTAAAATTCACCCCATCAATTTTAATCAAAATTTGACTAAATTTAACCAAATTAGTCGCGATCAAAATTTGGTCAAATACGTTAAAGTTGACCTTGACAAATATTTGGCCAAATACAATCGAATGAGTTCCAACTCAAATTTAAAAAGTCGACGAGGATAAAATATATCAACTAATTTATTTAATAAATATAAGGCATGAAATGAAATGTAATTAAAAAAGAAAACATGATATTATTTTATTGTGTGAGATAAAAGGGGTTGAAGAAAAGGAAGTTTAAACATTATGGATATGGTATGAAAAAAGAAATGACAAAAAGACATAAAACTTGGCAAAAATGCATATCCAAGGGTTAGTATTTTTATCCACCTCGACCCTAGCTGTCATTCAACATACCAAATCTGTGTGAATCACCTCGACCCTGTGGGAAATGGAGTATTTGGGACACTAATATTACGTCGAAGTCTCTAGGGCTTCGAGGTTTTCTTCTACAGCCAGAAGCCAAAGGGCGTGCCCTTTTTATTCTTTTTTTCTTTTTACTTTTTAATCATTCAATAGCACGTCGAAGTTTGTGGGACTTCAACGTAAACGGAATTAGAGTAGTTGAAAGCATTAGTGGTGTGTTGTTACCAACGACGTTTTTCACGTCAATTTCTGGGGGCCTGGACGTCAATTAGTTCTCAAAAGAGATTTATTAATTTTTCACTGAATGATGTTTGAACGTCGAATTCGGCTGAGCTTCGACGTTCAAACAAGATGGTGAACTGTGGCAGTTACTGTAAGATCCTTGAAAATATTTGTATGTTAAAATGTAAGATCCATGAAAAAAAAAATTATTTATAATAGTAAATTTTAACATTTTATTAGTAATAATAATTTTAATGGATAGAAAAATGTAAATTTTTGGATATAAAGTTATAGTAATTTTAGAGGGAGAGCTTCAAATTTTTGATAACTTATTTAGGATTTTTTTTTTTTTTTTTTTTTTTTTTTTTTAGAAATGTGAATAGTGAATAGTAAATAGTAAATAGTGAATAGTGAATAGTTAAAAAAAAATATTAAAATAAATTATGGAAGAGAATACTCCACGTAGAAGTAATCATTTAGAGATAAGAATGGTGAATAAAAAATAATTTTTGAATAGTAAAAATGAATAGTAAAAGTGAATAGTAAAAATGAATAGTAAAAATGAATAGTAAAATTTTTGGCTATAAATAGCCAAGGGGGGGAGGCTGAAGATTTACACCAAAATTCTAGAGAAATTGTGAGAGAAGAGAGTTAGAGGAAATTCTAGTTAAAGAGGGGAAATTCTGGAAGTTTCCGGAGAACGGTTTGAGAAGAGGAAACTAAGTCTGGAATAGAGGTAAGGGAAGCTAACTTTGAGTATTTCTTTTTGTATTATCTTGAGTCTTGAATATGCTATATTTTTCTTTTGTCTGATTTTAAATCTTAAATATGGAGTATTTTGTTTCTGTATGATTTTGAATTTTAAATGAGAATATGTTTTTTTGTGTGTTAATATCCAAGTGTGAAAATTTTAAAATGTGATATTGATTATGTTATGTCAATTGTATGTTATTAGTGGTTTATTTTTTTTTTTTGGAAGGATTAGAAATTGTCTAACCGGCTCTGCCAGATTCAATTTCTTGTTTCCCCAAACATTTTATTGTTTTCCTTATTTATTTTTATTGTATTTTGGAAGGATTAGAAATTGTCTAACCGGCTCTGCCAGATTCAATTTCTTGATTCCCCAAATTTTTTTTATTTCCTTCCGTATTTATTTTATTACATTTTTGGAAGGATTAGAAGTTGTCTAACCGGCTCTGCCAGATTCAACTTCTTGTTTCCCCAAACTATTTATTTCTTTACTTATTTATTTTATTGCATTTTTGGAAGGATTAGAAGTTGTCTAACCGGCTCTGCCAGATTCAACTTCTTATTTCCCCAGACATGTATTGTTCTTGTTATTTAATTATATTGTATTGATGGATGGATTAGAAGTTGTCTAACCGGCTCTGCCAGATTCAACTTCTTGTTTCCCCATGAATTTTTATATTAAGATTATTGTTATGATTGTCAAATATTGTATTCTTCTATGACCATTTATAGTAATGTTTTATTATTGTTAATTGTTTATAATTATCTTGTATGAATTCTATTATGGATGTTTATTGTAATGATTTTATTGAATGAGTTTGTTGGCTGAAATTAATCTTGTTGGAAGGTTTGGAATAAGGGTTCTGTAATAGCTTGTATATTGGTATTAAATATATATACAGTGTTTGAGGTTGTTGTGAGAGGAAGTAAAATTAGGCATTTTAAGATTTAGAGCATAAGAAAACAAGGTAGATAAATTAAATAAATAAATTGTTAATTATTGAAGGCCTCCCTTTGTTGGTAGGATAGAGGAACCTTAAAAACCTGAGTTGGCACATCCCTGATCATAGAGCAGCCCTGGCCTGGTCCAGTCAGTTGTGACTAGTCATATGTGCTGGCGTCGAAGGTGAGTTTGATGCGTTCAGACATCTGGGTCCTCTCCGGTGACCAATTGGGGTAAAGAAAAATCTCTACTAGGATGAAAATAAAATAAAACAAGTTGATTGTAGATGCATAATATTATCATGGTAAAAATTTCATATATATTTTATTTATCATTACATTGAGCCCAGACTTTAATATGTAGTTCCTAAGATATGTTGATGTATTTTGGTTGATCCATGATCTTTGTTCGGTGAAAATATGTTGAGTTATACTCGTTATGGGCAAAATGAGTTTATAATATGAAGCATGATATCTGGCAATGTGTTTAATTTATCGATACCAAAACGGGTTATTATGAATTCATGATTAAAGAATGAACATGATTGAGTTAGGTGGATAAGAGGGTATGAATTGTTGGTTTTTATGAAATGTTGGGGTGGATATGAGAAATCATTACTTATAAAATGATGTTTACTACCGGGAGTAGTATGTTCGAGTTATACCATGAGAGTTTGGTATGAGCAAAGTAACACCTGAGATTTTTGGAAGCAGGCAGAGAGGGGTCTGACCATAAGGCTTCAGAAAGTAAGACATAGTATGTAAGTGAGGCTTAAGGAAGCAGGCAGAGAGCGGTCTGACCATAAGGCTTCATGAGTAAGCATGGTACACTTGTAAGATTTATGGAAATGAGAAAGATGATTTTGATAATGATGAATTAATGACATCGGAATAATGATATTTTATCAATTGCAGAAATACCTGATTTTAATATTTTTGTTACAAGTTTAATGATTTTATGATATGGTTGGCTTACCCTTATTTGTTTGTACTATGATCATATAACTCATGTTATATGTGATTAGATAATGTTGCAGATGCGGTTGAAAAAGCTTAGAGATGAGAGAGATGCGGGGAAAAACTTTCAGGGATTTTTGTAAAAAGAATAAATTTGTATTGGGAAGATTATGTTGTGTAAAATTTATAAGTTGAAATTTCAATGGTGAAGACTATATTGTTTAAAGTTTGTAAGTTTGGTATTGTACTTTGAAGTAATTGAAATAAAGTTTGATTGTTTATATGAGATATCAAATTAATTTAGTCTCTACTATCAGTAATACCCTTTAAAATATTCGGGTGTTACATTATGGTATCAGAGCAATGGTTTTCGAAAGTATTTTGGGACTATGGGGAGTGAAATTATTATTCTTAGTAAAACTATTAATGGTTATGATGAAAATGACTATTTGGAGGAAATTGATAATTATATGCTAAATTGTATTGTTATCTTTTTGAAGAAATCATTTAAACTCGACAAAGATGCAGCAACAACAAGTTGATCAAGTACCTCAAAATCATTCTAGCTTGAATGACTTCTTAAGGCATGATCCAACTAAATTTAATGGGGAGGCTACTCCTGATGAGGCTGACTCTTGGCTAAGGCAGAACGAGAAGATTTTTCGGGTAATAACTTGCTCAGAAGAACAAAAATTAACTTATGCATCATTTCTTTTGGTGGGTGAGGCTGAATATTGGTGGGAAAGTATGCAACAGTTGATGACGGTTCGTGGTGAGACTGTGAATTGGGAGAACTTTAAGATAAGGTTCTTGGAAAAATATTTTCCAAACAGTGCAAAATTTGCAAGGGAGGCGGAGTTTCTGACCTTACAACAAAGAAGGTTATCAGTACAAGAGTACGTAGTAAAATTTAACTATCTCTCGAGGTTTTATACTCAGAATATCACAGAAGAATGGAGATGTCGAAAATTCGAGGGAGGACTAAGGCATGAACTGAAGAAGGTACTTATGCCATTGGAAATACAAGAGTTTCCAGCATTGGTAGAGAAAGCCAGAATGATAGAATTGTTGGAGTTTGATCCAAGTAGAGTTTCCAGACTTGCAAAGGGAGAATCTTCAATGAAATTCAACAAGAAACCTTATGAAAAACCACAATTATCATATCGAGGAACAGTGAAGTGTTTTGAGTGTGGAGGGGCACATTTCAGACGTGACTGCCCTAAACTTACTGGGGAAAGAATTGAAGGGAAGAGATGTTTCATCTGCAATGATCCGGGACACTTTGCTAATGTCTGTCCAAAGAAAAAGAAGGTGGGAGAACCACAACAACAAGATTCTGCTGAAGTAAAGCCCCGGGCAACAGGAAGAGTATTCGCAATGTCTGCAGAAGAGGCTACTAAGCCAGGTACATTAATCTTACACACCTGTATGATGTTAGGAGAATGCGTATATGTTTTGTTTGACTCTGGAGCCACACACTCCTTTATATCCCTAGCATGTCTAGAAAGACTCGGATTACCGATGCTTGATCTAGGGTGTGAATTAGTAGTTTCTACACCAGCATCGGGACCAGTTACGACCAGTTCAGTCTGTGTCGGATGCCCGATCCAAATTGCAGGACGCAAGTTCAAAGTGAACTTGATCTGCTTACCCCTTCAAAATCTAGACATTATTTTAGGAATGGATTGGTTGACTGCCAATCACGTTCTTATTGATTGTGGGAAACAAAAGATAGAGTTTCTAAATTTGAACAATTTAGAACTAAGCTCAACTCGAGTCGCTGCGAAGGATATCAAAGATGGAGCTACCTGCTATGTAGTGTTAGCTCAGGAGAAAAGAGAGAATACTGAAGAACAAATCATCGGAATACCTGTGGTAGAAGAATATGTTGATGTTTTTCCAGAAGAAGTGCCAGGTTTACCACCTAGTCGAGAGATCGATTTCACAATAGATCTAGTGCCCGGAGCTGGCCCGGTTTCTATGGCTCCATACAGAATGGCTCCTGCCGAACTAGCAGAGTTGAAAAAGCAAATCGAAGATCTGTTGGAGAAGAAGTTTATCCGTCCAAGTGTGTCTCCATGGGGAGCTCCTGTATTGCTGGTGAAGAAGAAGGATGGAAGTTCAAGGTTGTGCGTGGATTATCGACAGTTGAACAAGGTTACAATAAAGAACAAGTATCCTTTGCCAAGAATCGATGATCTATTAGATCAGTTGAGAGGAGCAGAGGTGTTTTCAAAAATTGATCTCAGATCTGGTTACCATCAGATTCTTGTCAAGACGGAAGATGTACAAAAGACGGCTTTCAGATCTCGCTATGGACACTTTGAGTACGTGGTAATGCCGTTTGGTGTGACGAATGCCCCAGCGATTTTTATGGACTACATGAACAGAATATTTCGGTCATGTTTAGATAAGTTCGTGGTAGTATTTATCGACGATATTCTTATCTATTCAGAGAATAAGGAAAAGCATGCAGAACACTTGAGGGTGGCGTTGGAAATTTTAAGAAAACATCAACTGTATGGGAAACTATCAAAGTGTGAGTTCTGGATAGAGAAAGTACAATTTTTGGGTCATGTGATTTCTGCTCAAGGAATCTCAGTGGATCCAGCAAAAGTGGAAGCTGTGCTAAAGTGGGAGCGGCCGAAAACTGTAACTGAAGTACGAAGTTTTGTAGGATTAGCCGGTTATTACCGACGTTTTGTCGAAGGGTTTTCCAAGATTGTAGGTCCTCTAACTCAGTTAACTCGTAAAGATCAACCATTTCTGTGGACTGACAAGTGCGAAGCCAGTTTTGAAAATATGAAGCAACGACTAACGTCAGCACCAGTATTAATCATTCCAGACTCTAGCAAATCTTTTGAGGTGTACTGCGATGCATCATATCAAGGATTGGGGTGCGTTCTAATGCAAGGAAGGAGACCTGTAGCTTATGCATCTAGGCAGTTAAAAGCGCATGAGAAGAACTACCCAACGCATGACATCGAACTTGCAGCAGTAGTATTTGCATTAAAGACATGGAGACACTACCTCTATGGGGCAAGTTTCCAAGTTTTTAGTGACCATAAGAGTCTAAAGTATTTGTTCGATCAAAAGGAATTGAACATGCGACAAAGAAGATGGATGGAATATATGAAGGACTATGACTTCGAGCTTTTATATCACCCAGGAAAAGCCAATGTGGTGGCAGATGCATTGAGTAGGAGACAAGCTCAGATAACAACGATGATGGTGAAGGAATTAGAACTGTTAGAAAAGTTACGTGATATGAACTTGGGGTTGCAGTTAAACCCAGATCACATATGGTGTAGTCATTTAGTAATCACTAGTGACTTCTTAGAACAAGTGAAGGTTGAGCAGTCGATGGATCAAGAGTTGCAGCAAAAGATCAGGTTGTTGGACACCGATCAAGCTAAGGAGTTCGTTCTAAGTAAAGATGGCATACTTCGATTTAAAAACAGAGTGTGTATCCCTGCAAAGAGTGAATTAAAACATTTAATTTTAGACGAAGGCCATAAAAGTCGTCTTAGCATACATCCAGGTATGACTAAGATGTATAAGGACCTGAAAGAGTCATTTTGGTGGAATGGAATGAAGAGGGATGTGGCCGAATTTGTAGCAGCCTGCTTGGTGTGTCAAAAAGCAAAAGTGGAGCATCAAAAACCGGGAGGGATGTTACGACAGTTAGACATTCCTCAATGGAAGTGGGACAGTATCTCGATGGACTTTGTAACACATTTACCAAAATCATCAAAAGGTCACGATTCTATCTGGGTTATCGTTGATAGACTAACCAAGAGCGCTCACTTTTTGCCTATTAATCAACGTATGTCACTAGAAAAGCTGACGGAGTTATACATCGGGGAAGTAGTGAGGTTGCATGGCATACCTACAAGCATTGTGTCAGACAGAGATCCAAGGTTTACTTCAAGGTTTTGGCAGACGCTACAGAAGGCTCTGGGAACACAGTTGAAGATGAGTTCGGCTTATCACCCTCAGACTGATGGTCAAACAGAAAGGACTATTCAATCTTTGGAGGATTTGCTGAGAACTTGTGTATTAGATCATCTTGGAAGTTGGAATGAGATACTACCATTAGTAGAATTTACTTACAACAACAGTTATCATTCCAGTATTGGTATGCCACCATATGAAGCTTTATATGGAAGAAGATGTAGAACACCGTTGTGTTGGTTTCAAGATGGGGAAGCACTGACAGTGGGACCCGAGCTATTACAACAAACCATAGAAAAAATAAAATTAGTCCAAGATCGGATGAAAGCAACTCAAAGTAGACAAAAGTCATATGCCGACAAAAGAAGAAGACCGTTAGAATTTGAAGAAGGAGATCATGTATTCTTACGAGTAACGCCAACTACAGGAGTCGGGAGAGCTATCAAGATGAGGAAACTGACACCAAAATTTCTCGGACCGTATCAAATTCTCAAAAAGATTGGGCCAGTGGCTTATGAGATAGCACTACCACCTCGATTGACATATTTGCATAACGTTTTTCATGTATCCCAACTGAGGAAGTATATTCCAGATCCAAAGCATGTGTTAGAAGTTGATGAAATTCAGGTCAAGGAAAATTTAACAATGGAAGTTGGCCCAGTGCGTATACTAGATGTTCAAATGAAAAAGTTAAGAGGGAAGGATATTCGCACGGTAAAGGTACTTTGGAATGAAGACACACAGGAAATGACTTGGGAATTGGAAGAATTTATGATAAAGGAATATCCATATCTCTTTTGTAAGTAATTTTTTTTTTTGTTAAATAGTCTTTGTTTAAATAAATAATTTTCGAGGGCGAAAATAATTGTTGTTGGGGAGATTGTAAGATCCTTGAAAATATTTGTATGTTAAAATGTAAGATCCATGAAAAAAAAAATTATTTATAATAGTAAATTTTAACATTTTATTAGTAATAATAATTTTAATGGATAGAAAAATGTAAATTTTTGGATATAAAGTTATAGTAATTTTAGAGGGAGAGCTTCAAATTTTTGATAACTTATTTAGGATTTTTTTTTTTTTTTTTTTTTTTTAGAAATGTGAATAGTGAATAGTAAATAGTAAAATAGTGAATAGTGAATAGTGAATAGTTAAAAAAAAAATATTAAAATAAATTATGGAAGAGAACACTCCACGTAGAAGTAATCATTAGAGATAAGAATGGTGAATAAAAAATAATTTTTGAATAGTAAAAATGAATAGTAAAAGTGAATAGTAAAAATGAATAGTAAAAATGAATAGTAAAATTTTTGGCTATAAATAGCCAAGGGGGGGAGGCTGAAGATTTACACCAAAATTCTAGAGAAATTGTGAGAGAAGAGAGTTAGAGGAAATTCTAGTTAAAGAGGGGAAATTCTGGAAGTTTCCGGAGAACGGTTTGAGAAGAGGAAACTAAGTCTGGAATAGAGGTAAGGGAAGCTAACTTTGAGTATTTCTTTTTGTATTATCTTGAGTCTTGAATATGCTATATTTTTCTTTTGTCTGATTTTAAATCTTAAATATGGAGTATTTTGTTTCTGTATGATTTTGAATTTTAAATGAGAATATGTTTTTTTGTGTGTTAATATCCAAGTGTGAAAATTTTAAAATGTGATATTGATTATGTTATGTCAATTGTATGTTATTAGTGGTTTATTTTTTTTTTTTTGGAAGGATTAGAAATTGTCTAACCGGCTCTGCCAGATTCAATTTCTTGTTTCCCCAAACATTTTATTGTTTTCCTTATTTATTTTTATTGTATTTTGGAAGGATTAGAAATTGTCTAACCGGCTCTGCCAGATTCAATTTCTTGATTCCCCAAATTTTTTTTATTTCCTTCCGTATTTATTTTATTACATTTTTGGAAGGATTAGAAGTTGTCTAACCGGCTCTGCCAGATTCAACTTCTTGTTTCCCCAAACTATTTATTTCTTTACTTATTTATTTTATTGCATTTTTGGAAGGATTAGAAGTTGTCTAACCGGCTCTGCCAGATTCAACTTCTTATTTCCCCAGACATGTATTGTTCTTGTTATTTAATTATATTGTATTGATGGATGGATTAGAAGTTGTCTAACCGGCTCTGCCAGATTCAACTTCTTGTTTCCCCATGAATTTTTATATTAAGATTATTGTTATGATTGTCAAATATTGTATTCTTCTATGACCATTTATAGTAATGTTTTATTATTGTTAATTGTTTATAATTATCTTGTATGAATTCTATTATGGATGTTTATTGTAATGATTTTATTGAATGAGTTTGTTGGCTGAAATTAATCTTGTTGGAAGGTTTGGAATAAGGGTTCTGTAATAGCTTGTATATTGGTATTAAATATATATACAGTGTTTGAGGTTGTTGTGAGAGGAAGTAAAATTAGGCATTTTAAGATTTAGAGCATAAGAAAACAAGGTAGATAAATTAAATAAATAAATTGTTAATTATTGAAGGCCTCCCTTTGTTGGTAGGATAGAGGAACCTTAAAAACCTGAGTTGGCACATCCCTGATCATAGAGCAGCCCTGGCCTGGTCCAGTCAGTTGTGACTAGTCATATGTGCTGGCGTCGAAGGTGAGTTTGATGCGTTCAGACATCTGGGTCCTCTCCGGTGACCAATTGGGGTAAAGAAAAATCTCTACTAGGATGAAAATAAAATAAAACAAGTTGATTGTAGATGCATAATATTATCATGGTAAAAATTTCATATATATTTTATTTATCATTACATTGAGCCCAGACTTTAATATGTAGTTCCTAAGATATGTTGATGTATTTTGGTTGATCCATGATCTTTGTTCGGTGAAAATATGTTGAGTTATACTCGTTATGGGCAAAATGAGTTTATAATATGAAGCATGATATCTGGCAATGTGTTTAATTTATCGATACCAAAACGGGTTATTATGAATTCATGATTAAAGAATGAACATGATTGAGTTAGGTGGATAAGAGGGTATGAATTGTTGGTTTTTATGAAATGTTGGGGTGGATATGAGAAATCATTACTTATAAAATGATGTTTACTACCGGGAGTAGTATGTTCGAGTTATACCATGAGAGTTTGGTATGAGCAAAGTAACACCTGAGATTTTTGGAAGCAGGCAGAGAGGGGTCTGACCATAAGGCTTCAGAAAGTAAGACATAGTATGTAAGTGAGGCTTAAGGAAGCAGGCAGAGAGCGGTCTGACCATAAGGCTTCATGAGTAAGCATGGTACACTTGTAAGATTTATGGAAATGAGAAAGATGATTTTGATAATGATGAATTAATGACATCGGAATAATGATATTTTATCAATTGCAGAAATACCTGATTTTAATATTTTTGTTACAAGTTTAATGATTTTATGATATGGTTGGCTTACCCTTATTTGTTTGTACTATGATCATATAACTCATGTTATATGTGATTAGATAATGTTGCAGATGCGGTTGAAAAAGCTTAGAGATGAGAGAGATGCGGGGAAAAACTTTCAGGGATTTTTGTAAAAAGAATAAATTTGTATTGGGAAGATTATGTTGTGTAAAATTTATAAGTTGAAATTTCAATGGTGAAGACTATATTGTTTAAAGTTTGTAAGTTTGGTATTGTACTTTGAAGTAATTGAAATAAAGTTTGATTGTTTATATGAGATATCAAATTAATTTAGTCTCTACTATCAGTAATACCCTTTAAAATATTCGGGTGTTACATTATGGTATCAGAGCAATGGTTTTCGAAAGTATTTTGGGACTATGGGGAGTGAAATTATTATTCTTAGTAAAACTATTAATGGTTATGATGAAAATGACTATTTGGAGGAAATTGATATCATATGCTAAATTGTATTGTTATCTTTTTGAAGAAATCATTTAAACTCGACAAAGATGCAGCAACAACAAGTTGATCAAGTACCTCAAAATCATTCTAGCTTGAATGACTTCTTAAGGCATGATCCAACTAAATTTAATGGGGAGGCTACTCCTGATGAGGCTGACTCTTGGCTAAGGCAGAACGAGAAGATTTTTCGGGTAATAACTTGCTCAGAAGAACAAAAATTAACTTATGCATCATTCTTTTGGTGGGTGAGGCTGAATATTGGTGGGAAAGTATGCAACAGTTGATGACGGTTCGTGGTGAGACTGTGAATTGGGAGAACTTTAAGATAAGGTTCTTGGAAAAATATTTTCCAAACAGTGCAAAATTTGCAAGGGAGGCGGAGTTTCTGACCTTACAACAAAGAAGGTTATCAGTACAAGAGTACGTAGTAAAATTTAACTATCTCTCGAGGTTTTATACTCAGAATATCACAGAAGAATGGAGATGTCGAAAATTCGAGGGAGGACTAAGGCATGAACTGAAGAAGGTACTTATGCCATTGGAAATACAAGAGTTTCCAGCATTGGTAGAGAAAGCCAGAATGATAGAATTGTTGGAGTTTGATCCAAGTAGAGTTTCCAGACTTGCAAAGGGAGAATCTTCAATGAAATTCAACAAGAAACCTTATGAAAAACCACAATTATCATATCGAGGAACAGTGAAGTGTTTTGAGTGTGGAGGGGCACATTTCAGACGTGACTGCCCTAAACTTACTGGGGAAAGAATTGAAGGGAAGAGATGTTTCATCTGCAATGATCCGGGACACTTTGCTAATGTCTGTCCAAAGAAAAAGAAGGTGGGAGAACCACAACAACAAGATTCTGCTGAAGTAAAGCCCCGGGCAACAGGAAGAGTATTCGCAATGTCTGCAGAAGAGGCTACTAAGCCAGGTACATTAATCTTACACACCTGTATGATGTTAGGAGAATGCGTATATGTTTTGTTTGACTCTGGAGCCACACACTCCTTTATATCCCTAGCATGTCTAGAAAGACTCGGATTACCGATGCTTGATCTAGGGTGTGAATTAGTAGTTTCTACACCAGCATCGGGACCAGTTACGACCAGTTCAGTCTGTGTCGGATGCCCGATCCAAATTGCAGGACGCAAGTTCAAAGTGAACTTGATCTGCTTACCCCTTCAAAATCTAGACATTATTTTAGGAATGGATTGGTTGACTGCCAATCACGTTCTTATTGATTGTGGGAAACAAAAGATAGAGTTTCTAAATTTGAACAATTTAGAACTAAGCTCAACTCGAGTCGCTGCGAAGGATATCAAAGATGGAGCTACCTGCTATGTAGTGTTAGCTCAGGAGAAAAGAGAGAATACTGAAGAACAAATCATCGGAATACCTGTGGTAGAAGAATATGTTGATGTTTTTCCAGAAGAAGTGCCAGGTTTACCACCTAGTCGAGAGATCGATTTCACAATAGATCTAGTGCCCGGAGCTGGCCCGGTTTCTATGGCTCCATACAGAATGGCTCCTGCCGAACTAGCAGAGTTGAAAAAGCAAATCGAAGATCTGTTGGAGAAGAAGTTTATCCGTCCAAGTGTGTCTCCATGGGGAGCTCCTGTATTGCTGGTGAAGAAGAAGGATGGAAGTTCAAGGTTGTGCGTGGATTATCGACAGTTGAACAAGGTTACAATAAAGAACAAGTATCCTTTGCCAAGAATCGATGATCTATTAGATCAGTTGAGAGGAGCAGAGGTGTTTTCAAAAATTGATCTCAGATCTGGTTACCATCAGATTCTTGTCAAGACGGAAGATGTACAAAAGACGGCTTTCAGATCTCGCTATGGACACTTTGAGTACGTGGTAATGCCGTTTGGTGTGACGAATGCCCCAGCGATTTTTATGGACTACATGAACAGAATATTTCGGTCATGTTTAGATAAGTTCGTGGTAGTATTTATCGACGATATTCTTATCTATTCAGAGAATAAGGAAAAGCATGCAGAACACTTGAGGGTGGCGTTGGAAATTTTAAGAAAACATCAACTGTATGGGAAACTATCAAAGTGTGAGTTCTGGATAGAGAAAGTACAATTTTTGGGTCATGTGATTTCTGCTCAAGGAATCTCAGTGGATCCAGCAAAAGTGGAAGCTGTGCTAAAGTGGGAGCGGCCGAAAACTGTAACTGAAGTACGAAGTTTTGTAGGATTAGCCGGTTATTACCGACGTTTTGTCGAAGGGTTTTCCAAGATTGTAGGTCCTCTAACTCAGTTAACTCGTAAAGATCAACCATTTCTGTGGACTGACAAGTGCGAAGCCAGTTTGAAAATATGAAGCAACGACTAACGTCAGCACCAGTATTAATCATTCCAGACTCTAGCAAATCTTTTGAGGTGTACTGCGATGCATCATATCAAGGATTGGGGTGCGTTCTAATGCAAGGAAGGAGACCTGTAGCTTATGCATCTAGGCAGTTAAAAGCGCATGAGAAGAACTACCCAACGCATGACATCGAACTTGCAGCAGTAGTATTTGCATTAAAGACATGGAGACACTACCTCTATGGGGCAAGTTTCCAAGTTTTTAGTGACCATAAGAGTCTAAAGTATTTGTTCGATCAAAAGGAATTGAACATGCGACAAAGAAGATGGATGGAATATATGAAGGACTATGACTTCGAGCTTTTATATCACCCAGGAAAAGCCAATGTGGTGGCAGATGCATTGAGTAGGAGACAAGCTCAGATAACAACGATGATGGTGAAGGAATTAGAACTGTTAGAAAAAGTTACGTGATATGAACTTGGGGTTGCAGTTAAACCCAGATCACATATGGTGTAGTCATTTAGTAATCACTAGTGACTTCTTAGAACAAGTGAAGGTTGAGCAGTCGATGGATCAAGAGTTGCAGCAAAAGATCAGGTTGTTGGACACCGATCAAGCTAAGGAGTTCGTTCTAAGTAAAGATGGCATACTTCGATTTAAAAACAGAGTGTGTATCCCTGCAAAGAGTGAATTAAAACATTTAATTTTAGACGAAGGCCATAAAAGTCGTCTTAGCATACATCCAGGTATGACTAAGATGTATAAGGACCTGAAAGAGTCATTTTGGTGGAATGGAATGAAGAGGGATGTGGCCGAATTTGTAGCAGCCTGCTTGGTGTGTCAAAAAGCAAAAGTGGAGCATCAAAAACCGGGAGGGATGTTACGACAGTTAGACATTCCTCAATGGAAGTGGGACAGTATCTCGATGGACTTTGTAACACATTTACCAAAATCATCAAAAGGTCACGATTCTATCTGGGTTATCGTTGATAGACTAACCAAGAGCGCTCACTTTTTGCCTATTAATCAACGTATGTCACTAGAAAAGCTGACGGAGTTATACATCGGGGAAGTAGTGAGGTTGCATGGCATACCTACAAGCATTGTGTCAGACAGAGATCCAAGGTTTACTTCAAGGTTTTGGCAGACGCTACAGAAGGCTCTGGGAACACAGTTGAAGATGAGTTCGGCTTATCACCCTCAGACTGATGGTCAAACAGAAAGGACTATTCAATCTTTGGAGGATTTGCTGAGAACTTGTGTATTAGATCATCTTGGAAGTTGGAATGAGATACTACCATTAGTAGAATTTACTTACAACAACAGTTATCATTCCAGTATTGGTATGCCACCATATGAAGCTTTATATGGAAGAAGATGTAGAACACCGTTGTGTTGGTTTCAAGATGGGGAAGCACTGACAGTGGGACCCGAGCTATTACAACAAACCATAGAAAAAATAAAATTAGTCCAAGATCGGATGAAAGCAACTCAAAGTAGACAAAAGTCATATGCCGACAAAAGAAGAAGACCGTTAGAATTTGAAGAAGGAGATCATGTATTCTTACGAGTAACGCCAACTACAGGAGTCGGGAGAGCTATCAAGATGAGGAAACTGACACCAAAATTTCTCGGACCGTATCAAATTCTCAAAAAGATTGGGCCAGTGGCTTATGAGATAGCACTACCACCTCGATTGACATATTTGCATAACGTTTTTCATGTATCCCAACTGAGGAAGTATATTCCAGATCCAAAGCATGTGTTAGAAGTTGATGAAATTCAGGTCAAGGAAAATTTAACAATGGAAGTTGGCCCAGTGCGTATACTAGATGTTCAAATGAAAAAGTTAAGAGGGAAGGATATTCGCACGGTAAAGGTACTTTGGAATGAAGACACACAGGAAATGACTTGGGAATTGGAAGAATTTATGATAAAGGAATATCCATATCTCTTTTGTAAGTAATTTTTTTTTTTTTGTTAAATAGTCTTTGTTTAAATAAATAATTTTCGAGGGCGAAAATAATTGTTGTTGGGGAGATTGTAAGATCCTTGAAAATATTTGTATGTTAAAATGTAAGATCCATGAAAAAAAAAAATTATTTATAATAGTAAATTTTAACATTTTATTAGTAATAATAATTTTAATGGATAGAAAAATGTAAATTTTTGGATATAAAGTTATAGTAATTTTAGAGGGAGAGCTTCAAATTTTTGATAACTTATTTAGGATTTTTTTTTTTTTTTTTTTTTTTTTTTTTAGAAATGTGAATAGTGAATAGTAAATAGTAAATAGTAAATAGTGAATAGTGAATAGTGAATAGTTAAAAAAAAATATTAAAATAAATTATGGAAGAGAACACTCCACGTAGAAGTAATCATTTAGAGATAAGAATGGTGAATAAAAAATAATTTTTGAATAGTAAAAATGAATAGTAAAAGTGAATAGTAAAAATGAATAGTAAAAATGAATAGTAAAATTTTTGGCTATAAATAGCCAAGGGGGGGAGGCTGAAGATTTACACCAAAATTCTAGAGAAATTGTGAGAGAAGAGAGTTAGAGGAAATTCTAGTTAAAGAGGGGAAATTCTGGAAGTTTCCGGAGAACGGTTTGAGAAGAGGAAACTAAGTCTGGAATAGAGGTAAGGGAAGCTAACTTTGAGTATTTCTTTTTGTATTATCTTGAGTCTTGAATATGCTATATTTTTCTTTTGTCTGATTTTAAATCTTAAATATGGAGTATTTTGTTTCTGTATGATTTTGAATTTTAAATGAGAATATGTTTTTTTGTGTGTTAATATCCAAGTGTGAAAATTTTAAAATGTGATATTGATTATGTTATGTCAATTGTATGTTATTAGTGGTTTATTTTTTTTTTTTGGAAGGATTAGAAATTGTCTAACCGGCTCTGCCAGATTCAATTTCTTGTTTCCCCAAACATTTTATTGTTTTCCTTATTTATTTTTATTGTATTTTGGAAGGATTAGAAATTGTCTAACCGGCTCTGCCAGATTCAATTTCTTGATTCCCCAAATTTTTTTTATTTCCTTCCGTATTTATTTTATTACATTTTTGGAAGGATTAGAAGTTGTCTAACCGGCTCTGCCAGATTCAACTTCTTGTTTCCCCAAACTATTTATTTCTTTACTTATTTATTTTATTGCATTTTTGGAAGGATTAGAAGTTGTCTAACCGGCTCTGCCAGATTCAACTTCTTATTTCCCCAGACATGTATTGTTCTTGTTATTTAATTATATTGTATTGATGGATGGATTAGAAGTTGTCTAACCGGCTCTGCCAGATTCAACTTCTTGTTTCCCCATGAATTTTTATATTAAGATTATTGTTATGATTGTCAAATATTGTATTCTTCTATGACCATTTATAGTAATGTTTTATTATTGTTAATTGTTTATAATTATCTTGTATGAATTCTATTATGGATGTTTATTGTAATGATTTTATTGAATGAGTTTGTTGGCTGAAATTAATCTTGTTGGAAGGTTTGGAATAAGGGTTCTGTAATAGCTTGTATATTGGTATTAAATATATATACAGTGTTTGAGGTTGTTGTGAGAGGAAGTAAAATTAGGCATTTTAAGATTTAGAGCATAAGAAAACAAGGTAGATAAATTAAATAAATAAATTGTTAATTATTGAAGGCCTCCCTTTGTTGGTAGGATAGAGGAACCTTAAAAACCTGAGTTGGCACATCCCTGATCATAGAGCAGCCCTGGCCTGGTCCAGTCAGTTGTGACTAGTCATATGTGCTGGCGTCGAAGGTGAGTTTGATGCGTTCAGACATCTGGGTCCTCTCCGGTGACCAATTGGGGTAAAGAAAAATCTCTACTAGGATGAAAATAAAATAAAACAAGTTGATTGTAGATGCATAATATTATCATGGTAAAAATTTCATATATATTTTATTTATCATTACATTGAGCCCAGACTTTAATATGTAGTTCCTAAGATATGTTGATGTATTTTGGTTGATCCATGATCTTTGTTCGGTGAAAATATGTTGAGTTATACTCGTTATGGGCAAAATGAGTTTATAATATGAAGCATGATATCTGGCAATGTGTTTAATTTATCGATACCAAAACGGGTTATTATGAATTCATGATTAAAGAATGAACATGATTGAGTTAGGTGGATAAGAGGGTATGAATTGTTGGTTTTTATGAAATGTTGGGGTGGATATGAGAAATCATTACTTATAAAATGATGTTTACTACCGGGAGTAGTATGTTCGAGTTATACCATGAGAGTTTGGTATGAGCAAAGTAACACCTGAGATTTTTGGAAGCAGGCAGAGAGGGGTCTGACCATAAGGCTTCAGAAAGTAAGACATAGTATGTAAGTGAGGCTTAAGGAAGCAGGCAGAGAGCGGTCTGACCATAAGGCTTCATGAGTAAGCATGGTACACTTGTAAGATTTATGGAAATGAGAAAGATGATTTTGATAATGATGAATTAATGACATCGGAATAATGATATTTTATCAATTGCAGAAATACCTGATTTTAATATTTTTGTTACAAGTTTAATGATTTTATGATATGGTTGGCTTACCCTTATTTGTTTGTACTATGATCATATAACTCATGTTATATGTGATTAGATAATGTTGCAGATGCGGTTGAAAAAGCTTAGAGATGAGAGAGATGCGGGGAAAAACTTTCAGGGATTTTTGTAAAAAGAATAAATTTGTATTGGGAAGATTATGTTGTGTAAAATTTATAAGTTGAAATTTCAATGGTGAAGACTATATTGTTTAAAGTTTGTAAGTTTGGTATTGTACTTTGAAGTAATTGAAATAAAGTTTGATTGTTTATATGAGATATCAAATTAATTTAGTCTCTACTATCAGTAATACCCTTTAAAATATTCGGGTGTTACATTATGGTATCAGAGCAATGGTTTTCGAAAGTATTTTGGGACTATGGGGAGTGAAATTATTATTCTTAGTAAAACTATTAATGGTTATGATGAAAATGACTATTTGGAGGAAATTGATATCATATGCTAAATTGTATTGTTATCTTTTTGAAGAAATCATTTAAACTCGACAAAGATGCAGCAACAACAAGTTGATCAAGTACCTCAAAATCATTCTAGCTTGAATGACTTCTTAAGGCATGATCCAACTAAATTTAATGGGGAGGCTACTCCTGATGAGGCTGACTCTTGGCTAAGGCAGAACGAGAAGATTTTTCGGGTAATAACTTGCTCAGAAGAACAAAAATTAACTTATGCATCATTTCTTTTGGTGGGTGAGGCTGAATATTGGTGGGAAAGTATGCAACAGTTGATGACGGTTCGTGGTGAGACTGTGAATTGGGAGAACTTTAAGATAAGGTTCTTGGAAAAATATTTTCCAAACAGTGCAAAATTTGCAAGGGAGGCGGAGTTTCTGACCTTACAACAAAGAAGGTTATCAGTACAAGAGTACGTAGTAAAATTTAACTATCTCTCGAGGTTTTATACTCAGAATATCACAGAAGAATGGAGATGTCGAAAATTCGAGGGAGGACTAAGGCATGAACTGAAGAAGGTACTTATGCCATTGGAAATACAAGAGTTTCCAGCATTGGTAGAGAAAGCCAGAATGATAGAATTGTTGGAGTTTGATCCAAGTAGAGTTTCCAGACTTGCAAAGGGAGAATCTTCAATGAAATTCAACAAGAAACCTTATGAAAAACCACAATTATCATATCGAGGAACAGTGAAGTGTTTTGAGTGTGGAGGGGCACATTTCAGACGTGACTGCCCTAAACTTACTGGGGAAAGAATTGAAGGGAAGAGATGTTTCATCTGCAATGATCCGGGACACTTTGCTAATGTCTGTCCAAAGAAAAAGAAGGTGGGAGAACCACAACAACAAGATTCTGCTGAAGTAAAGCCCCGGGCAACAGGAAGAGTATTCGCAATGTCTGCAGAAGAGGCTACTAAGCCAGGTACATTAATCTTACACACCTGTATGATGTTAGGAGAATGCGTATATGTTTTGTTTGACTCTGGAGCCACACACTCCTTTATATCCCTAGCATGTCTAGAAAGACTCGGATTACCGATGCTTGATCTAGGGTGTGAATTAGTAGTTTCTACACCAGCATCGGGACCAGTTACGACCAGTTCAGTCTGTGTCGGATGCCCGATCCAAATTGCAGGACGCAAGTTCAAAGTGAACTTGATCTGCTTACCCCTTCAAAATCTAGACATTATTTTAGGAATGGATTGGTTGATTGCCAATCACGTTCTTATTGATTGTGGGAAACAAAAGATAGAGTTTCTAAATTTGAACAATTTAGAACTAAGCTCAACTCGAGTCGCTGCGAAGGATATCAAAGATGGAGCTACCTGCTATGTAGTGTTAGCTCAGGAGAAAAGAGAGAATACTGAAGAACAAATCATCGGAATACCTGTGGTAGAAGAATATGTTGATGTTTTTCCAGAAGAAGTGCCAGGTTTACCACCTAGTCGAGAGATCGATTTCACAATAGATCTAGTGCCCGGAGCTGGCCCGGTTTCTATGGCTCCATACAGAATGGCTCCTGCCGAACTAGCAGAGTTGAAAAAGCAAATCGAAGATCTGTTGGAGAAGAAGTTTATCCGTCCAAGTGTGTCTCCATGGGGAGCTCCTGTATTGCTGGTGAAGAAGAAGGATGGAAGTTCAAGGTTGTGCGTGGATTATCGACAGTTGAACAAGGTTACAATAAAGAACAAGTATCCTTTGCCAAGAATCGATGATCTATTAGATCAGTTGAGAGGAGCAGAGGTGTTTTCAAAAATTGATCTCAGATCTGGTTACCATCAGATTCTTGTCAAGACGGAAGATGTACAAAAGACGGCTTTCAGATCTCGCTATGGACACTTTGAGTACGTGGTAATGCCGTTTGGTGTGACGAATGCCCCAGCGATTTTTATGGACTACATGAACAGAATATTTCGGTCATGTTTAGATAAGTTCGTGGTAGTATTTATCGACGATATTCTTATCTATTCAGAGAATAAGGAAAAGCATGCAGAACACTTGAGGGTGGCGTTGGAAATTTTAAGAAAACATCAACTGTATGGGAAACTATCAAAGTGTGAGTTCTGGATAGAGAAAGTACAATTTTTGGGTCATGTGATTTCTGCTCAAGGAATCTCAGTGGATCCAGCAAAAGTGGAAGCTGTGCTAAAGTGGGAGCGGCCGAAAACTGTAACTGAAGTACGAAGTTTTGTAGGATTAGCCGGTTATTACCGACGTTTTGTCGAAGGGTTTTCCAAGATTGTAGGTCCTCTAACTCAGTTAACTCGTAAAGATCAACCATTTCTGTGGACTGACAAGTGCGAAGCCAGTTTTGAAAATATGAAGCAACGACTAACGTCAGCACCAGTATTAATCATTCCAGACTCTAGCAAATCTTTTGAGGTGTACTGCGATGCATCATATCAAGGATTGGGGTGCGTTCTAATGCAAGGAAGGAGACCTGTAGCTTATGCATCTAGGCAGTTAAAAGCGCATGAGAAGAACTACCCAACGCATGACATCGAACTTGCAGCAGTAGTATTTGCATTAAAGACATGGAGACACTACCTCTATGGGGCAAGTTTCCAAGTTTTTAGTGACCATAAGAGTCTAAAGTATTTGTTCGATCAAAAGGAATTGAACATGCGACAAAGAAGATGGATGGAATATATGAAGGACTATGACTTCGAGCTTTTATATCACCCAGGAAAAGCCAATGTGGTGGCAGATGCATTGAGTAGGAGACAAGCTCAGATAACAACGATGATGGTGAAGGAATTAGAACTGTTAGAAAAGTTACGTGATATGAACTTGGGGTTGCAGTTAAACCCAGATCACATATGGTGTAGTCATTTAGTAATCACTAGTGACTTCTTAGAACAAGTGAAGGTTGAGCAGTCGATGGATCAAGAGTTGCAGCAAAAGATCAGGTTGTTGGACACCGATCAAGCTAAGGAGTTCGTTCTAAGTAAAGATGGCATACTTCGATTTAAAAACAGAGTGTGTATCCCTGCAAAGAGTGAATTAAAACATTTAATTTTAGACGAAGGCCATAAAAGTCGTCTTAGCATACATCCAGGTATGACTAAGATGTATAAGGACCTGAAAGAGTCATTTTGGTGGAATGGAATGAAGAGGGATGTGGCCGAATTTGTAGCAGCCTGCTTGGTGTGTCAAAAAGCAAAAGTGGAGCATCAAAAACCGGGAGGGATGTTACGACAGTTAGACATTCCTCAATGGAAGTGGGACAGTATCTCGATGGACTTTGTAACACATTTACCAAAATCATCAAAAGGTCACGATTCTATCTGGGTTATCGTTGATAGACTAACCAAGAGCGCTCACTTTTTGCCTATTAATCAACGTATGTCACTAGAAAAGCTGACGGAGTTATACATCGGGGAAGTAGTGAGGTTGCATGGCATACCTACAAGCATTGTGTCAGACAGAGATCCAAGGTTTACTTCAAGGTTTTGGCAGACGCTACAGAAGGCTCTGGGAACACAGTTGAAGATGAGTTCGGCTTATCACCCTCAGACTGATGGTCAAACAGAAAGGACTATTCAATCTTTGGAGGATTTGCTGAGAACTTGTGTATTAGATCATCTTGGAAGTTGGAATGAGATACTACCATTAGTAGAATTTACTTACAACAACAGTTATCATTCCAGTATTGGTATGCCACCATATGAAGCTTTATATGGAAGAAGATGTAGAACACCGTTGTGTTGGTTTCAAGATGGGGAAGCACTGACAGTGGGACCCGAGCTATTACAACAAACCATAGAAAAAATAAAATTAGTCCAAGATCGGATGAAAGCAACTCAAAGTAGACAAAAGTCATATGCCGACAAAAGAAGAAGACCGTTAGAATTTGAAGAAGGAGATCATGTATTCTTACGAGTAACGCCAACTACAGGAGTCGGGAGAGCTATCAAGATGAGGAAACTGACACCAAAATTTCTCGGACCGTATCAAATTCTCAAAAAGATTGGGCCAGTGGCTTATGAGATAGCACTACCACCTCGATTGACATATTTGCATAACGTTTTTCATGTATCCCAACTGAGGAAGTATATTCCAGATCCACAGCATGTGTTAGAAGTTGATGAAATTCAGGTCAAGGAAAATTTAACAATGGAAGTTGGCCCAGTGCGTATACTAGATGTTCAAATGAAAAAGTTAAGAGGGAAGGATATTCGCACGGTAAAGGTACTTTGGAATGAAGACACACAGGAAATGACTTGGGAATTGGAAGAATTTATGATAAAGGAATATCCATATCTCTTTTGTAAGTAATTTTTTTTTTTTTGTTAAATAGTCTTTGTTTAAATAAATAATTTTCGAGGGCGAAAATAATTGTTGTTGGGGAGATTGTAAGATCCTTGAAAATATTTGTATGTTAAAATGTAAGATCCATGAAAAAAAAAAATTATTTATAATAGTAAATTTTAACATTTTATTAGTAATAATAATTTTAATGGATAGAAAAATGTAAATTTTTGGATATAAAGTTATAGTAATTTTAGAGGGAGAGCTTCAAATTTTTGATAACTTATTTAGGATTTTTTTTTTTTTTTTTTTTTTTTTTTTTTAGAAATGTGAATAGTGAATAGTAAATAGTAAATAGTAAATAGTGAATAGTGAATAGTGAATAGTTAAAAAAAAATATTAAAATAAATTATGGAAGAGAACACTCCACGTAGAAGTAATCATTTAGAGATAAGAATGGTGAATAAAAAATAATTTTTGAATAGTAAAAATGAATAGTAAAAGTGAATAGTAAAAATGAATAGTAAAAATGAATAGTAAAATTTTTGGCTATAAATAGCCAAGGGGGGGAGGCTGAAGATTTACACCAAAATTCTAGAGAAATTGTGAGAGAAGAGAGTTAGAGGAAATTCTAGTTAAAGAGGGGAAATTCTGGAAGTTTCCGGAGAACGGTTTGAGAAGAGGAAACTAAGTCTGGAATAGAGGTAAGGGAAGCTAACTTTGAGTATTTCTTTTTGTATTATCTTGAGTCTTGAATATGCTATATTTTTCTTTTGTCTGATTTTAAATCTTAAATATGGAGTATTTTGTTTCTGTATGATTTTGAATTTTAAATGAGAATATGTTTTTTTGTGTGTTAATATCCAAGTGTGAAAATTTTAAAATGTGATATTGATTATGTTATGTCAATTGTATGTTATTAGTGGTTTATTTTTTTTTTTTGGAAGGATTAGAAATTGTCTAACCGGCTCTGCCAGATTCAATTTCTTGTTTCCCCAAACATTTTATTGTTTTCCTTATTTATTTTTATTGTATTTTGGAAGGATTAGAAATTGTCTAACCGGCTCTGCCAGATTCAATTTCTTGATTCCCCAAATTTTTTTTATTTCCTTCCGTATTTATTTTATTACATTTTTGGAAGGATTAGAAGTTGTCTAACCGGCTCTGCCAGATTCAACTTCTTGTTTCCCCAAACTATTTATTTCTTTACTTATTTATTTTATTGCATTTTTGGAAGGATTAGAAGTTGTCTAACCGGCTCTGCCAGATTCAACTTCTTATTTCCCCAGACATGTATTGTTCTTGTTATTTAATTATATTGTATTGATGGATGGATTAGAAGTTGTCTAACCGGCTCTGCCAGATTCAACTTCTTGTTTCCCCATGAATTTTTATATTAAGATTATTGTTATGATTGTCAAATATTGTATTCTTCTATGACCATTTATAGTAATGTTTTATTATTGTTAATTGTTTATAATTATCTTGTATGAATTCTATTATGGATGTTTATTGTAATGATTTTATTGAATGAGTTTGTTGGCTGAAATTAATCTTGTTGGAAGGTTTGGAATAAGGGTTCTGTAATAGCTTGTATATTGGTATTAAATATATATACAGTGTTTGAGGTTGTTGTGAGAGGAAGTAAAATTAGGCATTTTAAGATTTAGAGCATAAGAAAACAAGGTAGATAAATTAAATAAATAAATTGTTAATTATTGAAGGCCTCCCTTTGTTGGTAGGATAGAGGAACCTTAAAAACCTGAGTTGGCACATCCCTGATCATAGAGCAGCCCTGGCCTGGTCCAGTCAGTTGTGACTAGTCATATGTGCTAGCGTCGAAGGTGAGTTTGATGCGTTCAGACATCTGGGTCCTCTCCGGTGACCAATTGGGGTAAAGAAAAATCTCTACTAGGATGAAAATAAAATAAAACAAGTTGATTGTAGATGCATAATATTATCATGGTAAAAATTTCATATATATTTTATTTATCATTACATTGAGCCCAGACTTTAATATGTAGTTCCTAAGATATGTTGATGTATTTTGGTTGATCCATGATCTTTGTTCGGTGAAAATATGTTGAGTTATACTCGTTATGGGCAAAATGAGTTTATAATATGAAGCATGATATCTGGCAATGTGTTTAATTTATCGATACCAAAACGGGTTATTATGAATTCATGATTAAAGAATGAACATGATTGAGTTAGGTGGATAAGAGGGTATGAATTGTTGGTTTTTATGAAATGTTGGGGTGGATATGAGAAATCATTACTTATAAAATGATGTTTACTACCGGGAGTAGTATGTTCGAGTTATACCATGAGAGTTTGGTATGAGCAAAGTAACACCTGAGATTTTTGGAAGCAGGCAGAGAGGGGTCTGACCATAAGGCTTCAGAAAGTAAGACATAGTATGTAAGTGAGGCTTAAGGAAGCAGGCAGAGAGCGGTCTGACCATAAGGCTTCATGAGTAAGCATGGTACACTTGTAAGATTTATGGAAATGAGAAAGATGATTTTGATAATGATGAATTAATGACATCGGAATAATGATATTTTATCAATTGCAGAAATACCTGATTTTAATATTTTTGTTACAAGTTTAATGATTTTATGATATGGTTGGCTTACCCTTATTTGTTTGTACTATGATCATATAACTCATGTTATATGTGATTAGATAATGTTGCAGATGCGGTTGAAAAAGCTTAGAGATGAGAGAGATGCGGGGAAAAACTTTCAGGGATTTTTGTAAAAAGAATAAATTTGTATTGGGAAGATTATGTTGTGTAAAATTTATAAGTTGAAATTTCAATGGTGAAGACTATATTGTTTAAAGTTTGTAAGTTTGGTATTGTACTTTGAAGTAATTGAAATAAAGTTTGATTGTTTATATGAGATATCAAATTAATTTAGTCTCTACTATCAGTAATACCCTTTAAAATATTCGGGTGTTACAGTTACTAAGCATAATTTCACGATAAACTACTATTTCATGATATAATGTACGTCTATTTCTTAGCCAGTTCGACATCATCATTTCATCTATAAATATAGCTTGCATTTCACGTAATCCCTTGCCTCCTGTTTCTCTATTGAACATATTAGGATTCATGTTTTTTATTTCCTTTGTATTTTTTTTCCTTAGATAACTTGAATTTGAAAGTAGCGCATTCATCGTCATTTCATATGAAGGTGCCCTTTCAAATTCAAGTCAACAAAATGTTTTTTATAGTACAGAAATGGTTAAGATATCTTACTGAAAGGGAAGTGTTAAGGAAAAAGAAATATGGTTCACAATATGTTTAATGGTGAAACAATTTTGAGATCCAAAATAATTATATAAGATTTAATGGACGTCTATCTCTTAGCCAGTTTGAGGTCATCGATTCATTTATATATATAGCTTGCATTTCACGTAACCCCTTGTCTCCTGTTTCCCTATTCAATATATTAGGATTCATGTTTTTTATCTTCTTGGCATTTTCTTTTCCTTAGATTTCGAAGCATGTTTGTTCTTTCAATTGCAATTTGTTGACTCGAATTTCAAAGTGTCTCATTCAGCCTCAGTTAATATGAAGGTGGCCTTTGAAATTCAAGTCAACAAAATGTTTTTTATAGTACAAAAATGGTTAAGATATCTCACTGAAAGGGAAGTGCTAAGGAAAAAGAAATATGGTTCACAATATTTTTAATGCTAAAACAATTTTAAGATCTAAAATAATTATATAAAAAAGTTGTTCAACTTCATCATTTAACAATGTATGATTCGTTTTTTAAATTGTTTGAGAGTTGTTTTCTACCATTAAATTTTAGAGCTATCTGATATCCTATGATGGAAACAACTTCAAATTCAAGACAACTTAAATTTAGAATCTATTTACACAATTGACGTCGAATATTGAGTGCATTCGATGGAAAAACTTGGAGTTGACCTTGAATTTGTGAGATAACCGATGTCCTATATCATAGAGGATTTCTAATAGATATCCCCTTTTACAAAACACACCATCTAAAATGAAGACCAAAGATGGTGGAATACATTATAACGAAAAATAGGAAGTAAATAAAAAAATACAAGCAAAACAATGGAGTCAGATGTCCTAACCACGAAGAAATAAACAATATAGTTAAAATATGAAAAACATAATAACACTAAACATAATAAAAAATGATATCCTGATTTGAGTCAAATCTCTCCATAGACTCCTCTTCTATTGTGTCTTTTTCATCATCATATTCACTTGCTGAGGGAGTTCTGAGAGCATCTTCATCTAGTTTCTTGTGAATCATGATCACAGAGTTTTCAACTTTTGAAATTCTTGTTGAAAGCCTTCGAAATTGATTTGCAACAAATCTTTCAAACTTAGTGTGTGGAGTGAAGGTAGAAGGAGTTTCATCAACATCCTCAATAGGTGTACGAACATCCTAGAACACTCAGCCATCTTCCGTTTTCTTTAGACCATTAAAGGTCAATGCCGCTTCCGGGTTTTTATGCATGACCAAAAATAAATCTTCAGTAGTTAGACGATCACGTCTACCTCTTCTAGGTAGTATTACCCAAGCAAGTATAAAAGTACACATTTGTTCTTCCATTTTCAAACCACCAAGTAGATACGGCTTGTATACCTTTAGCCTTTTTGGATATCTCAGAAATTCCTTTTATATCTTCTTCTTGTTGATCCATAGGTTGAGTTTAGAATTTTTTTCATGAGACATGAAGCCTTCTGCTTTGAGACCAGTAAAAGATAGTCATATTTCATCATCAATTTTAATATCGACACCTTTCACCCGAGAACATATAACACCATTGACAACCTTTAGATTGTGGTAGAAGACTTCTACCAGGTCAGGATAGCAATCACCGGTCATTTGAACAAATTTTGCAAGACCCACATCTCTGATAATGCTAAATTTTACCATTATTTAAGCATCAATTTAGTAGCAAAATCAACTCCTTTCTAACTTATAACTTGTTAAATCCTCTTCTTTTGTCTTGTTTTCTGAATAATTGTGTTTAGGGCTACTTTGATGTACTTTCATCGATAATCCCTTATTTTGTAGCTAATAATGAGCTTGGAAGAGTCTCCAATAATGTCTAAAGCTGAACCAACCACTAGAAGCAAGCAGATCTGCGGAAAAAGTGAAAATGATGCAGTGCTGAAAAGTCAGGCCCGGGCCCCCCTGGGTCAGGGGCGCCCAGCGCCACCTGCACAGAAGCCAGTTTCTACGTGCTGGTCGCGCCCGGGCGTGAGAAATGGGGCGCCCGGGCGTGACTTTCCAGAGAGTTTCAGGCCCAGGCGCGACTGAGGGGGCGCCGGGCGCGACTTTTGCTGATGTGTCAGATCCAGCTTATTTAACCCTAAAACGCGAAGGGGAAAGGGTCTTTGGTTCTTTGGAGGTGCGATTTCACGGCTGGAGCTCATGGAGGGCGCGAGGAGCTTGTGGGAACATCTCCTCCTCTTCCTTTGGGTCTCCTTCTTCTTCCATCTTCCATGTTTGTAAGCTTTAGGGTTCTCCATGGAAATGGAGAACCTGATTCATCTTGTTTGGGATTAGTTGTAGCCTTTGAATCTTGTGTAATTGTTGAATGATTTGAATATATATATGCCTTTTTCTATCAATTGCTAGTATTCTTGTTTTCGATCTTAAAGCTTGCATGTAATGGGGACGTTCATGACTTGATTTTGGGGTTTTATGGATTATGGGGACGTAAGATGAAACCCAAAACTGAAATAGGAGTCCTTGTGGTTCATTGATTCTAGGGATGGAAGATGATTCACATGTTGTCTTAGATCCTAGCTCTTTAATGCGAGTTTTGCTTGTTAGATTGTCCAAGGGATTGGAGTTTGATAAGGAAAACCTAGGCTCTTTCACCTAAGGGATTAGGGCTAGAGTGTTTTAGTGGATTGACTTTAGTAAATTGATAGAGAGGAGATGAAATTGGTCATACACAAGAGTGCATTGGTGAAAACTAACCTTAACAATGTCATTTCATACCATTTCCAGTCTTTTCCATTTTCAAGTGCCTTCAATACCAAAGTCCAACCTTGTAATTATGTATGAATTTACATTTCTGCACTTGTTTTGTAAATTGATGTTATGTTCTTGAGTCTGGATGAGTTATTAATCGCACAATTCTCTAGTATTACGAGTCTCTTGGGAAAACGATACTCGGTCTTACCGGTTTATTACTTGAACGATTCGGTACGCTTGCCGAAATCTACCAACAATCTGCAAGCCATTCTTGAAAGAGAAACCCTTCCCTTCTGAATAATTTTGTATCCAAGAACTTCTGGGGGACCACCGCGAAGAGTTTTCTATAACATCCAAATTTGTATCGTTCTTCGTCATCACTGATCCACCCATTTGGACTAGCATTTCTTACAAACTGTGCAGTCTTCTTTCCAAGCCGTGAAGATCAAGAAGCCATTTGAGAACAGGATCTAGAGATATACAGGAAGGGTTTAAGAATCTAGTTTCTGACAATGATTTGGGGGCTTGGACGTTTATTTTACCATTAGAAACAAAGAGATGAACGTCGAATTGTGCCAATACTTGACGTCCACTTAATATGATAAATAATGATAAATGTTGTAACGAAGAGATTCACGTATAGTTGTACCACAATTCGACGTCAACTTAATACTAGAAACAAAGAGATTCACGTCCAATTTTTACAATATGCGACGTCTGCTTTATATGGGAAAAGGCAGTTTGTTGGTTTCTAAAAACAAAGAGATGAATGTCGAATTTTTACAATATGTGACGTTTACTTCATATGGGAACCTAGTCATGATAAATGTTGTTACTAGGTGGAAACAAAGAGATTCACGTCCAATTTTTACAATAAGCGACATCAACTTTAAAAAAAACTATATTAATAGAGAAAAAAAGAATAATTGTTGGGAGCCAGAATTAATGCACCTAACTACTCCAATGTCAATCACGTCAGAGTCCAAAAGACTTCGACGTTTTGTGGTTGAATTAAAAAAAGGGAAAAATATTTATTTACCTGTAGAAAAAGATTGTCCTTTGACTTCTGACTAGTTAATAAAACGTCGAAGCCCCATAAGAATGCGATGTTTTATTTGCCTGCAGAAGACAAAGGGTCAGTCATTTTTTTATTATTTTTTTCTTTTTCTTTTAAACCAACAACCAAACGTTCAACTTTTGTTACGATTGACATCATATTAAGTAAATCAATATTTAATATTTATTTATTTTGTATCGGACGTCAATTGTTTCCTTAGTTGATGTTATGTGATTATTAAGGTTATTGTTTTACGTCGAAGTTGTTGTACATTGGACGTTATTTCCTTTAAAATGGCAGTTATAAAATCCAATTGACGTGGAGTGAATGAATTTATTTATATCAATGTCACCGGTCATTGTTAACGTTAGTTGTTCTATTATGGGACGTTGAACGCGTGAGTTATATGTGATTTTTGTACTATTGAAACTCTGCCACATCCTTCTTTATTCCAATCCACCAAAAAGAATCCTTCAGATTCTTATACATCTTAGTGATACCAGGATGTGTGCTAAGACGACTCTTGTGTCCTTACTCAAGAATTTTCCTTTTCAATTATGACTTTCTCAGAAAATGCACCCTGTTCCTAAACTGCAGAACTCCAACAGCTCCCAAATCAAAATCCTTTGTCTGCTCTGTTCCCAACAACTTCACTATTTGTTGTAAACTAGCGTCTTCTTTTTGCTCTGCTTTAATCCTTTCCAAAAATTCATTTGTGATCTTCAAACGACTACCCCATATATGATCTCAACTTAACTGCAAACTCAAGTTCATATCTCTGAACTTTCGATTAGCTCTAGTTGCCGACATTTGCATCTGCTTCCTGCTCAGAGCATCTACAACGACGTTCGACTTTCCTAGATGGTACTGTAACTCAAAGTCAAAGTCCTTCAAGTATTTCATTCATCTTCTATGCCTCATATGTAACTCCTTATAATCGAACAGATACTTCAAGCTCTTGTGATCGCTAAAGACTTGAAAATGTGACCCATACAAATAATGTCTCCAAGTCTTCAAAGTGAAAAAACCAACCGCTAACTCGAGGTCATATGCATGCACCTTCAATTACCTCGATGCATAAGCCACCGATATCTTCTCTTGCATCAACAAATAACCAAGTCCCTGATATGGAGCATCACAAAACACTTCAAAAGCCCTCGAAGCTTGTCATGCCTTCTCTTCATTTCCTCAAAGCTTGCTTTGCACTCGTGAGAACGATTGATCCTTCCTAGTCAACTAAATATTAAAAACGAATTAACACATTCATTAATATAACATGTGTATAAGGTAATAAAAACTTATATAACCCAAATATATTTTATAGTTTTAGAAATTTCCCCTACTTGTTAACCCAAATTTATTTTATATATTTAGAAACCCTTTTACCTACTTGTTACTCTTTTACCTCTTCTCTTGTCTTAAACAATTATAAAAATCTTCATACCATCTTTTCTTCACTCATTGTAGACCAAATTAACACAAAAGTCATGCACAATGATCCAATGCTCTAGTATACAAAAATAATATGATTTAGATTGAAAATGACTTTGGACTATAATAATTTTTATTATTTTTTAAATATTTTCTAAATCGTTTTTTTAAATTATGATTTATTTGAAATGTAGCAAACGTTCTTACAATAATAATTTAAAAACTTAAACGGTCTCTTTAATTTTAAAGAGTATTTTTAAATTTCAAATATAAAATGTCTTCAAACAAAAGAAAAAAAAAATTAAGGGAGACTTGGCAAATATAAAATGCCTGTGAAGTATCTGCCACGGTGAAATGAAACATTTCTTCCTTAGATAACTTGGCATTTCACATTATGCAGTCAGTTGCAACACCACCACTCTATCATCTTGAAAACTTCAGACCAAAGCTTCAAAATCTTTCATCAAAATCTCAACTTTTTGACTTGGGGTCTCCTTTCTGCAGACTAAGAATGAATTCAGTTTCTGGGTCAGGGCTAAGACCCCTCAGAGCTGTGGGTGGTTCTTCTTCATTTTCTGGAGGTGATGATGGGTTTGTCACACTGATAGAGTATGTGGGGAAGGAAGGAATACACGTGAAGGATGATTTGGTGGTGTTGCTTGATCACATACAGTATGCTTGCAAGAGAATTGCAGCTCTTGTGGCTTCTCCTTTCAGTTACAGCCTTGGCAAACAAACAGGTCTTGCCTCTGTTGGTTCTGATAGAGATGCTCCAAAGCCTCTTGATATTGTTTCGGTATTTTCTTTTTCTCTTTGCAAATTACTAAATGCAGTTTTGTTTGTTTATCTTATCCTTTCATGAATGGTAATTGTTGGCGTGGTGGAAATTGATTTCCATTGTGAGTGTGTCCTCAGTTGGTACGGAAATTGTACGGAAAAGGATTTGAATGTTCGAATTGAGTGTGGTTTTGTCCTCTTATCCTTTCTTGGGTGATTTTTAGGAACTGATTTCCATTGTGTAAGCGTGTACTCAATTTGGGTGGAAGTTGAGTAGTTGTAAATGAGAGAAGAATAAAAAAGAATGGAATGAGAGTGGAGGGGCTTCTATTTTCATTCTATCTTTTGAGAAAAAAGAATTCATTTCAAATTGGGGTGAAGGTGCCATTGTTTATAGTGGAAGATGCAAACAGAATGATTTTTGTATCTTCTTTTCTATTTCTCTTACTAATTGGTAATTTGGGGGCTTTATATGATGCCTTTTATCGTTCAGATTGTTGAACTTTAACCACTTGGAAAATTTTGATAAAATTCACCCTCTCATGGCTAAATAAGTCATAGAGCAACAACATGAGAATGGCATCTAAATAAGTAAATATCAATACATGAGACAAGTGTAAAAACATACTCTTAGAATGTTGAATGCCTACCTAAGTTGGTCAAGGGCTATATTCTTTCCTCTATTAACAAGGACCCTTAAATATTAATGAAATAGAGTGTCTGATCATTCAATACTCCCTATCATGCATCATTGCAGAATGAAATTATCTTGTCTTCACTCCGAAAATCTGGGAAAGTTGCTGTCATGGCTTCTGAAGAAAATGATGAGCCAACTTGGATAAGTGACAGTGGTCAATATGTGGTTGTAACAGATCCCCTTGATGGTTCTCGAAACATTGATGCATCCATTCCAACAGGCACAATTTTTGGTATTTATAAGCGCCTTGAGGAACTAGATGATCTACCTATAGAGGAGAAGGCCATGCTGAATTCACTCCAGAGTGGAAGTAGGTTGATTGCTGCAGCTTATGTTCTCTATTCTTCAGCCACTATTCTCTGCATCACCTTTGGTTCTGGAACACAGGCATTCACTCTTGATCATTCAACTGGAGACTTTGTTCTTACAAATCCAAGCGTTAAAATTCCTCCCCGTGGTAAAATATGCCTTTTACATTTTCCCTAATTTAAAGAGTTTGACATACATGCATTGCTGGTGTTAGTTTTTACGCTGTCAACTACTAAAAATTATCCATGTTGCAACTTTTGAAGTGGTTTTTATAAATGATTAGATGAGAGTTAGACACTAAGAAAATATTACACTACCAGAATATGTATTATTTAATCTAATTCAAATGTCTGCAAATCTAGTATTGACGTGATTAATTTGGTATAGGATTAATTATGTTTTTATCCCTAAATTATAACAATTTTTATTTTCGTTTCTATCTTAAACTTTGATTCTGTTAGGTCCTCATACTTAAAAAATGCATGGATGTACTCTTTCTCACCCAACGATATTAACTGTTTTTTGGCGTGACAAACCGCCGCGAATCATGCTAACCTTGTAAGATGATAACATGAGAGGAACTTGTGAATTGTATCCAACTAGATTTGTTGTTTGTCACATCAAAAATCAGATAATGATCTTGGGTGAAAAGCACTTTACCCATATATTTCTAAGTACAAGGACCTAATAGGATTAAAGTTTGAGATAGAGAAAAAACTAAAATTACGTTATAGTTTAGAAACCCAAAACATAGTTAACCCTTTGGTGTATGCATTATGTCTCGTATCTTTATATTGCCCTACTACCTAAGATTGGAAGTATCTTACTATGGGATATTTCTTTACTTGGCTATTGTCATTGTTAACTTCTGAATGGAATATACTTTTGGTTTATGCTATTGACATCTGTCTAATGTGGTCAGGGCAAATTTATTCTGTAAATGATGCACGATATTTTGACTGGCCTGAAGGTTTAAGGCAATATATAGACACAGTTAGGCAAGGAAAAGGTAGATATCCAAAGAAGTACTCTGCCAGGTATATATGTTCTTTGGTGGCTGATCTGCACAGAACTTTGTTGTATGGTGGTGTGGCAATGAATCCAAGGGACCATCTTCGTCTTGTGTATGAAGCAAACCCCCTCAGTTTCATTGTAGAGCAGGCTGGTGGGAGAGGGTCTGATGGTAAACATAGAATTCTTTCCCTTCAACCATTCAAACTTCATCAAAGACTTCCTCTTTTTTTGGGGAGCTTGGAAGACATAGAAGAGTTGGAAAGTTATGGGGATATCCAACAGAAAGTTAATCCTGGTTATGAAGTTTGATGCTGTGTATACCATCTTGCAAACAAGTTTAGAATATTCAACCATCATGGTGCCTGACCAAGTCACTAATTCTTCCAGTCTTCTTCACTTGCGTAATATGTACTGCGTTATCCATCATCTGTGTTAGTACATATGTAATTCTCTGATCATACTTGTGCTCTGATCCAAATAAAATTCTGTCAAATACCTTCTATGAGAAAATGGATATAAATGTTTTTTCTCTGCTGAATTCTTGTATTCTGTATGATTAATCTTTGCCCTGAATTTGTTTTTTAGAACAACCTTTGTAAAAATTCTAAATTATCTCTATTAAATACATCTGAAAAATCTTGTGCACTGATTTAGACATTTTTATAATGAAGTGTTTTAAGCGTAACGAGATCTTCAACACACTCCTCTTGTTATAATAAATCTGTGTCAAAAATTCTGAAATGACCTGTTTGGATATTTAATGGCCTATCTCACAAACACTGATAAAGGATGAAGTTAATTGGCTCTGATATAAGTTTTGTAACTCATGGTTTGCAATGTTAAACATTGTTATTTTGTATTTTTAGACCTTTGCCAAGAAGCAAGCATCTATGTTTTGTATGAATGGTTTTATGTTCCAGGTAAGAGCTTATTTTGTTTTTCATCCAATAATCCAAACTAACAATTTTTTTTCGTACAGCAATTTAAAATTGACTTTTCTAAAACAGTTTTTAAATTGATTATATTATTTTTATTTTTACTCTATTTCTTTTAAATCAAATAATTTATATTTTCACTCTATTTCTCTCTCTTTTTCTCATCTATTTATTTCATTCGTTGCTGCTACCAAATTCACCATGAAGGGAAAAAATAAATGTAATATTGCTACATAACATATGTCTGAGTATGAAAATATTCTTTTATAATATATAATATGTCCGAGTATGGAAATATTATTTCGTAATATATAATATAATTAGCTAAATATTCTTTTATGATTCAAATGTTTTGCAAATTTGCTTTGGGTAATAATGTATTAATTGAAGCTAAACGGCAAGAGTTACCAATTATCGCCTTTAATGTTTAGTGGTTTCCATACAGTTATATTCAGAGGATATTTCATTTAATTGAACAAATATATATTTACTAATAAGGTTTACTCTTCAACATAACTACTGAACTATGAAACTCAATTGTACACAATTTAAGATACATTGTTTTTAAAATATATTGTTTTTTATTAATTTATAATATAGTAGTATATTACTATGTTTATATATGTTATTTATACCGTTATAAAAAGATACATTTTTTAATTATCTTTTTGTCATTTTTTTCGTTAGAATGTTTCATCTTTATTACTTAAAAAATAACCTAACTATTTGATAAAAATATGAATTGGTAACCTAATAAACTCTCTACTAAAAAAAATAATCGAACTCACAATAACTACGAATAATTCAGAAATGAACATGGCTATCTCACGTCTTCCAATTTCTTTATTCTTCACACACTTTTTTCAAAATTATTATAAAAAATTACTTATTTTTTAGTTTTCTTGATATTTTGTTATTAAATTACTTATTTTTATGATATTCAATCACTATTAATTTTCTTTTCTACTATTAGCTCAAAAAAGATAATTATATCAAATTATGTAATTATAAATGTTTTTATGATTTCACTATTCAAATTGATCATACAAATATGTATTTTGATTTGATTCGTTGGTATTTTGAAAATAAAATAAAATTTATGACATTTAAATTAGTTATTTTGTGCATGATTTAATTTTCGATAAATAATATATATATATATATATATATATATATATATATATATATATATATATACATTATTTTTATGAATTGTTATTTTCACTTTCATTGTTTCTTTCTAATTCCGTTAATTGTTATCATTTTTTTATTCCATTTCCATGGAAATAAACACGAGTAAGAAATACAAATATACCCATTTTTCTTTTCTTATATTATTTATAATAATATTCAAGGTTTTTTTATGTTATCTTTATATATAAAAAGGGGAAAATACCGGTCAACAGTTTTCTCTCAAAGTTAGGATTATTTTGTCAAATATAAATTAAATAGATTAGAAATATAGAAATTAAATAATAATACAAAATATTAATAAATAGTTTATAATTAAAGAAACATTACATTAAAATGTTAATCATTAAAATTTGTTATTATCATATAACTAAAGGTGAAATTGTAAATTAAACTTATTTTAAAATTTAAGGTTTTTTTTTATTTTTTAAACTCGTTTGATACATACAACTTTTGTGTACCGTACCACTATCCAGCCACTCACAAACCAGATAATCAATCATAATTCAAATCATATAGCGAGCCATCAGTGGACCCAGCTTACCACCGAACAAATTAGTCGGTCATGAATCAAAGCACATTAACTTTAATGTTGATCAACTTAAAGTTAAAGTATGATTATCCACAATTGGGAAATGATTAGGTCAGTAAGAAGAAAAAGTTCACCCAAAAACCTATATAAATGGAGGTTTCTAGGTGACTTTCATTTATTATGCCATTAATTGTTAACTATCAATCTTGAGCTGACTATAAGATCAATTCTCTACATATGACTTGATCCAGCACTTAGACTTCAAGACAACATTTAAATTGATACAACACATTTTAGATGACTTGATCTAGCGCTTAGACTTCAAGACAACATTTAAATCGATACAACATATTTTAGACCGTTAATCTCAAGTCATTATATATATATATATATATATATAATGGCTACATACACATAATATAACAATTTTTTCAAAGGAAAGAGATTTCAACCATGATTATAGTTGGTCATGTCTACTTTTAAGTAACAACCAAATCATTGGATGATGCAAAATTAAAAATGAATACTCATCAAGTGTTTTAATTTGATAGGTTCCATGTAAAATTTCTAGTGAGATCATAGATTTACTATATGTGTGACAATTTAAGTTGAACGAATTATAATGTGATCATAAAAAGTTTCAAAAAAATTCATTTATGTTGTTCATGTATACTTTTTACATACATATGAACATTATAATTCAAATATTTACATTTATATAAATATTAAAATAAATATTCAAAATTCATGATAGAGCGTTGGAGAAATAAAACACAAAAGTTTTCTAAAAATCATTCAAAATTAAGTAAAATAAGAACTAATATGCATTAGGAAGTATAATCGTGAAAAAGATTATGATCTCAAAGTGATATTATAAAATAAAAATCCTATACTTCAAGTTATTAAATAATTTCTAATCAATATTTCATGTATCATACTTTTGATTATGTCATCAATAAAATTCATATTTTTTTCTTAATTTTTGTACAATATTTTTAACATTATTAATAATGAGTATTCACACATAAATAATAATATTTACATAAGTAACATAAAGAATAAAGAAAACTGAGAAAAAAAAATTAACTTAACAGAAAACAATTTTACTTCTTCAAACAGATTCTAAAAGATTAGTTAAATGAATGATCACAATTGTTATATTAATAATTAGGTTTAATGTCACCCGTCCTTCTTTTTGTTCAAAATCTTAAATAGATCCCTTTTCTTTTTGGATATCAATTAGGTCCTTTTTATTGTTAATTTGATTCAATTAGAGGTCTGCCGTCAAATTCAGCAGACGGCTGTTTAATAATTGGTAACGTGGCATGCTCACTTAAATGTATATTGACATGTGGCATTAAAATTGATTTTTGTTTTAAAAAAAATTAAGGAGAGAGGTGATACTAGATGGAGTGAAGGGCAAAGGTGGAAAAATTAAAACTTTTTAGGGCTTCTGTGAGCAGGCAAGCTTGAAACTCACAGAAGCAGCTGACTTCCATCTTTTGCAGACAGAAGTATGGCGGAAGAAGGAGAAAGTTGGTAGCAATGAAAGCACCCTCTCTAAGAGATCTTCATTAAGGTCATCCAGAGAAAAGTCATTCAAGTGTAAAAAGTCTTCATTTTCTGGAGACTTTCTTTTCCAACTGTGTTCCATTGTCCAAAAATTTGGAGTAAACAACTGTAGAAACAACCAAAGTATTAAGACGTTATCAAAAAATCAATCTTTTCACTTTAATAGCTTTTATCAATCATAAACACAATGTGAATTAAGACTTTCAACTTAAATGGGTAACAACAAAAGTTGTTTATCTGCACCCAAAAAGATCAAAACTTTCCCTATCTTTGTCCAACCCCTGAATTTGCAAGGCTCGTTCTTGAATTTTGATAAGTTGAAACCCGTCCCGCACCCGCTCCACTCATAAAAAGAAAAAACCTCACAAGCTATACTTTAGAAACAAACATGAAACCAGAGACTTCAAAATCCAAAGAAATTTTCCTCTTTTCCCTTTCCGACTAACCCTATTAGCAGAAATTCACGTACAAGAAAAGAAAATGGTAGAAAGAATCACTCTAGACATTAGAAGAAAGAGTGAGTAAGCAACAAAGAGCAGAAGAATAATAATGACAAAATAACAAAAAATCAAGGGTTTTCTCCTTCTATCACCGCATATGCAATGGGCAATCGAACATACAATGCGATTTTTCCCCTTCACACGAACCGTAATAATAACAACCTTTCCCCCAATATTTTCCCCCAATTAAAGGTGACAGCCCTAAAAATTTTTAATTTTTCCACCATATCCTCGTTGCCGGAATCCAACACAACCGACCCGGAGCTCCTCTTCAAGCTCTCGCTACGCGTCGCCATTGACGAGCTCTCCAAGCTCTCCAACTTCCCTTCCAAGCTCCGTGCAAATGCAGAACACGATGCGCGTCTGCAGAAGGCGATCAACGTCTGCAGTTTCGTCATCGGTGACGCGCTGGATCGCCTCAACGACTCCATCTCCACGCTCGGAACCGTCACCGAAAGGATTGTTTCTTCGACGAGCGTCAACAACGTGGAGACGTAGCTTAGCGCGATGCTCACTAAAATTTTTTAATTTTTCCACCTTTGCCCTTCACTCCATCTGATATCACCTCTCTCCTTAATTTTTTTTTTTAAAACAAAAATCAATTTTAATGCCACATGTCATTACACATTTAAGGAGCATGCCACGTTACCCATTATTAAACGGTCGTTTGCTGAATTTGACGGCAGACCTCTAATTGAATCAAATTAACAATAAAAAGGACCCAATTGATACGCAGAAAAGAAAAAGGATCTATTTAAGATTTTGGACAAAACGAAGAACTTCTGGTGAGATTAAACCTAATAATTAAAACTTACCACTTTAACATTTTATATAGACCATTAAAACTCTTATTAATTAGTAATATAAAAAAATAATTTAAATAAACATTTTCAACTTCATAATTTATATGATCATTTTCAAATTTTAAAATTTGGTAATAAAACTATTATGAAGTATGATTTAAATTAACAATCATTGCCTACTTTATAAGTCACTGTATCATAATTTAAATCAATATTTTTAAATTGTATTATAAAGTTAACCTTTCATATTTTAAATAATTTTATTAATTCTGCTTTACATAATTTTATAATAATTATAAGTTATTTTTATTACTCATACTTATATATTATAACACTTTTAATAATATTCAAATAAAAATTATTAATATTTAATTATAAAATCTTAATTCAATTAAAAATGTTTAATATTAATTAATTGTTTTGTACAACAGTTGTTCCTCTCATTCGGTTCCAAACCGGCTTCCTTCTTCCTTCCCCGTATTATTTACAATTGTCATATCATCAAACAAGAAGCACTAACAAAACACAATTACTAATTAATATATAATCGGTAAGAATGATAAAAGACCCAGGACAAACAATTACTAATTACTAAATCAGAATATTATCTACATTTAATTATCTAATTAGAAGCGTGATAAACCCTGGCAAAAAAAAAAAAATAACAGTGTCATGAGCAGAAGCAGCTCGCCACAAGCAGCTCGCCCTGAAACAGAAGCAGAAGGAGCTTCATCCGAAGCAGAAGTTACAGATTGAATGATAATGGCCGATTCAAATCCCTCTAAGGGACACTCCAACCGTACCAAATTCTATCAGACTCATGTCACCTTTCGTCTCCTCTGCCACGCCTCACGCGTTGGCGCCATCATCGGCAAGTCAGGTGTTCTCATCAAGACGCTTCAGGAAGCCACCGCAGCAAAAATCCGAATTGAGGACGCCCCACCTGAATCTCCCGACCGAGTCATCCTCGTCACTGCCTCCGCCGCTGCCTTCGCCGACGGCGGAGTCTCCAAGGCACAAGAGGCACTGCTCAAGGTCTTTGAACGGGTTCTTGATGTTGCTGCCGAGACTGCTGGCACTGAGGTTGGCGACCGTGTCGTCTCTTGCCGCCTTCTGGCGGATAATGTGCAGGTCGGCGCTGTTATCGGCAAGGCCGGGAAGGTCGTCGAGAAGATCAGAATTGACACCGGATGTAAGATTAGGGTTTTGAACGATGGTTTGCCGGCGTGCACTGCTCCCTCCGATGAAATCGTTGAGGTCAGTTGGTTTGTTTTCTTGTTTCTGCTTTTCGTGTTCTTGCACTGCGTTGCATTGGACTTCTGCCTATAGTGAATGTGTCAGCATGCAATATGTTCGTTAGGATTTTGGCATTTGTTTCGAATTGGATTTTGAAGTTGAAATTGTATACTTTAAGTGTTTGGCTGAAGAATTATTAGTGATTTAATTAAGGGAGACATGTCTAACCTGTCTTTTGTTCTCTCTGAATGTAATGAATGGATGTTGAACTCGTACAAATATGAATGAGATTTTGTAGAACTACTACTCATTCTAGTTGATAGAATTGAGGCGGAAGGGTTTTTTAAGAAATTGCTTAAATTAATAAAGGATTCATCCCCCGCTCTATTTTCCTTCCCTTCCTTTTTGTTATGGAATTTTATGAGAAACGAAGAAATGGTTGAATGTGTGGGACTATAATAGACTTGATAATATTGATTTTGAATATTGGAGGCAGAGAGTCTGAGCATATTAGTGTGGTCAAATAGGAAAACTGTAGATGTGGATGTTTCCCAACAAAATCCCGAGGCCAAATAGATGGTGATGTAATACATCAACAATTAGCTGCCACTTAATTTCTCGCTTGTATATATCCTGTCTTTTACACTTGTGATCCTACTACGTGCTAGCAATTGTTGGCTATTTACGCGAGTGAATTTTTCATTTAAGGACCTTCTCAAAATAGATAGATTCATTGGTTGAAGGAAAATTTTGTGTTGATAGCCTGGACCTTCCTATGAAGCCGAGATACTCCAAAAGTACAAAAGTATTGCCGTGTAACTAGTATCCGTTATTGATACTCTATGGATACAGACTTGAGCTATTTAGCGTAAAATATCATGTGCTGAATAACTCTAATGAACTATCGGTAGTGCCTGGTAAATAAGCGGAGCCAGTAGCTAAGTGAGATTGTAACTACTGTATGTAGCTTTTAGTTGTTGAAAGGAGTCATTAGTGTCTTTTGTCAAAAATGGGCCGTCTCTTCCAAATGATGAGCTGGGGCTTGTCATTCTTAGATTAAAGCTTCTTTTGGATTGGACTAATGATTGTGAAATTCTAACTTGGGCAGGGAAATTGTATTTTTTCTTTTTTACATTTTCATGTTAAAAAAATATAATTTCATATGGAGTGGGAAATATATGTATGTAAATATGCTTGATATGATCACTGGTATCTTTTTTGTAAATTGTGATCATCATCTATTGGCTATCACATGTTCGTGTATTGATGAGGAATTAGTAATGTGAAAGTCTCTTACAAATATTGTGTTCATAAATTTTTGTTAGCATACATTGACTGTATTGTATGTTGATTTTTTATAAATTTCACGTATATTTGTATTCATTTTATATAGTATCCATTTCTTATTATGTATCTGAAATTCCTAGCTGTTCCCCCATCCCACCCCTCCTCCTTCCGTAGGCAGCACATTGTTCTGAGCCTTCCATTATATAGTATTCATTTTTTATAAATGGTTGTAGAAGAAGTTCCCTTTTGGATATCTAATGAAATTTCTACACAATACATAAACTAAGCACAATTCAATTAAAATAGTCCATTAATATTATCATCATAATTAGATGGATAATGAGTTGGTGAATTATTTTTACATTTGTGTTAGGCAAAATCAATATCTTGTATGATTAAAAGGATTTTGCAAATTTTGGAAGCCTTAGGGATCTCAGCTTCGAGAATTCATGTATGCAATTCAACTGATTTGCTTTTGCTACTGGATTGTTTAATCTCCTTCGTTCATCTGATCTGTTCTGAATATGATTTGAGTTACTTCATTTGCAAGTGATTTGAATTAACGTGGTTACTTTTGCTAGTAAAAATAATCAGTGTGGTTATATTTATTTTTATTTCAGAAACCAGTGGAGCTTTAGGCCTTCCTTTGAAATAGAATCACTTTTTGAATTTTTGGACTGAATTCTGTCTCCTGTTCTCTTTTTGTATCTTTTTCATTGTATAAAATTAACTAAAATAATAGATTGAAAAATTAATTATATAATAACTAAAAAAGCGAAATTCTTATTTTAATTTTAATGATATTATTGTATGTTTTAGTTAAATATATTATCATATTTTGATATTAAAATATACTTTCATATTTTCAGTAGGTTCGTATAATTTTTTATCTTGTTAGGAGCACATGATTTACAATATTCCATCCCCCATTTGATCTTATAGCTATAATATTGATTTTGACTTCCTTGTTTACCCCCCTTCCCCCGCTGTCCAGTTATTTTTTGATGTTCTAGTATCCATGATAAGGATCCTTTTCAGTGTCGTTAAATAACCACTTTACAGCTATTGCACTGCAGAATTCCTTAGATTGCCTTTGTGGCTGCCATGGGTGTAGTTAGGGCTGGAAATATGCTGGAATCAGGCTTTGGTAGAGATAAACCTATTTATCTGTCATAAGCTATTTAAAAGGGGGCCTAACCTGATCTACATGAAGGTCTGACTTAGCCTGCAGGCCTATTTTGCCATAAGAACTTTAAAGCTATTGGACTGATTGTATTAAAGGCCTATTAGTAATTACAATTTTCTTATATTATTATGTAATATTTGTATTGTGTATATATAATTATGTACTCTGACCTATTTTCACTCCTAGATGTCTTTGTTACGCCATTTTGTCATCTCCTGTGAGTCTTCGGCAAATTGGACTTTTGAATTAATATTATACCAATTTTTATTTTTATTGGCATAAATTCATTTTTTATTAGTATATAATTCCTATATATATCATACATTTCAGCCAGTATGCAACTTCTGTTATTTGGCTGTGATGCTATCTGTTATGTGATGTAGTGGATTATTGGCATTTCACCATTTTCCTCAATCCAACCCTTTATATATTGAAATAGAACTTGAACATGGGAGCTTGCTTAGCGGTTATTAGTGGTGTCTTAAAAGGCTAGGATTAAAAGTTTGATATTGATAGACACCAACTGCTATGAGAATAAGGACTGAATTTATTCAATTGGACTAATACAGAATTTTACAAATTACACCACAATTGAGTAATATTGATTGAGGACAGAGGTTTCCTTCCAAGATGTTCAGAGCTTGGTCTCTCCCTTCCCAAAATCCACTTCTCTCCAAAAACCGACTCCCCCTCCTTTTATTTTTTATTCTGCTAATAACTGCTTAGAGGCAATTATGCTTACTAATAACTGCTAAAATAATTAATAATTGTTAAAACAATTCAGTCCTACCAAAAAGCCTATATCCTGGCTCTCATCTTATAATATTTACTTATGAGAGACCTAACAGATATCTGGAGGGGGAACTTTGGGTCAATGGGTTGCCTGGCCTTTGCACTTAGTAAACCTGTTGCCTTTGGCTACCTGTGATGCAGTAAGAGAAAAGACTGCAATTTTTTGCTTAATGTTGGGAACATTTTCCAACTCACTGATTATCGGGACCAGTGAATATGGTAAATGGAATTAAATTTATTTGTTCTGTTTTTATTTTCATACTAAGAAATTGTCTTTTGAAATTGTGTCAGATAGAAGGCCAGCTCACGTCCGTAAAGAAGGCACTTGTTGCTGTCTCCCGGCAACTTCAAGATTGTCCTCCACCTGATAGAACAAAAGTGATGGGAAGCAGACATAATGAAGGGATTCAGTCTGAACCATTTTCAATTCCGCTTAAGTCTTTAACTAATCTTCATATAGATCACCATCTGCAAAGAAGCTCTGCATTATCTTATTTAACCAACAGGTCTAATGGAAATGCGTCTGGTGCTCATAAATTATCAGCTGAAGTTAATAGATTGTCTGCCCTGGATCCAAAAGTACTTGAGCATGAAGTTACCTTTAGAATTCTTTGTTCTAGTGATAGGGTTGGTGCCATCATTGGAAAGGGAGGAAATATTGTCAGAGCTCTTCAGAACGAATCAGGGGCTATTATAAGTGTTGCTCCTTCAGTAGTTGAGTGCGAGGATAGACTAATTACTATTACTGCTTCAGAGGTTTGTTAAAAGTAATCTTTTTGCTTGTACTTATGTTTATTGCCTTGTGTGTATATTAGTGTAGTACATTGTCTATTAATATTTCTTTTTTGCTGGTGACTTACTTTTTGGCAGAATGCTGAATCAAACTATTCCGCTGCACAGAAGGCCGTTGTGCTTGTTTTCTCCAAGTCTGTTGAGGCTGGTGTTGGGAAGGGGCTAGACTTGAAAACGAAAAATGGAACATCTGTTAGTGCACGTCTTGTAATCTCGTCAAACCAAGTTGGTTGCTTGTTAGGGAGAGGTGGGGCAATCATCTCAGAAATGAGGAAAGCCACAGGGACGCATATAAGAATAATTGGCCATGATCAGGCTCCAAAGTGTGTATCAGAAAGTGATCAATTGGTACAGGTGTGTCCATGATTCTTTTTTTGCTTTTTCAATTAAAATGTTTTCAAATTGCATGTGTTCGTTTAATGGTACCAGCTACTCCTTTTTTATTCCTGCAAATATCCCCAACCTCTCATCATGTTACATTTGGTATTGTTTTAAGATATATAATACCATTCATATCCTGGTATATTATGCAAAAGTATCTGTTATCCTTGTGTATGAATGTAGTCCTATTCTTCTTGTCTGCTGGCTTCTTGACTTTTGCTGTCAGCTCAGATTGGGGTGCAGTAAGATGGAAAAGAGAACTGTTTCCAGAGAATATGTTAGGTTCCTGGGTTTGAAACCTAACTATTAACGCTCACAGGATCCAAAAGTGCCTGTCAGTACAATCAATATTCAAAAACTACTCTCTGACAACATAACAAAGTACTATTTATACAATTCCTCTTCCTTCTATCCTAATCCCATTACCCATTATATCTTATCACCCTAGATCCTACCATTACACCCCGTGCAGAACAACCTTGTCCTCAAGGTTGGAATCGTGAAACTTGATCTCTTGGCTCCTCTTCATCATCGTGTTATTATATGAAGAGAACCCACTGGCTACTCACCCCAATTCAGGTCTAGAGGCTTGGGTGGCGGAAAATCCTCCTCCAATGACTTCCATTCTTCCTGGATTTTATTAGCTTCCAGCATTCTTGTCACCTCTTTTCCAGAATCATAAGCCCTGAGAAAATGGTCTTCGATGTCTTTCAATGCTTCAAACAACTCTATCCCCTCTGCAGGTGTATCAAGAACGGCAAGGCCCTGTTTGTTTGCTGGTCCACCTCTTCACAAAATCCATCCTTCTCTCCCAGGCATTGATTCTTCCATCAACCTTTCCCTCCCCAGCCTTCATTCTAATTGTAAGACCGTTCGACCGATGACTGGGAGACCGTTTTGACTGTAAGACCGTTTGTCCTTTGACTGTAAGACTATTCGGTTCTGGCCGTCCTCTCACGTTTGGATTCGGCGGTTCTCTCCCATTCGAGTCCAACAATCCTCTTCCAATCGAATCTGGCAGTCCTCTCCTGTTCAGATCCGACCGTCCTCTCCTGTTTGGATCCGGCAGATTTCGGGTGTTCAATACTGACCCCACACTCTCGGCGGCTCCCGATCTGCCTGGGTGATTGGCCTCAGACCGCTCGGTGACTTCGATTTGCCTGGGTGATTGGCCTCGGACCGTTCGGTGACTCCTGATCGGCCTACATTATAGTGATTGGCCTCGGACCGCTTGACAACTCTCGATCGGCCTGGGTCATAGCGATTGGCCTCGGACCGTGTCACCTCACTGCTCGTTCGTCCGCAAGACGACTGGTCTTCTATCCCGCTCCCGTTCCCCACCTTTGTGCCTCCTTGGAACTCAACATCCCTTGCGATCCGCATCGCCACCATCAATTCCTGCAAGTCATGCGGTCGGACTTGATTTCGAATGTCCTCTTGCAATCCCGCAAGAAAATATCCTAATAGTTGCTCGTCCGGCACCCTCTTTGCTCGGCCCGCCAATATCTTGAAGTATTGTACATACTTGTCCATCGTCCCCGTCTGTTTCGATGCTGCCAAACACTCAACAATGGTTCCAAACCTTATCACCAGGGCTTCCTTCAAACCATCCCAAGAAAGGTTCTTGGTTTTAGCCTTCTAGAATCTGAACCAATACCCTGCCCTTCCCTCCATACTAATGTGCGCCAAACACACCTTTTCTTCCTTCGTCACCCCTTGTAGTTCGAAGAACTTCTCAGCGCGATTGATCCAATTCAATGGGTCGAGTCCCTCGAAGACGGGTAATTCCCCTTGCTTCCTCGCATTGTATTGCCCCTCATGACGTTCAACTTTTCTTCCGCCATTGTTTTCTTCTCGCTTGTCCCTCCTGTCCTCATCGACATACGCTTGGCTCCCATCTGAGTGTCCATTCGGGTTCCTGTTTCGTCCACCCAGTATTTGCATGATTTCTTGTAAGTCTTGACGCATCGCGACCATTTCTTGCCATATTTCTTGCATATTTCTTTTCCATTCTACCATGCCCCTTTCGTTGGTCCTCCTCTCCAATTCCTTCCATCACGCTTATCCTCCCTTCGATTCTATTCTCCAAAGCGGTAGCTTGCCCACCGTCTCGCTCCGCCTTTAATTGGATCCTTAGGTTCCTGGGTTTGAAACCTAACTATCAACGCTCACAGTAAACCAAAAGAATAGTGAATGAATGAATTTCTATTATTGACAGCAATAAAATTCTCTTTACAAAGAATGGTTGGGAGCATAACCTCCCTCACAGGACCCAAAAGTGCCTGTCTGTACAATCAATACTCAAAAACTACTCCCTGACAACATAACAGAGTACTTTTTATACAATTCCTCTTCCTTCTATCCTAATCCCATTACCCATTATATCCTATCACCCTAGATCCTATCAGAATACAATACAAGTGAATGATTCTCACCATGCCACTACTTATATAACGAAATTGCTTCTCCCAGCCTAAATTCTGTTCATTATACATGTTTGAGATTTTGACTCTTTTTTACTAGTGATACTTTTGATTGACATACACCAAGCTTCCAACTCCCTCAGGCTTATCCTTATAAATATAGATAATTGTGCTTATTTGTTGGAGGAATAAGTTTAGCCTGATCATAAGGCCTTTGTTTCATGTAATTTTTTGGAGGAGAAAGTGTCTTTGATTAACTAGTACGTTATATTTATATATCCTATTAAACAACAAGAATATGGATTTAGATACGATGTACAGTTACTATGATTGTTCATGCATAGCTCATACTAAAATATGACCCATTTTTATCCTCAATTTGTAACCTTTTTTGCGTTTCTGAACGCTGAGTGTCTTAGTTACTACCCCCCACTCTGAGTGTATAGATTGTATTTATTTCCTTCTAGATGCTTTTTGGAGCAATAAGTAGCTTTGTTAAGTTTGGATGAGGAATTTTAAAATTTGAAATGCTATGATCTAAATTTCTTACATTTTCATATGCTTTCTTTGGATAAATTAATTTAAATTTTTTAAATGTTCAATTCTCAATTTGGATTGAGTAATATAATTTCTACTATATCTAATGTATACACACGTGCATGTTGAAATTTTAGTACCAAAGATTAGCTTATTTTAAATATTTGATGTGAGAGAAGAGACATAGATGTTGATGTTAGAGAGAAGAGGATGGAAAATTTCAAATTCTTAGTTTTTAGATGGAATCTGAAATTCTACAATTTCAAGTAATCAAAATACTCCGATATATTTCTAAAGTTTCAATTTTTTTTTAAATTCTCTATCCAAACAACATATTTTGTCATGAATTATTTTAAGTTATCCATAAGAAATGAAATATGCTCTAAAAACTCCACGTAATTAGAGTGTGCATTGCAATGTGTATATAAAGGTTTTTTGTTATAGAAAGTTGGGTTATGACTAAGACACTTGGGTTTAGATTCTTTGTTTACTCTTAACTATTCTTACTGTTTATATGTCAAAACATGTTATTTGTTGAAAGTTTCATATCAACTAACGATAAGGTCAGCTTATAGTATACATATGGGTGTAAACCTTATGTTACAAACTGATTTTGTAGGATTGAATTAGTTTTAAAAGTCCAATTCTTAACATTATTAATCGCTCAAAACGTTACATTTTTCCTTTAGAGCTACAATTGAAATATAAGTTGTATTCTCTATTTTATAGAGACTAAAAGTTTGATTTTAAAGTTGGAGTACCTATTCTTTGTGTCTCAAAGACTTTTAGCCTCGTTATCATCTTGACATTAGTTCTGAATTTGTGGTCTTTCTGATGCATGTCATTAGTAACTGCAAGTGTTATATTGGGGCTGCTCGATTTTTATCTTCATGTGGTTTTTTTATCTAGAGATCTGATCTTAATACTAGCAAAATATTGAAATGTGGTTTTAATGATCTCCTTGTTGATATGTATAGTGATTATGACAAATGCTTAATGCTATGATATTCTACCACTTTTCCTTATTAAATCCAATGTTTTTCTAACATTTAAAGTTGACAAGAACCATATTATTTGCAAGAGGATGTCTATCTTGGGTCATAAACCTCTTGTATATGTATTTCGTTAAATATGTTTATTAAGGGTGTGTTTGGAACATTGTGTCAACATGTTTGGCAATTCTTGTTCACAGTTAGAAGTAAAATCTATCTCAAACTATAATTGAATTAAAAGCTACACTGAGTTGCTGATAGGATATAAGGTAATAGATGTTGTTAGGGGTTGGAAGGTATACGAGAGAAGAAGAAAGTATATGAGAGAAGAAGGGCACCGAACGGTGGAAGACGGGTAGAGGTCGAGCTGAACGGTGGAAGGCAGGGTGAGGGCAAGCCAAACAGTGGAAGGTGGTGAGGGAGAAGAAGAAGGACACCGAACGGTGGAAGGCAGGGAGAGGTCAAGCGGAACTATGGAAGGCAATGAGGAATTGAGTCGAACGGTTGAAGGCAGTGAGGGCTCGAGCTGAGCGGTGGAAAGAGGTGAAGAACTCAAGCCAATCGATTGAAGAGTTACTACCCTAATAATTATTTAGTAATAATTATAGTAAATAGAGTTATATCCTAGGGAAATATTTAGTATAAGATAATTATAATAAATAGAGCTATATTCTAGGGAAATATTTAATATAAATAAAGCTCGATGCTATTGTTAGGGTTATGTTTTGATTATTGAGTTTGTTGACAGGCGGCTACAGTCCTGTGAGGGAGGTTATGCTCCCATCTATCCTTGTTTTGTAAGGGAGGTTATGCTCCCAACTATCCTTTGTTTACAGAATTCTATTACCATTAATAAGAGAAATTCATTCTTTCATTATCTTTTCTGCCTACTGTGATCGTGGTTCATTACATTTCTTACCCAAAAACGTAACAGCTGCTTTTTCTTGACTCTAGTTGAGTTCAACTCAAGTCAACTTTCTAACTCAAATCTAAATGCACCCTAAATCCTCAGGAGAAGTCTTGCAATCATGTTTCAACACTTTTTAAAACCATTATTCACTTTTCCCTCAGATATCAGGGGAGTTTTTGAATGTTCAAAGTGCAATATATAATGCAACTAGTAGACTGCGATATCATCTATTTGTCAGTACACAAAACAGTGGTGGAGGAAGGAGCCTTTCCTCTGTTCTAGCTGGAGGCCAACCAACTGTTGCTGTTTCTCATGGTCTCAATAGACATTCTTTTCCAGGATTACAGGCACCACTGGTATTTTGCTTTCTCTCTGCTGGCTTGTTTTCCTTTCCAAGTTTTCCCTATGAACTAATTAAATTTGGCTGCAGACAGTATCTGGAATAAACTCCAGTGGCACCAATGGTGTTAGTCGAGGATTGATTTCTCAAAACGGTGATTTAGAAGTTGTCAGGTATGTGTTATGCCAAATAAATTACACATGCTTTAATGCTGATCAATTAGGCCTTCTTAGTATTTTCAGGATCATAGATCTGCATAACTAGGAACAGTATGATTTGTATAACCAGTGGTGATTTCTGTGGCATACTAGGTCAGATCAGGTCACCTGTTTGCATTTCTTGTTGATGACAAACTCATACTGCATTTCTTGTTTACATAGAGTTGTTTCTGTTGTGCCAGTTACTCTGCTGTTTGGTGAAAAGTCAATACACTTTGACTAGCATCCTTTTTTTTATTCAACATTGACCTTTATGAGAGCATTGTTTATTTGCTATTATTCGGAGCCCAGGCATCGAGTGAAGTTTTGGGACTGCTAGGACATGGTTTTTAATGTGAACAGAGCTTGGCTCACCTTGTTTACTTTCTGCCCCATTGCAGTTGCATAACTTGGGTTTGTGTATTTGAATCTTCTCTTAGAAAAGAATATGAAATCCCATTAAATTCTTCACTGAGGCCTTCCTCAGCCCCAAAAGCATGAAAAAAGAAAATAATTGTTTTCATTTTCAGCAACAACTTATTGGAACTCGGAAATAATCACTTGAGCGTGTATAACAGTATGTTACAAAATGATGAGCACTTATTATGACTCTCTTTGGTCTGCAGTGGGAGTAAAACTTCAATTGTTACTAATACAACTGTGCAAATTGTGGTTCCCGAGGATATTATTGGCTCTGTATATGGGGAAAACAGTAGCAATCTGGTTCGCTTGAGACAGGTACCCCATTCCGGATAAGTATATGTATATATACTTTGTTTAGTTGCCAAAGTGCTCCTCACATTAATCTTTTGCGTGGTCACTACTATGATTTTGTAATTGGTTATTGGTTCTAGTAGGAGAAAATTTGACATTCTGGAAATGTAGCATTGTCGTGACAAACAATGAGACTAGTCTTGTTTCAAAGATATTGTGGAATACACTGTTATCCCCACTATTTTAACTTAATTGTGTTTCCGTTGTCAGATATCAGGGGCTGAGGTCATCGTCCATGAACCTCTTCCCGGAACAAGTGACCGGACTATTGTCATATCCGGTACACCTGATGAAACCCGAGCAGCGCAGAGCCTTCTCCAAGCCTTTATTCTTACTGGATCGCCGTGACAGTACCCCTTTACTTTTCAAGTAGTTTCGCCAATTTTTCGAAACCCTTTTTTATCCTACCCGAAAGCACGTATAATATAGGAAAAATTCACGCAGTTTTTTACTATGCCCTGCCAGTAATCTTGGTGTCTAATGTTACTTAATATGTCGTTGTCACTCATTTAATTCAATTTCATGAAATTTAGCTAATAAAAAAACTACTTTAGATAAAAATTATGTAAATGTAAGTGACAACAGACCTATTAAGAGTTGCAATAGACATCTCGTAACAGGTTGCTAATTCAATTCACACAAGTTGTTCACTGCGAGGCAGTGTACTGATTTAACTACTGTCACTTGATTTTTATTTTTTTTACTAGTATTGGCGACTCATATTCAACAGGTCAAGATTTTTGTCACTTGTTACTTTTTTGGGATATTACCCTGCTACATGGGGAACGCTGCAGCAAAGGCATGCTAACTTTAGATACAAATTTACTTGATGTTAGTTTTTCCAATGGTGATAGGTCTGCATCATAATGAGAGAATAAAACGACGGTAACTATTGACGAAAAGGACTAACAATGTGCACAAGTAGGTATAACATCGTTTCATAAAAATTGCAATCAACAAATTCTGGTTTTAGCATTTGATGCATGCTTAAACATTTACCTCAACCTGAATGGTAATACGAGGAGATAATGCCTGAAGTCTCCTCCACACGCTTATATATATTGCACGCATTATACCATTACAAGGGTCATAAAAACAAGTTGGTGTTTCAAGTTTATGATGCGGCAGAGGCAGGAGGACTAAGTGTAATTTCCACGTTATCATGGACTCCTTGCAGCAGTAGCTCACCTTCGTATGTCAGTACTTTTCTCCTTTTCGCTGCTCTCAGTGTCCCAACAAGTGCTTCAAATATGTTTGCACATTCGTCATCATTAAATAGTGTTCCAAATGTCACCTTCACAATAAAAGATGATATTTTGTTAATCTCAAGAGAGCTCTATTCAGAAGGGTATATAGAACATATCAGCAAAAATCTCCACCTAAAGATTAAAACATGAAAATTACAAATTGCACGCACATGCTCATTGACGAGGAAATAAATTCACCCTTTATTTTCCATGAATGCAGTGAGTTTTACTTGCTGCCTCCTTCAACAATATGAACATCAAAGTCAGAGTTTAGTTATTACTATGATGACATGCTCTTGGATCGCAAATTTTGACTTGTTACTTCAATGAATCACGTAGAAAAGGGCAGCATTCTTCTGTTTCCCTGAGCAGGTCAACCTTGTATTGAATGGTTCTACGACCATCTCCCGTTCCCAATTTTCAATCCAGTAAGACACCCCATTTAAATATGCTATCAGCATGTTTATTTCTCTTCTTACTACATCATATTACTTATATTCTAGTTTTACATCTTTTTCTCTCTCATTTCCTGTTGAAGAGTAATTGGGACAGGTAAATAAAATTGTTTCTAATGAAAACAATTGTTGATGCTTAAGTTTCAGTTCATTATTAGCAGGTATTACGTCCTTTTTTTCCTTAAGATGGAACTGTCCTTTCCCATTTCATTCATCCTAATCTATGCAAAACAGCGAGGTGGTTCGAATCACAATTTTCCCAAGGAAAGGAAAGATCTACCTTTCTCGGTTACCAAAACTACCTTCAGTTTTCAATCCAATACCTAAGAGATCCTGAGATTGACTCAGATAAAATAAGATCCATGTGAACGAAGTCAAGATCCGACTTTCTCAACGACCCAGGATCCCATTAACAAACTCATGATCTAGATCTATAACATATATTATTATGCGTGTATAAGGAAGAGGTGGTGAAGAAATTGTGAGCTTGAAGTTCCATAAATGTGATTCATAGCAACATGATATAAAAAGAAGATTGAAAGATGAGATTTTGTTATAAAGACCTTGTAAGAACCATCTTCTTGGACCTTGCCAAGCCTCTTGATTTCTTGGCTGAGTCGCTGAACCTCTTCTTCAACATTCATTCTTCCTCCAACTATAATCACCAAAACTCAAAATATCCTACCCAGCGCCTTTATAGTTGGGTACCTTCACAAAGGATGAATAAATAATAGGTACATAAATAATATGAGATGCGAAACTATCGCTCAGTGTCAAGAGAATAAATGTATTGACTTTTACATTAAATATGTTAAAGTAAATTGAATTTATCTAATTATTGTAAAATATTATATATTATATAGTTACTTAAATAGTTATTAATTCCCAAGTTGGGAGTAGTATTATTTTGACCCTCAGTGAAAGATTTTACTTTTAAATTTTTTTTAATTTCACAAAATGTTATTTTCAATTTATGGAATTAAATTATATTTTCTTATTAGTGAATATTTCAATTCTTTATAATGTGAATCTAATACATAAAAAGTAGTGTATAATTGAATAAAAATGTAAAAGTACACTATATAATTTGTACAAATGCGTAAAATATAGATACCTATAATTAAAGGTTTTTTTAAAAGAAAAATATCATACTCTTTCCATTATAATATTAAATGTATGATATTTTTTTTTTGAGATGTAGTTTTTAATGGATAGAGTAAAAATTCTATAAATAGGTTATAATAATATCATTATTTATTTAATAATAATTTCATCTTTATAAAAATCACTTTTTGCCTATGTTCTCTAAGAGTATAGTGTGATATAACATTTATTTTTGTGACAAAGTAAACCTCTAAGAAAGTGACATAGGATACATTGAATTAGGTTAATCATAATAATGATATATATGTAAGTTAACATTCAACCAATTCTCTTTTTGTTTGATATATAGAAGGGGAATGTGGACAATTATCTAGTCAACAGATGTTAATTGTACATCAAAATTAATCATTAACAAACTCATGATCTAGATTTATAACACGGAGACTTTGTTCATATTTGTATTTAATTAGATGCGTGGATTGTATTATTGGTTAAGTTGTAGGAAGATATTAGGATATAGTTATACATTTTGGAATTGTTGGAAAATTCAAATACCATAAGGAGTTATAATCATTTTGAGATAAAATAAAGTTTAATTTGACGATGAGAGTATTACATGAAATTTTTATTGTTCTATGTATATATCATTTAGGAAAATGATACTTGAACAACCACTTTTGACAACATTTGGACACGGGACAGGTGTCCAAATGGTAGTGGTCCACGTGGAAAAATAAAATGAAAATGAAATATGACGTGGAAAGGGAGTGATCAGGGGTTTGAAGGTCCGCGTTTCAAATTTGAAATTCAATTTGGAACAATTGTAGAGAGAGAAGCGAAGGTTCAGAGAGAGAGTGTGTAACCTAGAGAGAGGCCGAGAGACTTGGAGAAAGGGAGTTCGAGAGAGAGAGGTCCGACGGACTGCTTGCCGGAGTGCCGCCGGACAACGTTGAAGGCCGTCTTGGAGCTATTCAACCCCTCTAGCCGGTTCCGATTCACGGCGGCCGCAGCTCTGACGTTGGCGAACGAACTGAAGACGGCGTCGTCTTCCCTCCGGCCCAGCGAACTAGGGGCGCGTTCTGAGTCTCGCTTCGTCCCACCTGCTTCCCTCCCTGTGCCGGACCTTTGCATTGACCGCCGGAGTGCCACCGGAGCATCGCCGGAGTGCCGTCGGAGTGTCGACTGTACGGTGGACGAAAAAGAGGGGTTTTCCGGGTTGTTAGTCCCACCCACACATTGTTGTTCGTGTGTGTTCCTACCGGCACACGTTGTGTTCACTCAAGGTTCGTTTTTTTAATTTTAGTGGAATGAAGCTTTAATATATGTATGATGTTGTTTGTGGATGATTTTGGTTATGTTTGATACGTTGTTTGTAAGCTGTAAAAATATGACCTGTTGGATGGCGGTGAAATGTTGTTTATGTATGATGGAGGTGGGTTGTTAATAGTATTTGTTGGATAAATAAATTGTGTGGTGATTTATACTATGGACATGAGAACATAAACATTATTCCTTTGACGATACTGAAAATGTGTCTCCGAAGTGGGAAAATTTATGGAATAGAGGACCTCCAAAAGTAATGTAATTTAACTTTTTGTGCTTTACTCGTAATCTAGATATTTTATAAGTTTTTAGATGAAATAAATGTGGTGGGATGACTTGGGATTTTAGAAGGTCCTTTGATATAATTAATGATATTGTGTGTGTGGTTGTCCATTTCATGTTTATCCTTTATAAATTGACATATAATTGAAGTGTAATGGATTTTGTTGTGTTAATGATTTTTATAGATGTTGTTGAAGCATGTTTCAAGGCTGAACAAGATGATATCGTATATTTTTAGCCTGTATTCAATTTGAATGAAGTAAATTGAAAAATCTAAATTATCATCCATACATATTAAGATTCGTAAAAAAGTTTTCCAAGATTCATAATCCTTTCCACATACATTTTACTGATGCATCACTGATATTCATTGTAGTTCAGAGTAAAAGGACATGATTTAGTTTGTTAGCACACTATTTAGTATTTCGGAAAATGTTGTATCTGGCCATAATAAATTACCTATGCCTGGTGCACCATGGATGCCTGCATGTGCACCTGCTTTGTTGATGCTATCTTTATTTAAAGTGTGTATTATTCACGTTTGAAAACTCGATTGCGTTTCTGTATGAAGAATTTTTAGATGACAATTCGTTTTGTAAAGAAATTGACATTTTTATAGTAAAATATAATGATTGGAATAAGAATTTTAAGAGAAATGCAAATATAATTGAAGTGTAATGGATTTTGTTGTGTTAATGATTTTTATAGATGTTTTTTGGTTAAGTTTACATTGTTTTTGTAATTTTGTTGGATTGGTAGTCATGGACCTAGTTGGCCTTGCTGTGAAAAAAACAAGCCACCCCAAAGTGAGAGTGGTCGACCTAGTTGGCCTTGCTGTGAAAAAACTTCAACCCAATTACCCACTTAATTCGGCTTTGGTACCAGTTATGTTGCTAAACCATGAGTCTCACAAAATGTATTTTTATGTGGTAGGAATTTGTTAATAAAATGTTAAGAAAATGTTCCCAAATTACTTATAAGTAGATCAAATGAGGGAAAGTAAACAAGCCACCCCAAAATTAGTGTGGTGGACATAGTTGGCCTTGACGTGCAAAAACTTCAACCCAGGTACCCGCTTAATTCGCCTTTGGTACCAGTTCTGTTCCTGTACCATGAGTCTTACAAAATGTATTTTTATGTGGCAGGAATTTGTTAATAAAATCTTAAAAAATTGTTCCCAAATTACTTAGAAGTAGATGAAATGTGGGAAAACAAACAAGCCACCCCAAAATGAGAGTGGTGGACGTAGTTGACCTTGATGTGCAAAAACTTCAACCCAGGTACCCACTTAATTTGCCTTTGGTACCAGTTATGTTGTTGAACCATGAGTCTTACAAAATGTATTTTTATGTGGCACGAATTTGTTAACAAAATCTTAAAAAATTGTTCCCAAATTACTTAGAAGTAGATGAAATGAGGGAAAACAAACAAGCCACCCCAAAATGAGAGTGGTGGACGTAGTTGGCCTTGATGTGCAAAAACTTCAACCCAGGTACCCACTTAATTTGCCTTTGGTACCAGTTATGTTGTTGAACCATGAGTCTTACAAAATGTATTTTTATGTGGCACGAATGATATAAATTAATAAATTACTATTATTTTTTTGTTCTCTTTTTGCTTGTGTTTTAACAAATGCTGACAATGTTTGTTATCATTTCCAATTTGTTCTTTTACTTGATTGTGTTGGTGTAATGTAATTTCACTTTTTGTGTTGGTGTAGTGTGATGGAGGAACTTGGTGAACAAAGTAAAGGACGTGATACAAGGAAGAAGGTACGTAGGATTGTATTTGATTTGCATACATTTGTTGTTTGACTGTATTTAATTAGTAAGCATGACTTCGTATGCAGTTAGTGTTCAGACACTACTGCAAAACCAAGATGATAGGTGTTTTGAACGAACGGTTGACTTTTGAGCAGAAGGGTTACATTGAGAAGAGTGTTTTTGGTTGGTTGTTATACTTGCCAGGTTGTATTAAGATAGGTAGGAATTTGTTATCTAAGTTGTGTGGTCAATGGGTAGATAACATGAGTGGGTTTTATTTTGGTAACAAAGTTATTAAGTTTACTGAATTTGATGTTTGTCTGTCGTTAGGGTTGCCTATTGTTGGTGAAGTGATAGATTTAAATAAAGTTGGGCATCGTAGTGTTTGTAGGGAGTACTTCTCTGAGGGGAAAGTAGATGTGAGAATGGTATATGACTTTTTCTTAGAGGAACATGAAAATTTTCCAATGGAACATTTTTGCAGCTTGTATATATTGGTAAGGATATCAGAGTTCTTGCTTCCCAATCGAAGTGGAGTAGTATTTCCAATTATTTTTGACCTTGTTTGCGAGTTGGGGTGTGTGGCTAAGTACAATTGGGGCAGTTTAGTTTTTCAGTACTTTGTTGAAAGTGTGTGTAGTGCTTCAACAACAATGAAGAATGAAACAAGCAAAAGCCATATTCATGTTCAAGGATGTGCTTACCTGTTGCAGGTACATGTTTGTTATGTAATTGTTAATCAAAGACAATGATTCGTTATTGTTTTCATCATTTTTATTGTCATTGTTGATGGATTAAAAATTTGCAGGTATGGTTTTGTCACCATTTTGTGACATCGAAGTCCATCTATAGTACACGGGTAACAAAATTCCCAAGGTTGTTGAACTGGATTGATATGAATATTGGGGATAAGTTTATCAAAACTGCTTTGGCAAAGGGATCGGTGAGTAGTTGTTGATTAGACGAATGTGTTGGTGCAAAGTAATTTATGATTTGTGTTTTTATGAAATCAAAATTGTTAATGACATTGCAGGTTGTTATTGATGTTGGTGTGTCCAAAGAGGAGCTTTGTTATGGTATGGTGAAAGACGCTTGTGAGAAATTTGGTATTCCATTTAAGAAGCAAAATAGAGGAGATAAGGAAAAATTAATTTTTGTTGTAGAAGAACAAACATGGGTAATTACGGACATGCAAAGTAGTATTAACGATTTAAGAAAGTTGGTTGAAGCAAAAAATGAAGATAAGAATGAAGATTTTGTGGAAGAACCGTTGTGGGGAAGTGAAGATCGTTGTCAAAGTACACCGGTTCAACATGAGCAGCAAACCCAGGTGTTTCAAGGTGGTTTTGAAATGCAACAAAGCACAATGTATGATCGTATGAAAGCGCAACCCCGAATACGGCTTAAGAGTGTCGTAAAAAGAAGTCCTTATACTGCAGATGGTAGAAGAAAACAATGAGTACTTCAATAAGTTGTATTACATTAGGAATTTAAGTTTTAGATAATGTTATGATGTTTGAATCCTGTTGAAAAAGTTGGTTGAATTTTGAAAACATTGGAATCCTTTTTTGAATTGTCATGATTTGATTTTTGTTGTCTGTAATGGTTTATGACAGAACCAGGGAGTTGAAATGAAGTAGGATGAACATGAAATAAATTTATTTGAAATGAAGTTTGTATGGTATTGATGGGGAATTTGAGGCATGAGTATGGAGTTTTTGGCATGGTTGTTGAAAGAAATTAGGTTTTGGAATTGGTTATTATTTTTGTTACACCAGAAATCATAACAAACAAATTAAATTGAAATATATTGTTGGTCATACAGCATCATTGTTCAAACTGAACATTACAAATTGATTAAGTCGATGTTGAACTCAGGTAACCGTGGTGAGCAAAAGTAATAACATTAGTTCCCACTTAATTGAACGATGATCCCATTTGTGTTTTGTTAGGTGCATTTGTTGTTTTTTAACATAATTTTGGGACATAGGCTGTGTTATTTATTCACAATTTAGCAGCGTTGTTAAAATATAATAATTTTCGACATGATGGTGAATATCACAACTTGAAATCGTTTATGAAAAAGGTAGTGTACCCTAGTGTGCATAAATTATAAAGTAAGTACCCAATTATATGAACTACAATCCCACACGTTATTGGAATGTACAATTGCTCTTCGTTCAGAAAATTTACATGCTGTGTGTTTTTTTATTGTGTATTATCATCATTTTTTATGAAATTGACAAGAGTAGTTGAAAACCTTGAAGTCGAAGTAAGTCTACCGTAGTGGACATAATACATAACACAAGTACCCATTTATTTGTAGTGTTAAACCACATTTTATTTTAAAGTTACATTTGTTATTTGTGTTAATTATTTGGTGACCTGAGGTGTAATTTACGTTGATGGAAATGGCAGGATGCCGTAACAAAATATTATTACAACATGCAAGTCAGTTTTGTGAGGTAGAAAGATGTTTTAGAAGTTCACAAACCCCTGTGTGCAAAACTGATAACATAAGTACCCAAATATTTTAACTAAAGTCCTAGTTATGTACAATAATTATATTTAATATTTTGAAGACAATATTTGACTTAGGGCATGTGTTTTGATGTGTAAAAGGTCAACAAATATTTAGTAATAAACCTTTTGTTTGTTACAATATTTTAATTCATGTTACACAAAAATTATTGTTTTTGATTATTTATTAGTATATTATTCAGTAAATGGGAAATGTTAGTGATGATTTTTACAACAAATTTTTTATTGCAATGCTTTTAATAAATTTATTTGTTTTATTTGACCATACGAAATGAAGTTAAGTAAAAAATAAGCAAGTTGAAGTACAACAATTGTATGAAGACCAACGTGGTTGACACAAACAAGTAATAATTGGATTTTCATTAGAACATAAATATTGAAAGACATTAACATGAATTCATAATGTAGATTATGCTTTAGACTGAGATTGGATGTATAAGAGTACATGGACATCCATTAATATAAACTTCAACTATAATCTCATTTCCAAGATTTTTAACCTCAAACAGCAGGACGTCTCCCTCCTTCAACCCATATTCCGTGCAAAATTCTTTCCATCCTTTGTCAAACTTTGTTGAATTGCGAGTGACAGAAACCAAAACACTACACATGATGCCGTCCTTTTGTCCAAGGAGCATAACCTGTGTCAAGCCTTTGCTCCTAATAAGATTCCCAAATGCAGTTTGCAAGTCCTGTGCAGTAACAAATATCAAGTAATTGACAACAAATTGGAAATGATAACATACATTGTCAACATTTATTAATACACAAGCAAAAGAGAACAAAAAATTAATAGTAATCTAGTAATTTATATCATTCACATTATTGGATGTAACGATTGATGGCGAAACTAATTAGCATTGATCACTAATAAAAATAATTTATAATGTAACGTTTGAATAAATTGTGAAACGGTGCTTTGAATGAAATAACAATGAGAAATTAAATGGCCACATTTGTCAATAACATTACGTTAATAGTAATTATTACCATAAGCAGTAATTGATAAATATTAAAATTATTATATTATAATAATAAACTATATGTAAACTATATTTAATTGTACCATATTCATGAAAAAAAAATGTAACCAAGTTATAAATTTATGTTATTTATTTGAATGAAAGGACACACATAATATTGAACAGCATACATACCCCAAAAAAGAAGTTTATTCCCACAGTGCATGGGTTAAAGGTGTGTATAAGTATTTGGTGAGCAGTCATCATTGTGAACAATGTATTCTCCGGATGTCAATAAAGACATGAATTCTGATTGGGTGAGTTGAGATTGAAGCATATCCTCAGTTGGAAGTTCCTGAACATTATGGACCTGCGTTATGTCATGGTTACTTGTTTCCTGAAATAATATTATTAGTTAAGGTTTAAATGAATAAAGTTGATTAGTAATAATACTACATAAAAACAAATGAGATGTGTGTCTATTACTCACATTGGAATTCCTTGCACGTTTGGTTTTAGTAACATGGGACTTTTTCTTTTTTGTTATTTTTTCAACTGTTGATTGCATTCTTTTTGTCCTTGGTCGGCCTTTGCGTTTGACAGCTACAGGACTGCGCACAATTAAGCCGTCAATTTGACAACTAGGTCCAACCTCTTCACTACAATGTAGATGTGCATCCATGTCAGATGCATCATCATTGACCAACGACAATGTCGTTGATGTACATACACCCAATTTTTTCCCTATAGAGTTTAAATCTGAAAGCAACTTATCAGATGCAGTCTCAGAATCACAAGCAACCTCGGCGATGTCATAGAAACGCTTACACAAAGCTTGGTACCTTTGCATCTTAGGCTCTTCAATGTTATTGTTGTAAGATGCTTTAATGAGAGTATGTCTTCTACGGACGTTTTTGCTCCACCTTCGCAAAACATATTTTGTTGGTACATTACGCACATCTTCCTGCCCTAGGACCAATAATGAATGTCGACACAAGATTCCTCTAAACTCAAATAGTTGGAAACTGCAATGAGTGTCGGTTGTCACAGGATGAAAGACTACTACATGAAATTTTGAACGCCACTCACCCTCCCATATGAAGTCTTCTTTAACAGTGTACCTAGTTATAGTAGCTTCTTTTGTCATGTTTTTAATGAAGCAGTTCATGCGTGACCGAAATTCGTTTTGAACTTCTATAAATTTTGCCTGTGTGTACTCTGTTTGATATTGTCTTTCAATAAGAGATTGAGATCCACATGGTAGAGTCGTATTCATTGAAGAGAAATCTGCCTCAATTTCTTTTTGTGTCTTTTGTCGTAGGGCGTTATCGTACTGCTGCACAAATTGTTGAAGTGTTGTACTTGAATTTATGAATCCATCAAAGAATGCATTCATGCCCTCACTTCATTGCGTAGTTGACATTCCCGCCCAGAATTGATGTTTCATATAACAAGGAACCCATCGTTGTCTATCTGCATACAATGAATTTATCCAATCATTTTTCTCTAACCCTTGACATGACATCAAATTTGCCCAGCCTAACTCAAACTCTTGATAAGTGACTGTCTCATACACAAGCCTCTTAAGTTCACTTTTGATTGCACCATAGCATTTGTAGGCTTGCAACTTCTCAGGTATTTTTTTCATTATGTGCTACAAGCACCAACGATGTTTTTGTGTTTGGAAACACAACATTTATGGCATTGGACATTGCCTTACATTGGTCAGTGACGATACCTTGAGGAGCCTTGTTTGACATACATCTAAGCCAAGTTGAAAATAGCCATGTGAATGTGGTAGTGTCCTATGCAGAAATCAAAGCACAACCAAGTAATATGGAATGACCATGATGATTAACCCCAACAAATGGTGCAAATGGCATGTCATATTTGTTTGTTAGGAAGGTTGTGTCAAAGGACACAACATCACCAAAATTTACACATGCTGCGCGACTTCGTGCATCGGCCCAAAAGACACTGCTTATTCGGTTGTCGTTGTCCATTTCCATATCATAGAAAAAATCATTGTTTAATTCTCTCATTCTTGAAAAATACCTTAATAGTGTTTGGCCATCACCTTCCTTACAAAGAGTTCTTCTGTGGTGGCCAATGTAATTACGGGCATCACGTTCCACGAATTGTATATTTTCAAATCCACCGGCATCATAAACCAAAGATATGAAAATTTTGTTAATGCGAACACCAGAATGATCATTGATATTAAGGGTGTGCTTCGCATTCATATTAATTCTTCGATTACCACATATCAGGTTGGAGTTATTTGGACACATGTCATGGCTGTGTTCAATAACAACTGTTCTCACCTGCCATCTTCCTTCTTTCATAACAACTGTGATTCCAGCTGGGCATTGATTTTTTTGACTTGGCTGGGTTTTCCATTCTGGAGCAATGGAAGATAGGTACTTCCCTTCCCTAGAGCAAACTAATTTAAGGAAGATTAAGTTGTTGCTCTTATTTCTCCTAGAAGTCCTTATCCGAACACCAAAACCAGTCCTCACAGCATAGTCAGTGTAAAAACTTTTAACTTCTTCAATTGTATCAAACCACATATGAATTTTAGGGACAATATCGTTAACATTCTGAATGGAATCGTTGTTCACCGCACAAGTTACTTCTTTCGACGGCATAATTTGTGACAAAGACATTCAAACGCAACGCTTAGTCCAACATGACATGGACATGAAAGGTAAATCAAAGCAATCATTAAAACTGATACGCTGTCGTTGAAGCTATCAAATTAATACTACTTTGTTAGGCAACTTCAGTATTGCCAAGTAGTATTCAAGTAAGTAGATATGATTAAAGTAACCCTGAGTCGTCTCCCAACGAATACGGAATTGCCTTTTAATATTTGAATCTTATGAATGCAATGCAATGTTCAAGAATAAAAATGATGTTTGAAGAAGGTTTAAAGAACAAATAAGAAACTTAAAAACAGTTACGATGAAATAGGCTAATTCCACTGCTTTTCCAAGATAGATTCATCATCGGTTATTCACGGATAATTGTTCAATTGATTATTGTTTAAGTTTCAAATTAATTAAAGTACATTCTTAATTAATTCGAGGGCGATCATGCATTTTTGTGGTAGTTCAATGTGTTTCTTAACTAGGCTTGACACATTTCTTCCCAAATTCACAATCTCATTATCCCTAATACGCCTTTTATTTGTGCAAAGTTATTTCAAAAACTTGGCGTACTTGGGGATTTGTTTAACAGCATCAAGCAAAGGAATGTTGATCTCTACCTTCTTGAAAGTATTTAAAATCTCTTGGTCTAATTCCTCCATTTTTTTGTTTCTCGGTTTTAACCGATTTGGATATGGAGGAGGTGGAGAATAAGATGAAGAAGAATTTGTAGAAGAGTTAGAAGATACTAACCTGGATTTTTCAGTGGTAGATTCAGGTGATGGCTCACTTGATCCTCCATTGTCATCAATTTGTACTTCTTCTTTCTCTTTATCTTCATCCTCTAGAGCTCCTTCAGGGCCTTCTACCTGCTTACCGTTCTTAAAGTAATAGCATTTACATTTCTCGGGTTGATCACTGTTTGTGCAGGCAGTTTATTTGATTCCTTAGGCTCTAACTTATCCACCCTCTGAGTCAATTCTGCAATTGATTTCTTTATTTCTGAATTTTGCTCAACTATTGTTTTCATGAAATCTTGCATTGACATTTCAGGCTGAGATTGCTGCCTTTGTTGAGGTGGAACATAAGGTTGTCTGTTCTGCTGATATCTATTGGAGGACGAATCATGATAATTCTGGTATGGTCTATTTCCTCCAATCATGTTTGTAGCGAAAGCTTGAGATGGGTTTTCCATAGTGGTCTCCACCAAGTTAGGACATTCATCAGTATAATGGTTAGTTGAAATGCAAATTCCACACTTCTTAACAATTTGTGGAGTTGAGGTTTTAAACAAACTTGCAATCTCATCGAGTTTGCTTTCTAGCTTATTCAATCTTTCATCTATCCTTTTTCCATCAACTACACCATTATCAATTTCATGTACTCCCTTCAACAAAGTCACTGAATTTTCTCTTGTGCCATACTGTTGATTGTCTACTGCCTTCCGTTCTATTAGATCTATACCATCTTCTGGTGACCTGTCTAAGAAAGATCCTCCGCTTGCAGCATCTGCCCATGACCTATCAATAGGACTTAAGCCTTCATAAAAGCTTAAAATAAAATCTTCCATTTGGAGTTGAGGGCATGAAGAACAGTTTCTTGAATCTTTCCCAATATTCACTAAGATTCTCTCTATCTCTCTGTCTTATATCTTGAATTTCTCTGCGGATAGCTGATAATCTGGATGCAGGAAAATACTTCTCAAGAAAGAGTCTTTCAATAGTTTCCCAATTTGTAATCCGTGCAGAGAGATAATACCACCAATCTTGAGCTACGCCTTGAAGAGTAAAAGGAAAAGCTCTCATTTTAAGGCTCTCTATTGTGATCCTGGGAGATCTAAAATTTTCACACAACATGTGAAATTGCCTCAAGTGCTTGTGTGGATTCTCCCTTGATAACCCATTGAACTTTGGTAATGCATTTAACAGGTCAGGTCTCAGTTCCCACTCCTCATTAGGGTATTCAATGTTACTTCGGATAGCTGTATTGTGGGAGGTGGCTAAATGTCTAATGGTTCTTTGTGCCATATTGTTTGGTTAGGATCAGGTAAAGGATTGTATGGTATGTTTGTGACTGGAGATAACGAAGGTGGAATGACTTCAGATGTAGGAAGTGTTCCCTCAGTAGAACACGCAAATTTCAATCTTCTCCGCAGCTTACGCAAATTCCTTTCAACTTCCGGGTTAATTTGATAAAATTCTCCCGGGTTAGCTCTGGTCATGCACTACGCAATCTGCTGGAAGTTGTTTCTCTGTTATTTCTCTTTTTCTTTTGTTCTTGCTTTAGATAAAGATTTCAAACAAGAGATAAGAGAGACTTGTTGGGTCCACTCCCAGGAAAGAGAGGTGCGTCACAACGGACAACTTAAGTACCAAGTCTTTCCTAGCCAGAGTGTATTCAAACTAGCCTCAAGTATTTCTCAAGAGAAATTCTTAATTAAAATAAGAACAAAGATTTTTGCTAAAACAAGAATGACTAAAAACTACAAAATAACTCAAATTAAATTAAATGTATGTGTGTTAAATAAAAATAAAGATAAAAATAAATAAATAAAAATAAAAAAATAAAAATAAAATAAAAATAAAAATAAGAATCAAAATATTCAAAATACTAACCGTATTCCCCGGCAGCGGCGCCAAATTTGATAGGCTGTCGTTGAAGCTATCAAATTAATACTACTTTTCAAGGCAACTTCAGTATTGCCAAGTAGTATTCAAGAAAGTAGACAGGGTTGAAGTAACCCTGAGTCGTCTCCCAACGAACACGGAATTGCTTTTGAATATCTGTGACTCTTACGAATGCTATGCAATGCTTATGAATTAAAGTAATGATTGAAGAATGTTTAAAGAATAAATAAGAGACTTAAAAATAGTTACGATGAAATAGGCTAATTCCACTGCTTTTCCAAGATAGATTCATCATCGGTTATTCACGGATAATTGTTCAATTGATTATTGTTTAAGTTTCAAATTAATTAAAGTACATTCTTAATTAATTCGAGGGCGATCATGCATTTAACCAAAGTAAATTCTCAATCAAATGCAAAACCTTTCTAGATTATTCACAATAAATTCAACCAAAGTACATTCTCAATCAAATTCTATTGTGTTTAATCATGTCTATTCTTAAATCTCCTAACCAAATTAAAAGCTAATCAATCAAAGTAAATTCTCAATTGATTATAGTTGAAATTATTACTAATCAATCAAAGTACATTCTCAATTGATAGTAAAAACCATTTAATCATATGAAAGTTCCTAAATTAAATCAAAGTAGATCCTCAATTTAAACCTAGAAACCCTAAAACTCATATAATCAATAATATGCATGTAGATTCAAACACATTATGATGGAAAAATCTTTGCTTTTAACAAGATAGAGAGATGAAAGACATAGAGAGAACAACTTAAATCAATAATCAAAGTAAACAATTGTATTAACTGAACGTAACCTCAGAATCCGTCATGGAATTACAGCAGAATAGCCCTAGATGCTTAGCTCTCCATAAATGGAGTTGAATACAAGATGAAAGAAAAGTGAGAGGAGTATGAGAGAATGAATGAATTAAGTGAAGTCCCCCTTTCTTCCTCCCTTGGGTCTCTTTATATAGGCTTGATTGGGCTTGGACTCTGAATAGTTTGTTGATAAGATATTTTATGTTGATATATTATATCTTTCAAATATTCATTAGATTAAATCAGTTTTAAAGAATATTTGATAGATATTAACTTAATTATCTTATATCCTATATCTTCCAAATAACTAAAAGATTTAGATAATGATAAAATTATTTGGAAGATATTTTCTGTTGATATTCCCAAATTAAATTCAACAACCGAATTTTATCTTTTAGATTTTCTGAGTTTCCAAAATTGCACAAATACCCTGAAATTTCCTCTATCTGCACTTTAGCCCCTTCTGAATTTTCCAAATAAAATCTGATTTTGGGCCTTGAATTGCCATTTGGACCAATAAAACTTCTATTCTCAGCTGCACAAATAAACATTAGAACATCCAAGAATAATTTATTCACTAAAACTCACTTTTTACGTCTCTTTATTTCCCAAAACCCAACAATTTCAATCATCACAAATTCACTTAAAATCAACCATTTAAGCACAATTATCCCATCAAAAATTTGAATTTTAAAGCATAAATGTGGGCATAAATATGCACTCATCAAAAACATTACAACAACATATTTGGTTTTCTGGGACCACTAATGTTCATGCCCACACTTTGTCATAACCACACATTTGTTGTATTTCCTACTTCCAAACATTATTGTAATAAAAGCCAATATTTTCCTTGTTGCATCAACAAAAAAATAAGTCTATAATAGAAGGCATAACATTTGAAATCAGTAAAACATTAACTTACAAAGAGAAGGAACGCCCTTTCACAACCGCTTCAATAAATGGCCTTCAATACCCTATCAAGGTCCAACGTCCAAGCTCCTGGGGATTAAATGCTCTTCAATGTCTTACCAACTTCCTGGGGATTAAATGCTCTTGAATGTCTTACCAACTTCATACACGGTAGTTGTTGCTTTCGACCACAACCTGTAATTGTTGAATGAGAAAAGTGGGGTTTATTTGCCTTTTCAGTGTATTAAATGGAAGTTGTTGGCTGGGCGGGAAAGTCCAACGGGTGAAACGCCTAAACATTAATTGTATGACAAGCCAATTAAGGGTTTTAGGTGCACAAAGGTCATTTCAAAATAATTAAATATTATTATATCATTATTCAATTGTTAAGTTATCCCTGCTTAGTCATGTTGAAAAAGTTTGAATTCTAATTATGCCAATTTAAGTCAATATTATATTATTATATTCCTCTATATATTACAGCTTTCGATTTCCTATTGGCATAGCTCTTGAAAGTAATTTGAACGTCAGGTAGAGTTGCTTATCCTTTAACTACAACTTTTGTGTTTTATCCTTAGTCCATGCATAACCTAATTCGTTTTCAAGTATGCAGTTTTAAAGAATGGAGCCATGGGAGGGACTTGATATAGACGACAGTGATCTCAAAGCATTTTTACAAAAGTGCAACTCAACTGCAACGTTGATACCAGGACCTGCTGGAAATGTACAAGCGGCCATGCTAAACAGGGAAACAGATGAACCTAAGTCAACACAGGAATTTGTTAATGACATTGCAAAGGCAACATTTGATCGGGATTTTAAATCAAATCCTTGGATATGGGCTGAGAAGTTCATTAAACACCATGGTGAACTTTTCCATTATGAGTGGACACGGTTATACTTTAAATGTTTAATGTTGACAATAACAATGGTAAGATATTGTTGGCAGGACTTGTAGAAAATGGAAACATTAACAACGTCACCCAGCTAGAACGCGTTAAGTCAATGCATGCCCTTCCATTTGTAGCATGCATTGTTAAAGAGTGCAACCCAAATGGATTGGGTGACATGAAAATTGTTGTCAAGGTCAATCACTAACAGGATTGAACTGCCACACTCTCTACATTGTTAACTTTGTTTAAAGCGTCCTTTGTTAACTTTTTCACTATTCCTTGCTAGCAGGATCAAAGTACCTCATTGTCTGCTTCGGTGCACAACAAAGTCCTTCTGCATCCAGAGTTTGGGCCGGATATAGGAGTTGGTGCTGTGTTATTATTGCAAAGTGTAAAACAACTACAACTTCTAATAATAAGCTTTAAGAATCATGCACCACGTTAACGTATTCATTGCTTTAAAATGTTATACATCTCTTTACGCACAGGTTGGTGCATTGAGTCCTTTTGGAAGGATTTACTATTTGAATATAACCGTCCGGAACGTTGTGAAGGTAATATCGTGAACTCATAACGAAATCCTAAATTTTGTGTTACTTACGTAAGTGCGACATTATTAAATTTGATTGTAACGAATGTGTAGGTCTTCAAAGCTGACATATGTCCTCCAACTGAGGAACTACTTAACGCTTCATCACGACCTGTGATTCGACCCGCTTCATCACGACCTGTGATTCGACCCTACACATGTGCCCAAAACAACAACAAAAATAAAGATGTTGGTCCATCTGAAAAGGCTTGTCCTTCTGCCTCTAATAATAAAACAACAACCCCAAGGGAAGATTAATGAGCGTTTAGAAATTTACGTTATGTTTGTATTTGAATCATTAGTTAACATTAATATTAGTTATGTTTTGTAACGTACTGTATGCACTTATTTTAATATCAATGAAGGTTAAGTTTTGACAATACAAAGAAAAGAATAACCATAATTTACGTTGAACATCATTTTCATCCACCTTACCTAGCGTTGCTTTGGTTTCAGCATTTCCTATTGGATCCATCCGACATCGTTCATCTGAAACAAATTGAGCTCAATTCATTTCTACAAGGCTTGTATGCAATGACAACATACCCAACAACCAAGTCCTCCGTCCAAATCATCCCACAAAACCCCACTACATCCAATGAAATAGACGACATACTAAGGAAACTTGTTAATCCCTTATGCCAACGTTTTCTTTATAAACATTTATGGAAATTTTGTTTTCCATTATGCTGTTACAATTTCTTTTCACTAATTTGTTGTACTTGTAAGTAATTTCCAAACAATTATGTAAGAATTTCCAGTGGTACCAAAGCCTAAATAAGTGGGTACTTGGGTATAACTCTTTGCACAGACAGGCCAACTAGGTACACCACACTCATTAAGGGGTGCCTAATGTGTTCTCGCTCATTTGTTGTATTTGTGAGTAATTTGGGAAACAATTATTTAGGAATTTATTAACAAATTCGTGCCACCAAAAGCACAATGGCTAACGCTCCAGGTGTAGGACCAGAACTGGTACCAAAGGCTAAATAAGTCGGTACTTGGGTATAACTTTTTGCACAGAAAGGCCAACTTGGTACACCACACTCATTTTGGAGTGCCTAATGTCTTCTCGCTCATTTGTTCTATTTCTGAGTAATTTGGAAACAATTATTTAGGAATTTATTAACAAATTCGTGCCACAGAAAGCACAATGGCTAACGCTTCAGGTGCAGGACCAGAACTGGTACCAAAGGCTAAATAAGTGGGTACTTGGGTATAACTTTTTGCACAGAAAGGACAACTTGGTACACCACACTCATTTTGGAGTGCCTAATGTCTTCTCGCTCATTTGTTCTATTTCTGAGTAATTTGGAAACAATTATTTAGGAATTTATTAACAAATTTGTGCCACAGAAAGCACAATGGCTAACGCTCCAGGTGCAGCACCAGAACTGGTACCAAAGGCTAAATAAGTGGGTACTTGAGTATAACTTTTTGCACAAAAAGGCCAACTTGGTACACCACACTCATTTTGGAGTGCCTAATGTCATCTCGCTCATTTGTTCTATTTCTGTGTAATTTGGAAACAATTATTTAGGAATTTATTAACAAATTTGTGCCACAGAAAGCACAATGGCTAACGCTCCAGGTGCAGGACCAAAACTGGTACCAAAGGCTAAATAAGTGGGTACTTGGGTATAACTTTTTGCACAGAAAGGCCAACTTGGTACACCACACTCATTTTGGAGTGCCTAATGTATTCTCGCTCATTTGTTCTATTTCTGAGTAATTTGGAAACAATTATTTAGGAATTTATTAACAAATTCGTGCCACAGAAAGCACAATGGCTAACGCTCCAGGTGCAGGACTAGAACTGGTACCAAAGGCTAAATAAGTGGGTACTTGGGTATAACTTTTTGCACAGAAAGGCCAACTAGGTACTTGGGTAAAACGGTTTGCACATGTAAGTCAATTAAGTACAACAAACTGAATTTCAACTGCCAAATATATTTCTCAACAATTTCTGAAATCAAATTTGATGTGCAACCAATACATAAATATGAAATGTAACAACAAGTGTTCTTTCATCAATAATCCCCAACATTCTACAAAATGCCTAAATCCTACAACACTTGATTCCTTCGCACTTTGTCCACATCCAAAATCCATTGACAAACATATTGCTCCCTAACTTGTTGTAGTTCTTCCTGCAAAGACAATAATGTACAAAACATGAATCAAATGCAATATTTGTATGAAAAATCCAGAACATATAAATTTTTACAGCTTACAATTGTGTAACTAGGCATTGTGTTTCTTTCATATTTCTCAATGCCATCCCACAACTCCATAATTTTCAAAACAATTACTTCACAATCAAATCTACAACAAAACAAGTCCAACATAGCAAGTATGATATTTAACATATCAATTATACAATAAAATATTATATTTACAAAAATCAACATTACAAACATACTTGTTTGGTTGGATTGGAGTATGCAAGTGTTGTACCTCCAATGATGGTTTCTTGTCTTCCGAAAAATTCAACAAATGTCCAAAAAGCAATGCAAGATTATGTGCCTGGAAAACAACATACTCCCCTTATAAATTTGTAATTACAAAGTAAACATCAATTACTACACATACAATGACATTGTCAATCTTTTGTCGTTCTTTTCTTTTGTGCCCAAAAGAGTCCAGGGCAAACATTTGCAGTGATTGAATCTTCACAGCGTAGCACCACCAATGCCCGTCATGGATAATTGGGACAAACAACTACAACAAATAAAATATCACACCATAAAGTACGAATAACCATAAACATATTGTCCAAATTAATTAAATGAAATGTAATTGCACTAACAAATTCGGCATTAACAATGTCATCAAATCCGATGATATTAGACTGGAAGTAGTTACAGTAGTCATTCAATGTCCAAACTTTGCGATTACTCTTTCTCTTTCTTGAGTCAATTAAAACATGGGTCTGCAAGGAAGTCACATAGTTAGCTTTCATTTCTCATGTTAATAGAATATTAAGAGCATAAAATAACTATTATTTTAACCAACCGCATATAATGGACTAAAACATATCCTTTTCACTACTCCAGTACTCCTTCTTTCAAAGAACATGAACACGGATGTGCCAAACAAAATCCCCTACACAACCAAGAACTTCTTAATACTATACAATTCAACCGACATATAAACTAAATCATAAATTAACACACCAAATTTCGTTATTACCATGTTGCCAAGCTGCATCCTAGGTCCAAAAGAATAACACTCTTGGGTTCCAAATGTTTGACCGCAAATTTCAGAAACAACCCTTCAAACAAAAATATCACATAAGTCAACATGTTTCATCATCACACTAATAATAAATAAAATTTAAAAATTGTCAAATTGTCAAGTTCATTACCTCCAAGGAAGCTTAAACGGAATAACCAAGTTGTACAAGTATTTTGGATTTACATTCAATAAATTACCATCCTCATTATCATCATATTGTGCCACAGTGCATACAAGAGGTGTAACATCCATAACGTCCTCAACGTCCTCCTTCTCTTCTTCGAAACAACCACCCACATCTTATACCTGACTGTTTCAAAACATTGGGCTTCCCCATCTGCCCCACCATCAACATGACCATCATCTGCTTTACCATCATCCCCTTCTTCATCATCACCTTCAATTTCATCACGTTCAACATCAACACCACATGTACCACCCTCTTTAAAAAAAGAAGGTTGCTCTGTTTCTTCCTTCCCAACACCTACCATTGTAGCCAAAGTTCTTAAATCTTTATTCATTGCAACCATTTTTCTTTGGTTGTCTTCAATTTTCTTCATCACCACTTCTTCCCAACTCAACCCTAACTCATGCCCATCCTCTTCCGGTATTGGCCCTTGTTCCAAATGAAGGGTCGCACGAATGATTGAGTTCCGACGATCCTCCTCCCGCAAAAACCACTCCCAACATATCTATAAACATCCATATATAAGTAATCATTAAATAACAAAAAACACAATTCATGTACTACATATCGTAAAAATGTAAATAAAAATAAGAACTAACTTACCTCTTTCCGTTTAAACAAGTCCTCTATTTTGTTAGACCTTAACTTAAGAGAAGGCCAATTTATTATTCGCGGGAAGACAATGTGATGTGCACCGTCTGCTAAACCCAAACGTTCAACCGTCCATAGCTAAAAAACAAATATTAACCAAAACGATAATCATATAATAAACAAATTATGGCTACATGAAACAAATAAAATTTTAAAATTCTTACCTACAACACTACAACATTCCCCCTGAGACCTAGGTCCCTTATGTCACGTTGCCTTATCATCCTTGACGCATTTCCTAAACTATTTACCACAAATGTGTGCACAGCTTTTGCCTAATTATATTGGTACAAATTATCGATGTTATCTAATACTGTAAAAGGCATGTTACTAACTGCCTTTGAATGTCTAGGAAAGTAGAAAACAATAAAACAAACTAAAATATACAAACGACAAACACAATCAACATCCATGTCATTATTTTGTATTAAGAACTTTATCCTATGTATGACATCTTTTAGAGTGAACGACTTTGACGAAAATTGATGACAAACAACAGCATCAAAGTTATCATCAAAATTTACATCTAAACCACCAACACCCAATCCTAAACCCATGCAAACATCGCCAACTGTAAATGGTACCATTGTTTGCTTCAAAACAAAACATTCGTTGCGGCAAACCCAACGTCTAACCATTTCCTTGAACAAAGGACTGCAGAACTCAATTAGACTATTCATATAAAGACACCACTTGAATGGAGTCTCCTCGATACGTGTCCTATCACTTTGGCGTAGTTTAGAATTAAGGTCGACTATCGGTTTTGTGTCACTCCATGTCCGCAACCGCAACTACAATTCATTTTCAAACAATAAAACCATCATAACCTCTTTTCAAACAAAAAAAACCATCATACCCTCTTTTCAAAGAAAGTTATAAGTTTTCAACCGTCCATAGCTAACTTACCTCTATTTTTTGTCTGGGTAAAAAAGTTTGTATATGCTACAAATTAAGGATAACAAATTGCCTCATCATAGGAAGAAGAGAATAATACACGTCATCAAATTAATTTCTTTATATCTGTTATGATATTTGCTTTTATTGTGTTGCATCTGTTATGACATTTTTTATTATTTTGTTTCCTTCCTTTTAGGTTTGTTACTTTTTTTCATCTATATATGTAACCCTCTGCATATTTCACAATGAATAAGATTGATCTTTTCCAATCTTCAATTATTATTTTGTTATGGTATCAAAGCTCTCTTAGAGAGAGCTCTGTTGTGCTCATCAATGGCTAATGAAGCCACATATCCATATACTATACAAGATGCACAAAATGCATCGCATCCCCTATATATCCACCCAAATGAAAGCCCTTCCACTATCCTTGTCTCATCAAAGATGGAAATTATCATAGTTGGTCTCGTGCAATGAAAATGAGTTTGTTAACAAAGAACAAGTTAGGGTTTGTTGATGACACGATTCCAAAACCACTAAAGAATCATGCAATTTTCCCTTTATGGAAACAAGGTAACATGCTTGTTCTTAGTTGGCTAATAAAGTCGATGAACATGGAGATTACGCAGTCCATCCTTTGGTGCAAGAAGGCTTCATATGTGTGGAGGGAGCTCCACGAGCATTTTTCACATGTAGATTTATTCAGAATCTTAGAAATTCAAGAGGAAATCTATAGCTAGAGGCAAGGTGACAGTTCTTTTTCAAAATTTTACACCACATTGAAAACTCTATGGGATGAATTAGATGTTTTGAATCCCCTTCTTGTTTGCACATGCAACCCCAAATGCTCATGTAGTGTAATCCAGAAAATTGAAGAGGAGAAAAATAAGAATCAAGTGGTTAGATTTTTGCGAGGGTTGAATGATCAATATTCAAGGGTTAGATCACAACTGCTGTTGCTAGACAATCTTCCCAATATGAACCGAGTTTTTACATTGATTACACAAGAACGATAATTTACCACTGAGAGTGTTTTTATGCCGAATGCTCTTATTGCGACTAGCAATGATGCTTCAAACTCCAAGAAAAATCAAGGGAATGACAATGTTTGGAATAATAGATACACTTCCAAGAAGTGTTCATGGTGTGAAAGAATGGGTCACACAGTTCACGTTTGTAATAGGAAACATGGTTTCCCTGTTGGTTTTAAGTTCAAAAATTCTAAAACCCCTGCTCCAAGGTTTGCAAATATGGTGGTAACTGGTGAAAATGAAACCAACTTTCTAGAAGGCTCATTAGGAAAGGCCACACCAGGTAATGCACAATTTGTTTTTACTGAAAGCCAATATCAGAATCTATTTGTTTTACTGCCACAACAAGATCAGAGAGACTCCACATTGCCCACTGCTCATGTGAATACTTGCATCAATTCAACTCCAACAAGCAATGGTAATCTACTAATCTCTAGCTGGATCCTAGACATCGGTGTCACGGATCATATCTCAAATTCCCTTAATTACTTTACTACATATAGGCACATACTACCTATCAAAGTATCCCTACCTAATGGTACCTTAGTTTCAGCCACCATCTCTGGTACAATTCACTTTTCATCGATTTTGTTTTAACTGATGTGTTATTTCTCCCAAGCTTGCAAGATGATTGGCACAACTAAAGCAGAAAGAGGTATCTACATTTTCACCCAGACAACCGACTCTTCTCAACCCTCTATTATTTGCAACACCATTTCAGAAAAATTTTCTTGTAATTTTCCTTCTAGTCTGCCCAATTTATAGCACTATAGATTGGGTCATCTGTCTTTTGATAGAGGTTAATCAATTAATAAAATGTTTCCTTTTGTTCATTGAAATAAAAATCATGTTTATGATATATGTCATATTGCAAAATAGAGAAAGTTGTGTTTTTCCTTAAGTTCTTCATTCACCACTACAATATTTGAGTTGATTCATTAGAACTGATAATGGTAAAGAGTTTCAATTTAACCAATTTTATGCTACAAATGGCATAGTTCACCAAACAAGTTGTGTAGAAACTCCCCAACGAAACTCTATCGTAGAGAGGAAACACCAGCATATTCGCAATGTTACTAGGGCCTTATTGTTTCAAGCTGAACTTCCCAAAATATTTTGGTCTTATGTAGTTATGCACTCAGTTTATCTCGTCAACAGAATCCTTACACCAATCTTGGCTAACAAATTTCCTTATCAGCTCCTATATAAACGTCTACCCGACTTCACTCACCTCAAGGTCTTTGGTTCACTTTATTTTTCTTCAACACTTGTTAGTCATAAAACCAAATTTGTACCTAGAGCCATAAGATGTATTTTTCTAGTATATAAGAGTGGCACAAAAGGTTATATTGTTTATGATATCAAAACTAGAGAATGTTCCATATATCAGAATGTCATCTTCCATGAAAACATTTTTCCATACCAATTGAAATTATCTACCCATGTTACTTCCAGTTCTAGAGACAATCAAACATGAATGTTGGAGGATAACCATGGATCAAGAACTAGAGGCACTAGTAAGAAACAGTACTTGGGTCCTGGTTGATAAACCATTTGACAAAAACGTTGTTGATTGCAAGTGGGTCTATAAATTCAAGCACAAACAGGATGGTACAGTAGAACGATACAAAGCAAGGTTGGTTGTGAAGGGTTACACTCAAATAGAAGGTATTGACTTCATGGATACCTTTTCCCCAGTGCCAAAAATGACCACTCTAAGAGTTGTGAATTGGTTTTTACACTAATTAGATGTAGATAATGCCTTCTTGCATGCAAATCTAGAAGAAGAAATTTATATGGCTTTACCGCAAGGTCTCTCAACTTACAAGCTCAACCAAGTCTGTTTATTAAAGAAATCTCTCTGTGGGTTGAAGCAAGCTAGTCGACAGTGGTTCAATATTGTATCTCATGCTCTGCAAATTCTTGGTTATTCTCAAAGTCAAGCTGATCACACATTGTATACTAAGAAAACTGAGAAACCATTCACAACCTTACTTTTATATGTTGATGATGCCTTGTTAGCAGGAAATGACATTTCTGAAATCAATAAGGTCAAACAGTCTCTTCATGCACAATTTCACATTAAGGATCTTGGAGAAGCCAAGTTCTTTTTAGGTTTAGAAATTGCACGGTCTTCCAAAGGCATAGTGGTTAACCAACATAAATATGCCTTAGAACTTTTATCATATCCTGGTCTTCTCTGTTGTAAAGCAGTATCAACACCCATGGATAGCTCCATTAAGTTGGGAGCTACTATTGGCAAATCACTCTCATAGATCCACTCTTATAGAAGATTGATAGGAAGACTTCTTTATCTTACAACTACACAACCAGACATAGCTTTTGTGGTGAATCAACTTAGTCAATTCTTATCTGGCCCTACAGATCAACATCAAGCAACTGCTCACAGAGTACTTCGCTATATTAAAGGCTACTTAGGTGTGGCCTTTTCTATCCATCATCAAACACTCACAAGCTCACCACATATAGTGACTCTGATTGGGCTGGTTGCATTGACTCTAAAAAAATCAATTACTAGGTATTGTTTATACACTAGTTCCTCTTTAATCTCGTGGCGATCCAAGAAGCAAACTACTACAACACGATCGTCATGTGAAGCTGAATATCACGCACTTGCAGCAACGGTGTGTGAAGTACAATGGATCTTTTATCTTCTGTAGGATTTACAAGTTGGTGAACCTTCTCCTGTGTCACTTTTTTTGTGACAACCGCTCAACAATTCATATTGCTCATAATCTCAACTTCCATGAACGTACAAAACATATATTGTTGGATTGTCACATTGTTCGGGAAAAACTCAACCAAGGCCTTATTCATCTTCTGTCTGTCCCTTCATTGCAACAATTGACTGACATTTATACAAAATCTTTGACGCCTGCACCTTTTAGATCTATTTTTTCTAAACTGAAAATGTTTAATATACATTCTTCAATTTGAAGGGAACTAATACATGTCATCAAATTAATTTCTTTGCATTTGTTATGATATTTATTTTTATTGTTTTGCGTTTGTTATGATATTTGCTTTTGTTATGTTTTTCTCTTTTTAAATTTGTTACTTTTTTCATTTATATATGTAATCATTTGCGTATTTCACAATGAATAAAATTAATCTATTCCAATCTTCGGTTATTATTTTTGTCATGGAATGAGTATTCAATATGTTGGTTAGTTATTAGTATGTAGTAAAATGTTTTTAATAGGAGTCTTTCAACTAAAAATTATTAAAATATAGTTTAGGATTTTTTTACCAAGTATTGAAAAACTATTTATGTATAATTAAATTTGAAAATAATTAAAATGTAACTATATCTAATTAAAATGTATAATTTTGAAATAAATAAGATCTTCTATAAAAGTAATTTTTGTTTCTGAAGTATATATCTTTGATTAAGAAAGATCTACGTTAACTTTTTGGTTAAAATAAAGATTAAATATATTTTAATAAGGAGGAGAGAGAGATGATTGACATACTTGTAGTAGGACACATTTCATAATAAATGTCAATGATTCTCTAAAATAGAATTAAGTGAACTTATTATTTAATTAATTTAAATAATTAGTGTGATTTGAGTGACCCACTCTTTTAAGAAATGAAATTGAAGAATTTCTCCTGTTATTAGCAGGTACAAAAGCTTTAAAAAAAATCTGATTATAATAAATTGTAAAAATGAATTATTTTTAATATTTCTTTAAAAATATTTAAAACTATTATTTCCTAATTCTGTTCCAATACTTAATTTTGTTTTGTAAGAAATTTATCTCTAATTTGTATGCATTTTAGTTTTTCAGTTTCAACTTTTTTTTTTAATTTAATTTACATAGTTTAGTAATTGTTTAAATTAATTTGCTCACAAGTAAAATCAATGAATAGAAATATGAAAAGAAATGATATAAAATAAATGAATTTAGAATTTTATTTAAAAAATTAAATTCAGAACAATTAAAAATACATATTTTTGATGTATCATCTTGCTTAAAATTTAATTAGTACAGGGATGGATTTAAACATGTTATGTCCCACCAACCATAGAAACATATAATTGTCAAAAAAAAAAAAATACACAAAATTTGAATATGGATGATGAAATTTTGATTAATATGTTTTTTATTCTGCTCTTGAGTATTGTTTCTCTGGCTGCGCTGTTTGGTCTGGGAAACACAACTTAATCAAATATTTTGCATTTCTATTCTTTTCCCCACTCTTTCTCTATTCCTTCAATCCTTCTTTTTGTCTCTCTATTCTTTCACAATCCCACTCTTCTTCTGCTTCCTTCTAGGGTTCATTAGCAAACTTCTAACACACTTCCAAAATTTTTTAAGAGGGATGCTACAGGAATGGATACTGTGAATAATCGCAGCCAAAACGGGGAAGAACAGCCTCCGCCGCCAGGGACTGCGCTTGCTATGGTGGATGCTTTCCATTACTCCAATGGTTCTGATGGTGGGGAAGAAGCAGCCACTCCATTGGGCCATGCTTCAACTGCTGTGCACACCCGAACCAGTGAACTCACCATTTCCTTTGAGGGCGAAGTTTATGTTTTTCCTGCTGTTACCCCACAAAAGGTTCATTTTATTCACTCTCAACTTTTTTATTTAATACCTTGGATCGATTGGTGTGGAAACTTGGCACTATGTGGAGATTGAAGTGTTTGAATTTGGTTTAACTGATCCTTCAGGAAAAAAACTAAAATGGAAAAAAACTGTTTGATGTGGATTTCTTAATTCATGTGTTGGTCACCCGTGATGATATTTTTATGTCGAATTAAAAGAAAAAAATTGGGAAGTTATTGCAGAAGTGTAGGTTACACCCAATCATTGTTTTCTTGAAATGGATTAAAGTTTTTTGCATAGAGTGGTGGAGGGATTTCTCAATGTTTTTCTGGGCTAGTAGGTTGTAGTTTTCGTGTTTTTCTAGGTTCTGTGTTTGTAATGTTATAGAAAGACTGAAAGGAAAAGAACAAGTTGTCTTATAATGAAACTCGGCAATTGTATTATTGATTATCTTCAGATTCTATTGTCATGCACAGAAGAAATTACAGGGGTTTAACAAAGACATTCCTGTCTTCTCTCTTTATAGCAGAAAGTTATTTACTCGTATTTTCCTCCCACGCATAATTATTCAACCACGAAGAGGTTATTTGAGTCTTGAGTCTTGAGCTGTGCCTGATTGTTGTCATGCAGATTGTGTGTCTGATTGTGTCATGTGGATTGTTTGACAAGTTGTCTTTTCTAGCTGTATTTTTAATTTTCTCGTTCACCCTTTGTTCATTTGTGCTCATTAAAGTGTTGCTCCCCTTGATGCCTGGCTTCTCCTCTCAGTATTCTATTGGCACTGTGATTGGTTTTAGTTGCATGATTACAAAACCTGATGATTTTCTTATATTTGAATGACCCCTATGCTCCAACTTTAATGTGGATTTCAAATTTTTTAGATGGTCATGAGTGATTACTTGTTCCCTGATAAATTATTCAATTGGATTGGATGTGGCTCCCAATTAATTGTGCTCTATTGTGGCATATTTACACCACTTCTATAAAATGGTTGGACAATTTTTGAAGATTGATAATGCCTTTATTTGTATGAAATGAAATATAGGTGCAGGCTGTATTATTACTTCTGGGAGGGCAGGAAACACCAAATACTGTCCCCACCCCGGACTTTTTGTTGCAGCAGAACAGTCAGGATATTAGGGTATATCTTCAGAAATTGCTTTTCCTTTTGAAACATTTTTCTCTTAGTGTTCCTAATAAGTGTTTTAAATCTTGTTATTATGTCAGGAAATAAATGATCCTTCCCGATGTTCAAAGCTTTCCCGAAGAATTGCCTCACTAGTTAGGTTTCGTGAAAAACGAAAAGAGAGATGTTTTGAGAAGAAAATACGATACACATGTCGTAAAGAGGTTGCCCAGAGGTAGGGATAGGGTAGTTGGAAAGTAGAAGCTCTGAACATATTTTGTTTTTTCCCAAAATTATTTACACTCCTGTATCATAGTTTTTCATTTTATATTATGAATTTCTGTACAGACATTTATAAAGTGTTGAGAAAGAAATGCTTATTATTGCTGTGAATTACTCTCCTCTACCATGAAAAGTGCTTAAATTGAATTATCATTTTTTATTTTAGAAGATACACTTATCTCTCCCTGGTGATTTTTATGTCATATAATTTAGTTCATTTTGATGTCAATGAGCCCCTCAGGGTCATTTTTATCTTTCCTTTGATCTTAACATTATTGTTGGCTACTAATTTTGAATCCCTTTTATTAAGAAGATGAATTAAAAATTTCAAGTGAAGTTTCAAAGCCAATAATGTGAGTATGCAAGGCTTCACTCTATTCATAAAATCCTATTAATAATTCAATTTATAAAATTAGCTTCTGACAACCTTAGAAGTTGAAGAAAGTATAAGTTTACTTGTAGTTACTCTATTTGTTAAGACTATTTTTGGTTAAACAAAAATTGTGAGCTGACTTGGTATTGAGTGAATACTTGGCTCACATCTGTGCTTAACAAGTAACATCCCCCTCATGCCTGTACCCCTGTTTCTTATGGAAGCATTTATGGTGTTTGAAGTCTGCATTGGTGATTGGTATTTTAGTATTGTGTTTCTATCTTGTAAAAGCATTAGCTTTCAGAATAAGAATGGGAATTTTAGTTTTGACCCTAATACGTTTATGCTTTGTTTTTCCTCTAGATGGTATAAGCTGGTTTTCTTGGGATTGACAATACTTGGTTATTTAATAGGATGCATCGTAAGAATGGACAATTTGCATCACTGAAGGAAGACTACAAATCTCATGCTGAAAACTGGGATTCAAGCAATGCTATTCCTGGGCCAGAATCTACGTGAGTTTCAAAGTTATTCCTTTTGTTTGAGTCGGATGGATGCAATAACTTTTATTCTTCATCTTTTATGGATTGGTTCTAATATGATTATTTTTGTGTTGCATCTGTCATTGTTAAGTGAACGTAGATGCCAGCATTGTGGAATTAGTGAGAAGTCTACTCCAGCTATGCGTCGAGGACCTGCAGGTCCAAGATCTCTATGCAATGCCTGTGGGCTTATGTGGGCCAATAAAGTAATTAATATCTCTTTTAGCTTAGCGTGGGACTTAGTTTCTTGTTATTGATTGTTGCAAGTGTTGCTTTCCAGAATCAGATATGACATGTTGGTCTCCCTTTTGTAACTTTATTTTAGACTAACTGATGGCCGTGCCTTAAACACTGTAGCTTTTGTTGACTAGAATGTCATCAAATTTTAGTAAACCTATATTTTTTTAAGATTTCTTTTTAACCTTTTGTCTGCTCTTATTGCCTAGACTTTCATCTTTAGTGACTTGAGTCATTCTGAATGTGACCTTTTGGCATCTCCGACAAGTGATAACTGTTTGACTTATAATTTGAAAACAAGGATTTTGTGTCATCCTGAAGATTATTTATTCATAGGATGTTCTGTCTTTCTGTTTCAGCAAGAATAACAATTTTCTGTCTAGTCAGCATCTTATCTATTGCAGTTATCAACTCATTGTTAATCATAGTCCTAGAATTTTGTGAAAGATGGTTATTTTGCATGTCTGGATTGTTGTGGCCATGAGAAGATAGTTTATTACCAAGTATCAACTGAACAAGTTCACGTTTCCATCTACCCAAATACTGATCTTAATTTTCATGCCTTATTGATTTGAAGGGAACTCTGAGAGATCTCACCAAAGCAGGAAGGATTGCTTTTGAACAAAATGACCTGGTATTTTTAATTTTTTTATTCTCATGCAACAATTTCTTTTCTTCCATTGTCATACCTTCTCCTATTGTAATTAACCAAGATTTAAATATGTATCTTCATGCTTTATGTCAAAACGGATAGACAAATTCATCTAAGGCATTGTCTACATCACACTTTTAAAAACATCTAGATCTGTTTGTGTGAAAAGCAGGATGGATCTGGATCCTCTTGGGCACTTACATGACCCTGTTATATGATAAGAAAGGTATACAAACTGTCCTGTGCTGAAAATGATTTTGGGACCACTACAACAGGCATTGCCTTTTGTCTCATAAAATGGCTTGGTCATAAGATGGCCACACATGAGACGATCCAAATGGAAATATGTATTAACTAAGGATGTGAAGGGGTTTGACAAACTTGCTCTGTTACTTATGGCTAGGACACAGTTTAGAGGAGAGACTCTCTTCACACATAATTACATGATAACAAAAGTAAATATTTGTTATTAGTTGGTCTGTTGTATAATATGTAAAAGATATAAGCATTCTTATTATGATTAAACTGTTTTCAGAAATTATTGTTGATGAAATATGACTAGATAAGGTGTTAGGAGATGACAATATGAAAATTTTGGCATAGCAGTCAACATTTTTCAACAATAAATACTATGAAGATATAGCTTGTGTCTATTCCTTAACCTTTTTTGTTAGGTCTACTTGCTCGAAATCTGAAGAAATACTTTATTCTGTAATTTTGCTCCCAGTGGTCTCCAATTTTTAATTTCTGATATGATCTTTGCTCAAAAGATGTTTGAAATTTCAAGTCTAACAATATTCTCTTTATTTTAAGGATACTTCAGCTGATATAAAGCCTTCAAAAGCAGAAGCAGAACATTCTTGTGCCAAGCAAGACAAAGAGGTACTAATGTTAGAATTTTCTTAGCAAATTAATAAAAACTTTATTTTGTTCATGTATAACTGTTTCTTTAACCTTTTTGTTCTTGCGGCAATGGTAGTCTCCTTCCTTGTTTACCAAACTTTGACAAGGGTTATAAAACTGCATGAAAACTCTTCGTTTTTTAATATCAGTTTATTGTTTTCTGAGGGTCCATTCACTTTTTTTTCAAAGTTGTGCTTGCTGATGCTGATTATTATCAATGAGTTGACTTTTGAGTACTGTTTGCATGATGGAACACTGATCCTCATGCTGACACTGTTTCCTTGGCTATGGATTTGTAATTTTTATTTTTTAATTTATCAGGGAAGCCCTGAGGAAACAAAGCCTGTGCAAATGGATTCCAGACGGTCACCTGAGAAGACAAATGAGCAGGTTTTATCTATTTCTGTTCGAATTAGTTAATTTATTTACATTTTTCGATGCAATTTAATGGAACTTAATTTTGCTCAATATATGATGAAGAAATTCTATTTGCTTATATCAGATTATGCAGTTTACTTTCATTGAATAGATTATGCAAAAATTGACAATTTAATTAACTGTTAGTTGACTCCCTACTAAAATTGTGTTTTAGGTCTGGTGTGGATAATGATACTTGTTGTCATAGTCCTTTGGTTTGTTCATAGTAGCTTGTATGGCATTTTGATTTTGGAACTCAGGGTGTATATTAAGAATATACCTTAAAAGCTTTTCAACTTTTGAATATTGTCCTTCAATTTAATTTTGTGGGTTTGCAGTTTCTTATCGGAACTGCTGAATCAGTTACTGACAACTTGTCCATCCAAGTGGAGAATCATGCTCTTAGTCTGCATGAGCAGGTATTCCTTTTTCTTTCCTCAATCAACCAAGAGGTATCCTTGAGATGGTTAAGTGAAAAGGGTTGAGGTGATAGGAATTCCTTCGACAATTGATATGATATACTTTTGAGATTTACAGGATACTCTTGAGGATCTTGCTGATGCTTCAGGGACCGAGTTTGAGATTCCCGCTGGTTTTGATGAACAGGTATTTATATATGTCACAACTGATTGATTTGTCACTATTCCTGAAATATATAGGAGCTGTGCCATCCGATCCTTCCACTACCCTTTATCTATATTTACTTTACTAAAGTTCATGATACATACAGGTTGATATTGATGATTCCAACATGAGAACATATTGGTTGTGATCTAGAGCTGTTTCTTTGCGCAATCAGCAGGTTTGTTCCCAATGGAAACGCATATACACTGCTGGTTCAACTAACATTGGACTTCTAGGAATAGTTTATGTTTTATAGACAAACTATTTCTGGAAGCACTGTGAATTATATGATTGTAGACTTACAGTTTTCATACATGAGTTCCTGTACATCCCTTTGGGACCAGATTTGATTTATATATAATGTGAATAGTTCGGTTTTTTTTTACCTTCTGCGGTATTCAACTTTGATTTTGTCTTATTTTGTGGTAACTCAGCCAAACTTATAATTAGATGCGAGACAGAAGATGAGCATTCAACAAATTCTTACTTACACAAAAGATGCATACCTCATTACGTTTGTCCACATGAAATGAGCAAATAAAAATTGAGAAAAAGCCAAACAATGCTAAATAAATAATAAAAAAGGAAAGAATCTTCTGGCAATTTCATCCAAGCAAGTTTCATGAATTTTTAAGATTTATTTTTGGTTGTACGCTTCATGGTATTGCATCATTTTAGTTACTTTAAGCAACTTGATTATTCTAAGATAATAACTGTTAAAAGGTCTTTTGGTTTAACTGGTTTTTATACAATTTCATTTTACATTTTGGTTCTTGCTTTTGTTTTAATCTCACTAATGTATTCATTTTTGTGTTTAGTTTTTGTAATATTTACTTATTTTTTAATTGACTTTTGAAAAAATGACAAGAAATGAACAAATTATTCACTTATTATAGAAGTTGAAAACATATTTAAGTGAATCTGTTTTTACCTCAAACCTAAACCCTTACTTATAGAGTTTAAAAGAATCTGACCAGTTAATTTATCTCTTAATGGTCATTAATACAAACCTTAACTGCCTAACGGTAGTCGTTGCCACATTTATTTGTGCATTAAATTTGCTCAACACTTGTCGAGATCATCCGGCTGAGAAGCTGGTCGAGATCGAGCGGTAGCCTAAGACCGATCGGTAGTCTGTAAGCCCATAGTAACATAAGCTCCCCAAGTCAGAGTTAACCGTTCAGCTTTAGTCGAATGGTTAACTATAGGACTTATGGGTTTGAAGGAGGTTGTTCTCGTTGTATTGAGGAGCTTGCTCTCCATGTGCTTCAAGTCGTTATATCTTATTTGGACCAAACGATTTCAGGTATTGAATCTTGTCATCCGTATTATACACCCGACTGACTGCATACTTGAGATTTAGTCCTTGTTACCAGGGCTTCCTGGTTAACTCGAGGGGTTTACCTCTCGGCCGAGCGGGATTTACCGCTCGGTCTTAGACTTCAACGAGAGGAGTTTACCTCTCCACCGAGCGTGATTCACCACTCAGTCTTCAACTTCAGTGAGAGGCATTTACCTCTCGGCCGAGCGGGATTTACTGCTCGATCTTCAACTTCAGCGAGAAGCATTTATCTCTCGGCCGAGCGGGATTTACAGCTCAATCTTTAACTTCAACGAGAGGAGTTTACCTCTCCGCCAAGCGGGATTTACCGCTCGGTCTTCAACTTCAGCAAGAGGAATTTACCTCTCGGCCGAGCGGGATTTACAGCTCGATCTTTAACTTCAATGAAAGGAGTTTACCTCTCGGCTGAGCGGGATTTACTGCTCGGTCTTCAACTTCGACGAGAGGAGTTTACCTTTCGGCCAAGCGGGATTTACAGCTCGATCTTTAACTTCAACGAGAGGAGTTTACCTCTACCGCTCGGTCTTCAACTTCGACGAAAGAAGTTTACCTCTCAGTCGAGCGGGATTTACAGCTCGATCTTTAACTTCAACGAGAGGAGTTTACCTCTACCGCTCGGTCTTCAACTTCGACGAAAGGAGTTTACCTCTCGGTTTAGCGGGATTTACAGCTCAATCTTTAACTTCAACGAGAGGAGTTTACCTCTCGGCCGAGCGGGATTTACCGCTTGGTCTTTAACTTCGACGAGAGGAATTTACCTCTCGACCGAGCGGGATTTACCGCTCGGTCTTTAACTTCGACGAGAGGAGTTTACCTCTCGGCCGAGCGGGATTTACCGCTCGGTCTTTAACTTCCACGAGAGGAGTTTACCTCTCGGCCGAGAGGGATTTACCGCTCGGTCTTTAACTTCAGCTTTTTGGCTGACGAGAGGGATTTACCTCTCGGCCGAGAGGACTTACCGCTTGGTTTTTAACTTCCACGAGAGGAGTTTACCTCTCAGCCGAGAGGGATTTACCGCTCGGTCTTTAACTGCAACGAGAGGAGTTTACCTCTCGGTCGAGAGGGATTTACGCTCGGTCTTTAACTTCAACGAGAGGAGTTTACCTTTCGGCCGAGAGGGATTTATCGCTCGGTCTTTAACTTCATACTCTTCTTGAGAGACTTCTTCGTTGAATATGAACTTTAACAAAGTTAGCAACCAGTGACTGAGCATGAATTACTGAGCTTATTTTATTCCATAATGAAAGCTTAAGACAAGAACAAGAGTCTAAATCAAATGAAACTGAATTTAAACATGACATTAATATAGTTTTTTATGCTTCTCCTCAGTTGATAAATCAATGAACCAATCGTTCCCGAAGACAATCAGGACTTCGACTATAGCCCCGCTCCCGCTCATCCTTCCTATACGCCCGTTCGGGGCTTCTTCGCAAATATCCCTCCTTGGGGGAGGCTTCTTGCTTCCTTTACATACCTACGGAGATGTCCCACCTGAACAAGACTTTCTATTTCATTTTTTAGCGTAATGCATTCTTCTATAGTATGTTCATGGTTATGATGGAAACGGCAGCTCTTCCTTTCGTCTGCATTTTTTGGAGATGGTTTCCTTCGGGATGCGAGAAGTTCTGCGTTGAGGGCTTCTTCGAGAACTTTTGCCCTAGGTGCGTTGAGGGTTGTATAATGGTTAAACTTAAATGTTCGGGGAAGTTCCCCACTTTTATCATTAATGTCGAACAGTCGTTTGTCGTCCTTTTTGCCTCCGCCTACATCAACTTCTTGTTGTCGCTTTCTTTGCGAGATTCGCATTTCCTCCATACGGATGAACTCAGCTGCTCTTTCTTGGAGCTCTTCCATAGTTTTTGGTGGTCGCACATACAATTTTTCCGCAAAATATCGTGGTCTCAGACATGAAGGCAAATTGTTGATGATAAAAGAGTGATTGACCTCTTTAACTCATCGTGCGGTTTTAATATATCTTTTCATAAAGGCGTTCAAAGTTTCCCCTTTCTCCTGCTTAGTATTTACCAATTTCGTCGGTGTTATCTCCTGTTTCCGATTAGAGGCATATTGCCTTCTAAAGAGGGTTTCCACAGTGGCGAAGCAATCCATAATGGCGAAGCAATCCACTGTGTTGGGAGGAAGAATGTTATACCATTCCAATGCCTCTTCCTTGAGTGATAATGAGAAGGCTCTGCACATGATCGGGTCGCTATTTGTATAGAATGTCATTGCATTACCAAACGTCCTTAGGTGATTGTCCGGATCGGTTGAACCATCATACTTATCCAATGCGGGTGGAGTTTTTTCTGGCATTGGAGTTTGCATGATGGTCGCTGTAAAGGGAAGTAAACTGGTAGGCCGAACGGTATGCAGGGGTGTTGGTTCCCTTCTACCTCGACCGTTCGGGTTAGTGTGATTATGGCTTGCTTTGCTGTCATTCTCCCGATTTGAGGCGGACCGCTCGGGAGGGACTTGTTCGGCCCTTAGCGCCGCAATCTCCTTTGTATGCCTCCGCTGCATCTCTTGTTGTGCATGCGCCTACGCTTGTATGGTTTGCGCCTATGCCTTAATCTAGGCTTGTAACTCTTTGATTAAATCTTTGGTGCTCTGCTCTTCCATATTTCTCGTGGTCACCATTGGGTGTCTTCAAGCCTCGGCCCCATGGTGGGCACCAAAATGTTTCGGTAGAAATTTTGTGAGACCGAGACACTCTTTGACTTGTGTGCTCCGCTTGTATGCTTCCAGTTTAGACCGATCGGTCCTCTTCCATATTGACCGCTCGGTGAACTTCAGTTTTGACCGCTCGGTCACCCTCGTGCAAAAGGGGGGAAGTACCTGCAAAAGGTACTCCGATGCTCAAATTAGAAGCGGTTTTATGAACTGTTTATTACAGTTAAATATTTAAGTCTTAATCAAACGTAAATATGGCGCAGTATGAGTTGAACTTGTTTTTACCTCAAATCTAAACCGTTATTTATAGAATTTAAAAGAATCTGACTAATTAATTTACCTCTTAATGACCATTAATGCAAACCTTAACTGTCTAACGGTAGTCGTTACCACATTTATTTATACATTAAATCTGTTCAACAGTTGTCGAGACCGTCCGGCTAAGAAGCTAGTCAAGACCGATCGGTAGTCTGAGACCGATCGGTAACCAGTAAGCCCATAGTAACACTAATCACATTTTTTATCCTTATATTTTTATTGACTTGAGTATCAAATATTTTTTTACGGGTTCTTTTCATACATCTGAACAATCGACCCATACGAGGTTCTCAAATCTTACCGAGTATAAGAAGCTCAAACCCAATAAGATCACTTTTATATCATAATTTAATAAAAAATAGTTCTTAATTTTCTATCAAATTGATCATTAAAAATTTATTTTAAAACCAAAGTAATTTAACAATAGAGTGTATTTTTAGGGACTAAAATAAATATTTGATTCTTTAAAGTCTCACTATCTCATATTTAATGATGAAATTCGTAATTTATACATTGTTATTTGATTGGGAGTATTCACCCATTTGAACTTCAGAAATACATGTCTTGTTCAATTTCTACTTTTGATGTTTGTTCGGAATGTCCTTTACATTACACAAATTTAATGGTTGCCTTAACCTATTTATTAGATGTTATTCTTAGTACTAATTTTGAAGATACTAATCTAATGAGTTATGTTGTGAAAGTATCCAAACTTATTTAATTCTATGTTTTTCTAAGTTAAATTTTGTAAATAACAACATAATTATAAGTAAATTTCAATAAATAAGAAATGCAACTCATATACATATATTTTTCTTTCTTTTTTATTTTTAATAATTTATTACTATATATATATTTTATTTAAGTTAATAAAACCCTTATATTTGAAAAGAACGAGTACTCCATAAAAAACCGTGTTTTTGGATATGTTTCGGATAGGTATGCACAATATTAAAATACAAATAGATGTAGAAGATAAGAAAAACAAATCAATTATTTGTTATAATTATAAGAATTCATGCCACATTAAATATTGTAGGTTTAAAAAAATTAATAAACTTAATCTTAGTTCTAATATAGAAGATATATAGAATTACTAGTTTTTTTATTAAAATTTTGAAAGAAAAATCTAAATAAACGTTTTCTAAACATTTGAATAATATTTAATTTGACAATTAAATCACTTCATCATAAGATTATGAGGTACACTCAATCAATACCATTGTGAGAGATCAAGATCTTTTGTTTGAGGTTATTAAGTCTATTCCTAAACTTATTCCTCTTCAGTTAACTACAATTTATCAAAGTGGTTCTTCTTCTGGTTTCTCTTCGGTTAATTACACCATCACCAATGACAATGAGACGAGAGTTACCCCCTCCACCACCACACATTATTTCCTGCACCTCCACATTCCTATTTTGCCCTTTAACAATATTTAAAATGATTTGAATATGTGTTGGTGAGAAACTGTTTGGATATACGATTATAAAATGATATGCAGTAAATATATACCATAACTAGCTTTCGCCTTCAAAATTTATTGTTGGAGAGATTTGTCAAGAGCAAACATGAATTCATGAAGCAAAACTGCATGCATGGGTATTATTGGCAATACAAAGAACGCTTCCAGGGAGTCATCTATGATTCCTAGAATTTCAAGAGCGGAAGGAGCAAAGCATTCTTTATTTGTACCAGGAATCCACACCTACAGCAAAAAGAATAAAATGAGTAAGCCGATTTTTTAATTTGCTAATTTGTTCCATCTTTAGTTTGCATGTTATCTGGTACTTACAAAAAAAAAATTCTCTTCTTGTAGATTGATTAGATTGCGAGCAACCAACCTCTTCTTGTAGATTTCTATTCACTTTGTTCCTGATTCCTCTTCTAGTGTATCCAATTTGTTCTTGATCCATGACTTGGCCAGGTTGATAATTACAGCTTCAGCCTCAAAAGGACACATATTCCTTATAACGAATTTCCCACCATCGTCACTTTTAACTGACTCTTCCACTGCTATATGTACTAGATCTTTCTCCAATTTATCAACAGCCATCAACGTTTGTACAGTATCAGGAGTCAACTCCGTAACACTCTTCACATATTGCTTCAACTCATGACCATAACATACATGAAGGGTAGCAACAACAACAACAACTAGATGTTATCTCTTCAGTATTGGACTAAACATTGATTTCTCGCAGAAAGCCACTTTGTTGACTTCTCGTGCAAGAACTGAGAGACGTGAAAATCTTGAAAACTCCATGAAAACTAGCCTCAAGAAAGATAATTAGTGTTAATGCTTGGGGAGGGAAGTTTGAAGGACGGATATCGACATCCGTTTCTCGTTCGACGGATGACTATATTCGTGCACAGATGTTGACATCCGTTTAAGAATCCAACGCATATTCATATCCATTTATGTATTACTGAAGGACAAAAGAAGAATGGGGAGATGCAGGAAGTAGTGTGTGGTGGTGGAGGGAGTGACTCTAATGAGATATCTTTGTCACAACATTATGGACCACAACAACATAAATCAACTTTAAATTTTACTCAAGCCCAATATCAACATTTATTATCTCTATTATAACAAGCATCCTACCAATAGTAATGATTCTCAACCTCTCACTCGAGCTAACGTCATCCAACAAGGCCTAAGCAATTTTTCTAGGCCAAATGGTAACATGTCTTTTATTTTTTCTAGTGTCACATCACAAATATATCATGTTTTCTCTTTAAATTCATTAAATGATTCTTCCTCTTGGATTGTGGATGGAGGAGCAACTGACCATATTAGTTGCTTTCTTAAAAATTTCAAGTATTTTCTAAAATAAAGTCTATTAGTATTCATTTACCGAATAAATATGTAGTCACTTCCCATTATTCTTGCATTGTCCATTTAGCTCTCGATTTCATTATTTACAATGTGTTTTATGTCACAAATTTTAATTTTAATATTTTTTTTCCATCTCAAAATTTCTTTCAATTCATAATCATAAATTAACATTTTCATGCTTTCTATGCCAAACACAGGGAAGTGAGCACAATGAAGATGGTTGGTTTGGCTAAGTTATAACAAGGTTTTTATCACCTAGTCACCTAAGCCAATGTTAGTGTCACTCCTCGTCTGTCAACCACCTTTTCCTTTCTACCATCATCAACAAAAACCTTTGGCATTTTCGCTTGGGACACTTGTTAGAAAAAAGACTCAGTTTTACACAATCAATTTCCTTTTGTTTAAAAATATACTAATGAATCATGTGATGTTTGTCACTTAGCTAAAAATAGAATTTGTCTTATTTTATTAGTGATAGTAGAGCTTCAAAAATATTCAATCTCATTCACATGGATATTTGGGTCTATTCTCTAAAGTTTCCATTCATGATCATAAGTATTTTCTTACCATTGTTGACAATTTTAGTAGATTTACCCTGGTTGTTTTGTTAAAAATAAAAGTGGAAGTTCAAATTAATGTTCCAAATTTCATTGCCTTAGTTGAAAAACAATTTGACTCAAAAGTAAAAATTCTTCATTCTAGCATTGATGCCAAATTTTCTTTGAAATTTTTTTACGCCTTTAAAGGTATGATTCACCAAACAAGTTGTCCTTACACACCTCAACAAAATGGTAAAGTTGAATGTAAATACCAAAATATTCTTAATGTTGTTTGTGCCCTTATGTTCCAATATGAGATTCCAAATAACTTTTGGTCCTATGCCATTAAACATGATGTCTTTCTCATAAACTGGTGGTATCTTCACTTGTTATAAAAAATAAAAACCAATAATGGATCCAACTTCTTAAATGTCTTACAATATAAGATATCAACTAAACTTTCTTGGTTAACCAATGTTTTCTTGACTATGAAGTTCTCGATTTCAACCGTTATAACCATGGGGCCATCTTGCTTCAAATATATGGCCTCGAAGTCTACATTGGTGAAGGAAATAGGAGACAACCTTTGTTGACGATCCGTTGACGATGTTAACCAATTGTATTGCCCTTATGTGCCTTTTCCAGGTTGAAGCCAAAGATCTTCCTCTCATGAATCATCTAAAGAATGTATTGATTTCCCCTCTCAGCGATAGTCTTGGTTTTACGTCTTTCCTCTTATATTATCGGCGTTTGTCTGGTCCTATCATCTCAATGGTGGTCCCAATGACCATCTCTTCTGTCATCGAATCATCTTGGTTCATTTTGAGAACTTCCACCCTTATTTCTCCAAACAAAACGTTTAAAATGTTCTGCTTAGATAAACTCCTCAATTTTATCCTTCATTTTAGCATACGAAAACTTTTCTTATGCTTGACTTGGAGGCATGTTCTAATATACTCAATAATCCTACATGACTTAAAAGTTGAAACTAAAGAAAATTTAAATACTTTCTTCTTTTTTCACTAATGTTTTTAAGAATAAAATCGTGATGAAATGTTAGACTTCAAAAAGACAATGTATCAAATAAAGTAACCTAATAGTTAAATAAAAACACTTAAATTTAATTTAACAATTAAATAAAAAATGGTTAAATTAAATAAATGGTTAGTTAAAGTGTACAATTTGAAGAAATTGTGGATACCAAATCCACATAATATTATTATATAATGAATTGGGAATTATAAACTTATGATTTCCCAGGCGTCACCTTGATTCGCAAGAAAATCCCCTCTCATATTCAAACACCGTTCACAACTCATTGCTTCCCTCTCACGAATACGGTTAGTTTGTTCATTGATCAGTATTCCAATATCGGAAATCTATCTGGCGATGGCGGTAGGCGCTGCCGCCGCTCCTCTGGGTTCGTCGGTGATCTCTCTGGTGAACCGGCTCCAGGACATCTTCAGCCGCGTAGGGAGCCACTCCTCCATCGACCTCCCTCAGGTGGCCGTTGTCGGCAGCCAAAGCAGCGGCAAGTCCAGTGTCCTCGAAGCCCTCGTCGGCCGCGACTTCCTCCCACGTGGCAATGACATCTGCACGCGCCGCCCCCTCGTTCTCCAACTCGTCCAAATCAAACCCTCTCAGGACGAGTTTGGCGAGTTCCTCCACTTGCCTGGCCGCAAGTTCCACAATTTCTCCCAAATTCGCTCCGAAATTCAGGTTCACTTCGAATTCCAATTGTATTCGAATTTGATTTTTCTGGAATGTATCACTCAAGTATCATTGTTTTATTTGTGTGTGTATTTTTTTTTCCCCTTTCTTGAGTAGGTTGAAACTGATAGGGAAGCTGGAGGGAACAAAGGTGTCTCTGATAAACAAATTCGTTTGAAGATTTTTTCGCCGAATGTTCTAGACATCACGCTCGTGGATCTCCCTGGCCTCACTAAGGTTCCCGTCGGTGACCAGCCTTCGGATATTGAGGCTCGAATTAGAACCATGATCATGTCTTATATAAAAACTCCAACCTGTCTTATTCTCGCGGTTACGCCGGCGAATTCCGATTTGGCTAATTCAGATGCTCTTCAGATGGCGGCGATTGCCGATCCTGATGGTGGCCTTTTTGTTCCTTGAGCCTAAAGTGATGATCATTTTTGTGTCCCTTTGGTTGTTGGTGGTGATTGGAAATTTTTTCGTTTGCCTTTCTTTTATTGCAGGGAACAGGACAATTGGTGTCATCACGAAGGTATAGTATCACGTATGAATGAGGTTGTGAATTTTGTTGTGGTGTTTCTGAGTACCGACGACTTTGGGTGTGTTGTGTTGGTTGGATTCTAGTTGGATATCATGGACAGAGGTACTGATGCGCGAAATCTGTTGCTAGGAAAAGTTATTCCCCTCCGACTTGGTTATGTAGGTGTTGTGAATCGATGTCAAGAGGTAATGATGTTGTGCTCCCAAGACATTGCTGATGAATATGCGCTTGTGAATTTGTTGACTGGCCAGTTGTTTGACATGCAAGGCTGAAATTTAGTTCTTTGTTTTCGTCTCTAAAAGGACATTTTAATGAACCGAAGTATAAAGGATGCTCTTGTTGCTGAAGAAAAGTTTTTCCGCAGTCGTCCTGTAAGGAATTACCTTTGATTTATAGTATTCAACATGTCACGTCTATATATACTGATTTAACTTATGCTATTCAAGATATACAGTGGATTGGCAGATAGTTGTGGTGTCCCTCAATTGGCAAAGAAATTGAACAAGGTAAAGAATTTGCAATGTTGAAAACAAAAATTAGCTTTTAATATTACTTTTACTTGAATCAAATTCTGGCTTATTTAAAAGTTGTAATTCCTCGCTGGAAGTTTTAATTATTGTGAATTCTTTACACACACACACACACACACACACACACACACACACACACACACACACACACACACACACACACACACACACACACACACACACACACACACACACACACACACACACACACACACACACACACACACACACACACACACACACACACACACACACACACACACACACACACACACACACACACACACACACACACACACACACACACACACACACACACACACACACACACACACACACACACACACACACACACACACACACACACACACACACACACACACACACACACACACACACACACACACACACACACACACACACACACACACACACACACACACACACACACACACACACACACACACACACACACACACACACACACACACACACACACACACACACACACACACACACACACACACACACACACACACACACACACACACACACACACACACACACACACACACACACACACACACACACACACACACACACACACACACACACACACACACACACACACACACACACACACACACACACACACACACACACACACACACACACACACACACACACACACACACACACCCACACACACACACACACACACACACACACACACACACACACACACACACACACACACACACACACACACACACACACACACACACACACACACACACACACACACACACACACACACACACACACACACACACACACACACACACACACACACACACACACACACACACACACACACACATATTTGCTGTGGCAATGCATCACTCACTATGCTAATTGTCATCCCAACTATGCTTATACTATATATTTTTTGAACATTATTATATTTATATAATATATTTTATGAACATACCAAGACTTTGTTTATTAATGTCAAGGGTGACGTCAATCGATCTGATGAAACTTCAATTCCATGTTCATGACTTCTCATTCAAGCTACAATTTACAGATGGACTACATAAATACTTCCCACCCAAGTTTTATTGGTGGAAGCAAGGCTATCGAAGCTGCAGTGCAACAGACCAGGTCTTCTAGAGTTGCTTTCTAGCGCGAAGGTGTACATATTATGTCCTCTCATCCAATTATATGCTCCATTTTTCATGCTAGATGTGAATGCTTTTCTATCTTTTGTTTTAATATTCTCTTCTTAATTTCAAGTAGGATGGGCTGGAATTCGAGAAGGGACCAGCCTCTGATAAAAGTGGGAAGACTCTATCTATTTTTGCAAGACATGCAAATGGAGTAGCGGCTGATAAGGTATTTATGTAATTTTATCCTTTTTAGTTGACTAGACTTTTCCGAATACATGTATATTAGATTATTATCGTATTCTATTCTTTTTAATCATTATAAGTTCTTTTTTTTTTTGAAAAAACCAGGGTGTTCGTGTTGCATCGGATGTTGAGAAAGTTGTGACATCTGGTAAATTGTTTGAGATTGTTGAGGCTTGTATTTTATTATGTGCATTATCAACCCTCGTCATCTGTATTATACAATATAAATTATATAATGCATGATATTGTATCCCAGGAAGCATTAGTGGATCTAGCTGGGGGATTTCATCCATTTTTAGTGGAGGTGATAATCGTGTGTCCATGAAGGAAAATACTGCTAGTAAACCACACACTGAACCAGTCCATAGTGAACAGTCATTTTCTATGATTCATTTGAGAGAGGTATGGTTGACGCCTTTGTTAGCTGCTTCAATATGTACTGTTTGTGTGTGTGTATATGCATATATATATATATATATATATATATATATATATATATATATATATATTGATGTATTTTGGTTTTTGTAGCCCCCTCACGTCTTAAGGCCATTGGAGAGCAATTCAGATACAGAAACCGTTGAAATCACAGTAACAAAGTTGCTATTGAAATCATACTATGAGATTGTCAGAAAGAATGTTGAAGATCTTGTCCCCAAAGCAATTATGCACTTCCTGGTACGTTATATTCTTTTTCTAGGCTTTGGAAATTTGTTTTTTAATTAGATGTTGCACATGATGCATGCAAGAGAAGTAATCTGCTTTCAATTTTCGTATTGAATGGCATTTGTGTGGTTGCAAAAATATTTATTTCCATTTCCTGATCTGCTCTGTAATCTGACCAAATGAAATTATACATAGATCTGATTTCTTCTCTATTATTGGAAATAGAGTGAGTATGACAAATAGTTTTAGAACCCGCTAGTTATTTTGTCTAATGCTCACAGGTCACAGGTTTTTCTTTTGCATGTTTAGAAGTGATATCAAAATGGTTGGAAATTGAAGTGATTGATGAAGTTTCAGATTAGTTAGGACCACATAAGCAGAAAATGTCATGTTGTCTCCGCTACTTTAAGTTTTTGGGTATAGATGAGTGTCAAGCCTCCATCGTGGTTTGTTTCACAAAAGCTCCTTGTTTTTGGATGTTCTCTCACTAGCTAATGATAATGATATTACGAGATATTTTCTAGATTTTTTGTAATCCCCCTCAATTTAGAGCTTACTAAGCCTCTAAGCTCACTACAATTAATCACACCAAAAAGATAGCGAACTAAAAATGTAACACATGACAATGTCTGAGAGTTTAGTTGGTTCTATATGATAATTGTTATAAACAATTTTAATTAAGTTTGAGATCTAACTTGATAATTAATGGAAATCATTACGAAAAAGGTTTTTTATTATTAAGTCCGAAACTATGATAACTAGTATAAATTATTACTAAATTTTTTTATTATCAAACAAGTATGAAACTCAACACAATAATAAAATGAAAATATGATGAAAGACAGATAATAAATGAATGATTACTATAAAAAGTCCATCAATTGATCACACATTCTAGAACCTGAGTAGTGCCTATTACTCTCCATGCTTAAGGAGATAAGAAGAAAGGGAATAGAACCCCGCCAATGGCCATTGCGTGCACCCTTGCAAGCTAAACGAAAAGCGTGAGGCCGCTGTCAATGGGAATGAGACCCAAAATTTGATTGAAACGAAAGATTTGGCCATGGCTACCGGAGCTTCCTGCATCGAATAGCGAGGTATTTTTCTGATCTGGGGTGCTTTGTGATGCATGGGGCGTGAGCTTGACGATGAGGAACGAAATCCCGCAGCCCTTGTGGAACGCTCCTCGGCAGTAGTAATTTGTCTACGAAAGACTGTGGCGGCTGCCGCCCGGAGCCCTTGGTCGCTTCGAGATCCATTGCAGTAGTGTTTGCGGATTGAGAATGCGCATGGGTGTGTTTAGATTATTTTACGTTAAAACAGAACAACAATAAATGTATATTATTGCAGGGTGAAGATTGAACCCATGCATAAGTACGGAAGCCATTGAATTCATATATGAAACCATATCTTTTCATACAAAAATTAGATAGAACCGGAATAAGGAAAACATACCTTCAAGCACCTCTTTTACCGGCAAACGCAGTTCCTACTCACGTTCTCTCCTTCTCTTCTCTTCTTTTTTAGTCTTCTGGTTGCTCCTCTTTTATGTTTGTTTCTGGTTACCGCATGGAAAAAAAAATCTCCTTTTCTCAGAACTATCTTTTTGATAACTTTTGCTCTCCAAAAAGCGTTTTCCAGGTGCCTTTGTTTTGTGTTTGGTACAGTAGTGCGTGATTGTTCTCTTTTTCTTCAGTCCCCCCTTTGGGCATGTCTCCCTCTTTTTATAAGTTCACGAGATAGAAAACAGAAAGATTAAGTGGCTGCATGATGTTTAGAGAAATGTGGAGAGAGTGTCGATTGTGGGAGTGAGGGTAGGGTGTAGTTGGGTAACGGTAACATATAATAAATTATTTTTATTGTTAAAACAAAAAAGGAAAATCAAATACAGATTTATTTTATAGAAATTATTTTTCTTAGTTTTTCTGTTTTCAATTTATTTCTTTCCTTATAAAAACTATTTTAATTATTATTTTTTTATTAGTTTATATAGTTTTATATACTTTTTAGCCTAATATATTTTAAAAAAAATATTTTTATATTTTTTAGTATCTTTAAATTTGTTTTTTATGCCCATTTTTTTTTTGCATAAATTCATTTTATTTTATTTAGTTATTTACACGAAGTTGAGTGTTGACACTCGTCAAATAAAGAAACGAAGAAAGAAATATGTGAAATATGAAAACTGCTTCTAAGTTATTATTTAAGATATGCTCTACAAATATTTTACACAACAATGATATTAGTTAGACTGAAACTTTTCTTATATTCTAACTGGTAACATTCATTATCTTACTGTATTCTGTATAATTTGAATATTTCAAGCTTTTCTTACCTAGGTAAACAACACAAAGAGAGAACTGCACAATGTCTTTATTCAAAAACTATACAGGTATTGTATAGTGGTTATAGCCTACTAATTCATATTTATTCTGGAATTTATATATATTGTCTGATGTTACATTTAAACCAGGGAGGATATGTTTGAAGAGATGTTGCAGGAACCTGATGAGTTAGCCAAGAAAAGAAAACACTGTCGAGAACTTCTCCGAGCTTATCAACAGGCTTTTAAAGTGAGTGCCTATAATGCTTTAATCAGGATTATCTAATTGAAGTTCTGTATTAATTTATATGACAAAGCTTGGTTCTCTTTTAAAGACTTTTCTGCGTGATTTCCTGTGGAAATGTTTGAGGGTGCTCACATTATTGGTGTAATAAAAATAAAATGGCAGCCTTGGGTTATGAAAACTCACTTTATGTGTGGGGTCCAGGGAGGGGTCAGATCCATTGTGTGTCGTTCTGTACTCTAGTAGGAAGTCTTGACATTTATTTATTTGCAATGGGAAATAATTGGTTCTCTTTGATCCTAGTAACTGGCTATTAATATTTGTTTTTCACCTGGAAAAACGTGTTTGGCTTTTTGTTAGAGTTTCTCTTTGAAACCTTGATTTTCTGTGAATAATTAAGCTCACTAGGGTTGTAACACGATGCTGGCTCCATGCATGCATTTGATCTATCATTGCAGCAGAATCAGTTTCGTCTCATGACATTCAGATGTGTGTGTGTGTGTGTATATATATATATATATATATTATTGATGATTTGTTTATTTTATCTTGAAATCCTTGAGCTTATCTCATTGGTTACAAATATGGTTTTGGTCTCTGATTATACTGTTCCTTTTCAACAGGACTTAGACGAACTTCCTCTTGAAGCTGAAACAGTTGAAAGGGGATACAGTTTGCCTGAAACTGCTACTAGCTTACCTAAAACTCGTGGATTGCCATCATCATCTCTTTATTCTACTGGCAGTTCGGGAGACTATTACGAAGCTTCTCCCAACAACAATAAGTCTGAAAGGTCTTCACATTCTGGGGAACTCCAATCACCATTGCATGCTAATATGGAAACTAATGGAAATGGAGGGCCATACACATCAGGTTTTGATCCCATGGCTGATTCTTTTGAGGTTTGGAACTTTCCTGCTGGAGCTGTGTAAGAAAAAGTTCCTGCTGGAGCCATGCAAAAAGAAGGTTCTGCTGGAGTAGATTAGTTTTCTACGTAGCAATTTTCTAGGATGATGCAATTTTTTCATTTTTGTTCACTAGCAGATTGACCATATAACAAGATAGAAATAGATGGCAATGGTGATTTTTTTAACTCCTGTTTTTATAGTTGTTTTTGCAATGGCTTTAGACAAGTTATTCTTTTTACTGTGGACATGTGCTATATTTCTTAATAATAGTTTTTTAGAAAGTTTCTCCTTGGTTAATGTTGCATCCCATCTTAAGGTAAAAGGAATGACCTGTGCATATTCCGTGGATTGCGTGTTTTTTTTTTCCATTACGTGTTATAAACATATGGCGGCGAAGGTATTGTTGTTGTGGGCGATGAAGATGAGGTTGCCCTCCCTATAATTTTTCCTATTATTTTCTTCAAAAAAGATATCATTTTTCGTATATTTAATTTTTTACTTTAAACCATAGACTGAAATTTATCTCGTTTTTTATTTCCCATCTATGGAAATATATAGATCCATGTCTTGTCTATTCTTAACTGAAATGAAAATTAAATATAAAGATCACACTTTTCTGAATTATAAATTAAAAGTGGATTATTTTAGGACTATAAACTTGGGGTAAACACAAGCAAACTACAGTCCGATTTGAAGAAATATTAAAAATAAATTGATTGCAGCACTGCAAATTTGGTATTTTCAATTTGACCTGAATTGACATTTGAATCTAGATCAAGTTCAACTAAATAAAATGGAAAAACAGTGAGAAATAAAAAAATGGAAAAATATATAAAATGTGACAAATATTATATTTGATTATAGAATAAAAACATTTAATGATAACGTATATTTATATTAGTAATAACTATATTTATATTATTTTCTGTTTTATCTATCTACGCACGATGTCGATTCTCTATTATTTGATTGACATATTGAGATGAAATAAAACTTATTAAAACTTTTCAATCTAAAAATTCATGTGGATGTGGCGAGAAAAGCAATAGAGTGTTTGATAAGATTATATATCGAGTAAAGGGTACATATGATACGGTTTTTTTCTTGCGTTTCAGACAACGATGTTTTTTTTTTTTTTTTAATGTATGTGTGTAGTGTAATGCAATAAAAAAATCCATGTAAAAGTATATGTCATAATTTTAGTTATAAATACGGTAATTTTAATTTATTTACTCTGTCTTTCCATCCTGATCTGTTCAAACAATTCTAGATTGTTCCAACAGGGCAAGTTGACAGCCAATGTAAAGGCGACACGTTTCCACAGACTATTTCAAAGGATTTTAGGGTTTAAATAGGTCATTCACGCCTCAAACTGTATTTGGCTTGCAAACCTCTGTTTTTCGTTCCTTATTTTCCAATCTCTTTGAAACTTTCTTTGCCCTAATTTCAACCATGCCTCGCCGTAGCTCCGGTGGTAAGATCTTGTATTCCAATACTCTATTAAATTTTTTCAATTTTCTGTGACATGACATCTACCTGTTATCTTTATCGCCTTTTACGCTTTCTAGGGTTTATTTTCCTCCTGTTGGGATTGTCATAAATTTCTCACGGTTCCTGTTATTTTTTTTTCCTTTTTATCAACTTTTTGTTTCCGAGTTATTTGTGTTAATAGTTTGATTCACGAATCTTGTTTTCCCTATTATTTATGATTATTTTTGTAGTTGTTGGCTTTCCAACTTAGATAACAATAATAAGCATTGAGATCTTGGTAGAAGCCAGAAAAATTAAGTCTCCGAGGAGACCTGATTAGAAATCCTTCTGAAATTTGTTTATCTTTCTCGGCTTTAATCTTCTTCTCTCTGTAGCAATGATGAGAATTATTAGATGAAACCTCAATAGGCAGGAACAGGAACCGGCTTTGGTGAGATAATACCAACTTTTATATTATAACTCCTATTCGTTTATTAACTCACAAACTGCCTTATCAGTCATATTTTGGCCTTTAAATTTATTGGCTCAAGCAAGATTAAATCAAATGAGATGAATTTATTCATTAGCATCAGCTAGATGAAACCAAATTAGGTGAATTGATTTTATATTTCTTCTCTCTTGGGAAATTGTTGATGCTGTTTCTGGGATTTGTTTTTGCCTCTCAAATCTTTTTTATTCATAATTATATTTGTTTCTTTTAATTTCTGATGATGTTTGCTGTCAGTTTTGGTATGTGCTTATTGTTGGAAGAGGGTATGTGCTGTGTGTTAGTCTGGTACGTATTGTGGTCTAGGTCTATTTATGAGCCACAGAAGGCTATGGGTCGTGATGGGTCTCAAAATATTAGACTTGGAAAGCTTTAGTGGCACGCTAACCTTACCCTATTCAACTATCCGTAAACTTAGATATTTGTTTATTTTTTATTTCTTTTATCAATCAAACGAATTCTATTACAATTCAATATCTGCATATCTTAAAAAGATCAACTATCTTGTATAAGGGGTGTTTGGTGAAAATAACGGTGAACCTCAATTTGAAAGTGTACGAATACTTACAGCCACTGTGTAACCACTGGTTTTTAAATATCAAAGATCAACAACTATTTATGATGTATATCATTTTGTTGCTGTAGTTGCATGTTGGTTTGCCTGAAATGGCATGAGTTTAGACATAGTTATGATTCTGGCAATACATACTCGAGGGAAAGACAGCCAAACAAAGATTGGGGTTGCTGAGTGTGGAAATCGCATCTGTTGTAGATTTCGGCTGAGGTAGTAATTGCAAACGGACCTGGGCATAATTTCTCTTGATAATGGATAGATGCATCAACCATATAGTGATGAGAGTTTTGTTTTAGAAGTTACAGTGGGTGAACCTTGGACCTTCACTGTTTTAGCTATCTTTCTCTGCAATGGTTGAATTGGGACTTTTGTTTATTTAATATACTTTATATGGTTATTGGCTAATACATGTGTTTGGACTTAGACGGGTGATGCATTATAGCTTTTGAGATCTAATAGGATAAGCCTGAACTAACCTACACATTTGATTTTGGATTCTGTTCCAAAGGTTTCTTGATTGGATCAGTTTCTGCAAAATACTTGTCAAGTTGTCACCTATTCAAATTCATGAAAAATCCTGAGATATTGTGCGGTTTAGAAGGAAAGTAAAAATAGGAAATTAATAATGAGAGCCACTTGAGTTCATACTGAAATATTTTGATTCAAGATAGATATTTTATTTAGAGTTTTGTATGCTGAACTAGTTTTTTGTAACATGGATCATATGGTAATATGTTTATTTTTGGTGAACTAATGGTTGGGCCATCTTTACTCTGCATGGTAATATTGAATTCTTCTTATGACTTTATTTTTTCATTTCTTAATTTAGGAAGATCTGCCCGTCCTGCACCTCGTGCAGCACCAGCTCGCTCACCTCAGCCAGGTTTGTATGAATACTATGAATTGATGATTTATCAATTTTAGTCTTCCAACTAGAAATTGTACACACTTTTTTCTCTAATATACAATGCAATGATGTCATGATTCAGTTCACAATGCTCCTCCTCCAGCCCCTGCTCAGAGTGGTGGTGGTATGCTTAGTGGCATTGGCTCAACCATTGCCCAAGGTATGTGAAGAAGCCGAAGGTTATTTACCTAGTAATCCTATCAAATATTAAATCCCACGTTATCTGGTTTTGATTCCTCTGTCTATTAATTTTTCAGGCATGGCCTTTGGCACTGGAAGTGCAGTAGCACACAGGGCTGTGGATGCAGTTATGGGTCCTCGTACCATTCAACATGAAACAGTTGTCAGTGAGGCAGCTGCTGCTGCACCCGCACCCACTGCAAATACGTTTGGAAGCGATTCATGCAATGTCCACACAAAGGCATTCCAAGATGTATGTTGTTTACCTCGCTTTTATTCCTAATTGTTGAATTATGTTTTGGTATATTAATATGCTAGTTAACACTTCATTAGTTGTACCAATATATATAATTTTGGACAATCACGTTTGCCATTTATGATAGATAGGCATACCAATATATGTGCTGAGAAGGATGTGGAGGTTAACATTTATCTTCTACTGTTGGTAAAATAATCAAAGACTACCAGATATTTTTGAACAAGTTTGTTATAATCTATATTTCGAAAAGTTGCAAGTGATTTGATCTCATTTATGAATGGTATTAGGATGTTCAATATTAACATTAGAATTTCATTGTTACATTTTCTCTTTACTTCTAACCATAAATAGCTGATGATTTTCTACAAAAAATACTATTGTTATTGGAATGATGCAATTGATAAAGTTTACTTAAATCCCATTCATTTTTGAACTCTTGTCCTTATTTTGGTGATTCCTTATGGTTGTCATCATGTTATTTTTCAGACCCTGGGCACTCAATTTGTGTATGCTATTTCGAGTTCTGCTTTTAAGAACTAATTTTGATTCAGTGTGTACATGAATTTGGTAGTTGAGTTAACGTTACATTAGTTGATTTTGTTCGTGTACATTTGACTGCAGTGCCTAAACAGCTATGGAAACGACATTAGCAAGTGCCAGTTTTACATGGATATGCTAGCAGAATGCAGGAGGAACTCTGGAGCTTCATTGAGTGCGTAAATGTCATATTTGCCAGTTTATGTGTTTGATCAGTTCCCCGAGTCTCGTACGGTTTAAATATGCATTTTAATAAAGTTTCGTGTCCGAAGATGCATACAAACCCATCTAAACTCGGTTTCAATTGAGACCTTATTATTTGATACTTGTGATACTTACATTTTGTTTAATTTGTCTGAATCCTTTTATATTTGCTGTTTGGTTTTTGTTTTTAATTGAGTGAGAAAGCAATCTCGCTTTCCCACTACTGATCATTGAAGCAAGTGATATCTAATTCAGAAGATGGTATAAATTTAACAAATAAAAAATTAAAGAAATTAATTATATACAATCTTTTTAATATTATGTCTTAGTAAAGGAGTTTTTTAGTTCAATGTTTTCTGAGTAATAATAGAAGTATTTTCGAAATGATATAATTTAATTCACCATGTTCTTTGAACAGTTTTACTATGCCTTTAGTATATGTAAATTAATCAATTGAAAAGAAAAACGGATAAAAATTGAATTAGATATCACTTATGTAGAGGCCTTTGGAAGTTTGGTTTACGTGCATGGTGAAATTTTAGGAAACATTCAAATTGAGTTTTGACTATATTTCGGGATTTAATTATGTGAATTTTATTTATCTTTTTAATGTTTGTGTGTAATGCAATATCAGAATAACTGTAAAATTATGTCGTAATTTTATTTCTCATAATACAGTAATTTAATTCTAGTCTTTATAATTTTGTATTTTTGAACTTTTATTGCAGTCTTTTTTATCATCTCTTATGCGTGGATGTCTGTATTAAAAGAACAGGATAGAGACAGTAAAAAAAAAACTCAATACAAATTTGGATGATTATGCTTTTATTACATTTAGAATTGACATAATTAATGAAAATATCACGTCAATATGTTAAAATGAAAAGGGCATGACTGTACAAACAACTGATGTATTATTTGTAATAATTAAATTAAATTGTTTTCTTTTTAACAAGTGGATGTTTGATAATATAGTACATGAATATATCATAGACAGCTTTTTTTCTTTATAAGGGAGAAAAGTAATAAATTTAAAAAGGTGTTTGGAGTCTCGTCTCCATTTCCATTGTAAAATTCCATCCATTATATTTAACGAGTTTCATAAATAAATTAAAATTTAAGAATAAATTGAAATTAATATACGTTAGTCAGATCATTTAATAAAGTAAATTAAAAATGAATTAACTAAACTAAAGTTAGCATACATTTCTTAAATTACTTAATAAATTAAACGTATTTAAATGATTTAAAAATAAAAACAAGTATAAGATAATCTTTATATTTAATTTAAAAAAGTGAGTATTATTTAGACTTATATGAAGTTAATATAAATACCTCTAATCAAAATAGAATGGTTCAGGGAAAGCAATCGAAAGATGGAGTGAGATTGATGGGGCGTGGTTCAGAGCCCCATCAATGAATTCCTTTCATTCAGAATTAGATAAATGAATTCCTTGAAGACAAATGAAAGGGAAAATCTTGTTTATTACTTCATTTCTTTTACGGATTTGATCTTTGTCACTCAGTTGAAAAGAGCCTTAGGTTATTCTATATGTGCTGGGAATATAATCTTAGCTTCTTCATTAAGGGTAATTTCCAAGAACACTCTTCACTGTTTACTTTTTTCTGGGTATGGATTGTGTTTGTCCAACTGACTTAGCTGAATTTTCATAAATGGACGATTGTTTTGATCCGAATTTATCAATATACAACTTGTTTTTGGTTCTGAATGTCTGATGAAATCAGATTTCTATTTCTCTTCTTTTGATGTCATTGACTTATCATGTTATCAACAAAAAGTAAATATATAAATATATTTTTACTTCCTACAAATGTTTTTATGTAATGACTTTTAAATTATTTCACATGTTTTAACTTAAATGTTAATTTATGATATTGTTAATCATATAAAAAAATTAATATTATCGTGTTAAAATGATTATATTTATTATTTTTTAAAATTTAAAGATAAAAATATACTTAAGTTTAAAATAAAATAAATTTTATTTTTGTGTCCAAATAATGGACTAAATTCATATTTAAACTTTTATTTTTAGACTTGTGTTTATTTATTTAGCTGTATCGTTGCTTGTGTCCACGTAATAGCTTCAGGTACATTACAATTTAGTAAATCCTAGCTCCCGTTGAACCAAATACATGGATGGAATAAAATATAATTTATTAATGAAACATACTAAAATGATTAGTTTAATCAACACATTAAATTCAAAATTATATTTTCATACTAAAATAACTAATAGCCTGAATAATACATAAAATTCATAACAGCAACAATAAAAGTTCATATTTCAACTTTTAAAAAATTGTCATAATAAAAGTTCATATTTCAACTATTAAAATTTATGACAGTATAAATCCGAAAATATTAAATAAATAGATAAACACTAATTTTAGGTAAAAAGTTCTATTAGCTTAACGCGGAGAAGAGAGAAAAAACTGAATAAGCTGGGACACTACAGGAGATAAGAGAAAAAGTATAGTCACATTAACATCGTTGTTGTCAACTTAACGGACAAGACCTTATTCATACACTTTTCATAACATAGGGACTCAATGTTTTCATTTTAAAAATTGATAAATAGAAATTCATCTTCTAACATATAGACAAAGTAAGTATTAAGCCTTAGGATTAACTAGAATAACTAATTGTATTGATTAAAAAAATAGGTTAAGAAGGAAAATAAATAAATAAATAAAATAAAGTGGGAACAATAATAAAACTCATTTATGTATAATATAAGTAGGGATGACAATTTTACCCGCGGGCGCGGGTATCCGCGGGTAAAATCCGCGGCAGGCAGTAACTATCTGCAGATATTTACTACCAGTGGGTAACGGGTAGCGGATATTTTAATACCCGCTTCTAAACGGGTCGGGTACGGGTAGTATACTACCCGCCCTGCGGGTACCTGCTACCTACGAAAAATTAAAAAAAAAATTATATATTTTTTAATTAAATTAATTAAAAATAAAATAAAATTATATTTATTAGGTTAATTTAATTAAAATTAAATTTTAATTTATATTATATTATATTATATATATATTTTTTTGTAATATTATTTAAATTTTATTTTAAATATGTATTAAATATTTTTTTTTTATTTTTTGCAAGTATCCACGGATATTCACGAGTTTTAAAATACTCACACGGGTACCCGACGGATAGCGAATCGGATAACGGATACAATTTTATCCGACAAGTCGGATTGCGGGTAGGCACTACCCGTGCCCGACCCAACCCGTTGCCATCCCTAAATATAAGGCTTCAATTATTTATTTTCCATGAGCGTTTATGATGCTGCTGTTGGAAGAATGGAAAGCTATATGATCTGGTTATAACTTTTTTAAAGGACATAATTAAATTATAAATAACGTAACAACAAAATATTTATAAGAATATAATCGGTAAAGAACCTCGTAATGAGTTAAATTCATAAATGTAATTTTACTTAAATGAGGTAAGATGACATTGGTATGATAATTTCTTTTTATTACAAATTAGATGTTCATTTTCAAGAACGGTTTTTTTACGACAAACACAGAAATATTAAATTTTTTATTAAATAAAATACTACAAATAAAATAAAATTATTCATAACAAATAAACGATACATAATATGAAAGTTGGAAAAAAAATGTAAGGCTTTGCCACAATAAATAATTATTTTTATAGGAATTTGGGTTTGTTTTTATTTACATTTAATTTTAATGCTTGTTGTACTGTACACCTCGTATATGTGAGGACTACAACCGGTCGGCAAGGAGAAAGGGACGACTGAACGGTCAAAAATCCTAAAAAACTTTAAGTACAACCTCTGATCAAGCTTATATGTAAATCTTACTTATTAGACATTAGGTCATGATTACAATTTTACTAATCATAACGACATCTCGAAACCTATAAATCCAGGTAGAAGATAAGGAGGTAGGTGATTGTATTTATTGTGAATTTAAGATTTTACTATGATAACCGATCGACTAAATTAGTGACTTAAGCGTCAAAATGTCTTTGATAGGTATCCGTCCACATGTTTTGGAGTTTGGACATTGAGAACATAAAAAAATTTGACTAAGTATATTCAAGATAAGGAGGAGTAACTAGGAGAAAAGTGAGAAGTAGTGTTTGATTGTCATCCTCGACTCCACACCTGAAATATTTTGACATCCATCGTGGGGTCGAAAGATCTAGGAGTAAGCCCACTGGTGACCACAAGAAGCATGAACTAAGAATAATCGACCGAGAAGATTAGAGCTATACAGTAACAAATGTTGGAGATGCACCAACGCTACACGGAGAGGTGGCCACCCTAAGGACTGTGAACGCGGCTAGAGCAGCCAGGGAGAAAGCCATTGAGGAGGAGGATAAGACTGTTCAGGTGGAGACAAAGGCCCAACATTCTTATCCTGACAAGAACTAACCAGCCCGCGAGCACCAAAGTTAGGGACGACTCTTTAAGAACTATATAGGAGGAAAGGACTACGGCTAGTGAGGAGTGTCACTCTGCACAAACGGAGCATACCGCTGGGATGTTGTCATTCGTCCCAATAATCATGGAGGCACACATTTCAAAGCAGTTCGTCCCACCGAACTTCATGTACGACAGGTTAATCGATCCTGAAGAGCATCTCAAGATGTTTGTCAATCAAATGGTGTTTCACACAGTGAGTGATGCCATCTAGTACAATGCCTTTTCTTTATCCCTTGAAGGAGAGGCCCTAGACTCGTTTAACTCCTTGCCACCCAATTCAATAGAGTTTGTACAGTCAGCAGTTCGTAGGCAATCGAACATAGGACTTAACTACCCTGGCTCTAATGAGCCTCAAGAAGGATAAGAAGGAGTCATTGAAGGTCTTCATGGATCACTATCAAAAGACCTTCCGACAAATAAAGAACATCAACCCTGTGCTCGCCCTTCATCATGTGGTAACCACTCTCAAACCCGAGCCCTTTGTAGACAAATTGTGCTGAAAACCACCGAAAACAATGGAGAAGTTGAGGGGATGAGCAACAAAAGATATAAGGTGGACAAGATGCACGAGTTTAGGGGTTAGAAAAACTCCAAAGGCAATGGGAGAAAAGAAGGAGGGGAAGAAGCCGAACGGGGTGACGAGAGGCCAAGCAGTACACCTAACGAAACTAGGGACCAAAATTGGTATTAAGCCTTTATTTTAATTTATTTTTTATACTTAGAGTCAAATAAATAAAATACTAAAACTAAATAAAGTGATTGTCCGCTAAGTTGATGCTAATTTTATTTATTTTTAATACTTATTTTAGCTTTTTTTATGCTTAGTGTCAATTTAACCAAAACTAACTTAAATAAATATAAATATTAAAAGTAAATATGGTTACTATTCGTTAAATAGATGATAACCTTGTTTATTTTGAATATTTATCTTTTTACTAAGTCTATGCTAATGTTAATATTTATTTGATAAAAAATTTTAAAAATAATTTTACGTAATTTTAGGGATGGCAAAATGGTTAGAGTCTGGCTCATTTTGGCTAAACTTGTCATTGGCTTGTAAAATTTGGGTTGGCTCATCAACAAAAAAATGAGTCACCAGTGATAATTTGCTCGCACTGGTATGTTACCTTTTTTTTTTAATTTTATTAATTTGTTTCCAATTTTTAATTTTTTTCTTAAAATTTGTTTATATATAAATGAATATTAAAAGCATATTTAATGATATAAAATATTTCCATAACTTTTGCATATTAAATTACTGTAGTAAAACTGATAATTAAAACTTAATTTGTAAACTTTAATGTTTAAATTTCAATACTATCATATATTTATACCTTTAAAAAATATAATATAAAAAGTTAACCTTCTAAATTATTTTTTTAATTTGAAAAAGACGGGCCAACAAGCTAGGCTGGACTGATTTGCATTTTGGTATGTCAAATTGACAAAATGGACATACCGAACCAAAACAAACTAAAAGTTTGAAATTTCCAATTCGACTCCTCTTATTTTGGACGATTTTATGGACCGACTTGTTGAATCCAACCTATTTTGCCACCTCTACGTTTTTAAAGTTTTTTTTTTAATTTTATATATGTGTGTATATATATATATATATATATATATATGTGTGTGTGTGTTTCAGTATGGATGTGTGGGACCGAGAGACTAACCTTGTTGATGTGTCTTTGCCGCCTTTGGACGTCTATCCTGCTCCCTTTCCTGCAATATGGACCGCTCGCTTGTCATTTGATGGGTCGCTCGCGCTCCTTCAATTTGCAATTCTTCTTCACCAGTAGAGGGGGGATGTACCTAAAAAAGGCACTCTAATGCTCAAGTTAGGCGTAGGTTATGGAACCTTAGCTCTTAAGAAAGTGATTTTGTTATCACCGTGGAGTATTTTCGAGTGTGAGTAGAACGTACCTGACTTTTAGGCTTGGCTCTGTATTTATAGGTTGTCACAAGCCTAATAAAATATAAGTTTAATCACTTTGAAGGTGCCTATTTATGCATATTCGTATCAATTGGGTCCTCATATTTTGAAAGTTCTCAATTAGGTCCCTATTTATGAAAAATGGAATCAATAAAGTCCCTGCCATTAAATTCTGTGGACGGCGTTAAAAGTGTTGCCTGATGGCTAGGTGATGTGACATCTCATAAGCACGTGGCACACAAAGATTTAAATGATTTTTTAATTTTAAAAAAAGTTTAAAAAAGTCTCTGCCACATGTCTCTTGTAAGTTGAGGATGATGCCCCCCTCCAGGGAAGCCTCCAGATATGGTATCAATTCGCCCCCGAACCGACCTTTCTCGCTTAGGATCACGAGTGCGGCTTCGGGAGCATCGCCTATGCCGATCGTCCTTCCAAGATGGCCGCTCAGGACTTCTGTGCGAAGTTCTTGCTCTAGCCGCTTCTTCCTTTACATATTTTTGAAGGTAGCCCCACGAACGAGCCTTTCTATCTCATCTTTCAGTGTGGTGCAGTCCTCTGTGTTATGACCATGATTTTGGTGAAAACGACAGGTTCTACTTTCGTCGGCATTTTTTGGTGAGGATTTCCTTCAGACCGTGAGGAGTTCGGTGTGTATGGCTTCTTCAAGTACTCTTGCCCTGGGTGCATTAAGAGTTGTGTAATGATCATACTTGGGTGTCCAGGCTAACTCCTTTCGAGGAGGTTTGTCACCTTTATTGCCGTTAAAGGGTCGCTTTGCCTCGTTCTTATTTCCGTTAGTGAGGACTTCTTGTTGCTATTTCCTCTTTGAGTTCCTCAGGTCCTCAATACGAATAAACATAGTGATCTTTTTCTGGAGTTCTTCCATAGATTTTGGTGGCTCGGCATACAACTGTTTAGCAAAATATCCTGGTTTTAAACATGAGGGCAAATTGTTGATGATGAAAGTGTGATTCGCGTCTTTCACTCGTCGTGCAACCTCGTTGTACCTCTGCATGAACGCTTTTAAGGTTTCATCCTTTTCCTGTTTGGTGTTTACCAATTCTGCTGGTGTCATCTCCTACCTTCGGTTGGCGGCGTACTGTCTTCTGAAGAGAGTTTCTATTGTGGCAAAGCAATCTACCGTGTTCGGAAGGAGGATATGATACCACTCCAATGCTTCATCCCTCAAAGACAAGGAGAAGGCTCTGCATATGACTGGGTCACTATCTGTGTAGAATGTCATCGCATCAATGAAGTTTCTGAGGTAGTTATCTAGGTCTGATGAACCGTCATATCTCTCTAATGTCGGAGGAGGTTTCTCTAGCATAGGAGTTTGCATGATGGTTTTCGTAAACGGAAGTAGATTGGTAGGCCAAATGGTTTAAAGGGGTGTGTGTGGGTCCCCTTCTTCCCCGACTGCCAGGTTCGGAATGGATAGATTGCCCCCATTACGGCTACCCTCATTATCCCTATGCCTGTTTGAGGGGGATAGTTTAGGTGGGGGTCGTTGCACCCTTAACGCCGCAATTTCTTCTGCTTGTTTGCGTTGCGTCTCCTGCTGTTCTTGTATGGTCCTTGTCTGCGCCTCTATCTGTGCTTATAACTCTCTGATAAGATCTCTGGTGTTGTTTACTTCCATGTTTCTTGTTGTCACCATTGGGCGTCTTCAAATCTCCGGCCCTACCATGGGCGCCAAAATGTTTCAGTATGGATGTGTGAGACCAAGAGACTAACCTTGCTGACATGTCTTTGCCGCCTTTGGACGTTTATGCTGCTTGCTTTCTTGCAATATGGATCGCTCGCTTGTCCTTCGATGGGTCACTCACGCTCCTTCAGTTTGCACCGTTCGTTCTCCTTCACCAGTAGAGGGGGATGTACCTGTAGAAGGCACTCCGACGCTCAAGTTAGGCGTAGGTTATGGAGCCTTAGCTCTCAAGAAAGTGATTTTGTTATCACTTTGTGGTACTTTCGAGTGTGAGTAGAACGTACCTGGCTTTTAGCCTTGGCTTTGTATTTATAGGTTATCACAAGCCTAATAAAATATAAACAAACTTACCTTAAACAGATTTACCTTAAAATTCGGTCGGTTGCTCATAAACAGCTTTATGAATATCTTTAATCAGATATATTTGATTATTTTATCCTCTATTGGATTATTAGCCCAATAATTTAAATGCTGACCCAATTATGGCCCAACACCTTTTAACCTGGTTTGACCTAGTTGACGAGCGCTGTTACCCAACAGTATTTAACCTGGTTTGACCTGATTGATGAGCGCTGCTACAGTAAATAGCCGATCGATCTTGGGAGGTTAGTCACAATTGGCAATATAATGAGAAAGAGAATATGCACAACTAATGCTGTTTGATAGTTTGGTTATTAATGCTTTTGATAGTTAATAAAATTGCATATAATACTTTGAAAAATCAATTAAAGATTTTATTTAATTATGATATTATTATTTCAAGTTTTAAACTAGTTATTTTAAAGAGGTTAAATAGTTAGGTGATAACTTTTTTTGAACATTAATATAGTAATTCGGGTGCATAATTTCCAAAATCAAAATAAAGATTTGTTTTCTCATAAAAGAAATTGGAAAGAGGTGTTCTTCAAGTTCATTCACAATCGTTAAATGTTTTGTTATTTAAAATTACCAAGTTGTGGTATCATATATGACTCTTAGTAGGGTGCATATATACGTTATTGTTTAAATATATGTTTCCTAAAATTATTAGAAATTAATAAAATAGATATTATTTAATCCATAAATGTTAAAAACTAAAATTAAAATTAATACATTTTATATGAATTAAAACGAGTGATTTCAAGTTTTTTAGGAATATTTTTTTTTTCTAAAGATAATAATAAAAAACAATTTTACCGAAACAAAAGCATATGCATACTTAATTTTGTAGAATACATAACAAAATCAATTATTTACACCATGATCATTAATTAAAACGTAACATTTGATTATTTATTAACACATCGTTTTTTAATTTAAATATTAAAAACAAAAAGAGTGAAATACTAAAACGATTTGGTACTGCCTATTTATGAACATTAATTAAAACATTAAATAGTATTTCTAGTTTATAAAATCTTAATGTAATATATTGATGTTGATATATTATATATAAGTCTGATCCTATAATTCATTGGTGCTAAGGAATCTTTTCCGTATTTTTCATATAATTGACGAAAAGTTGGTCAAGATGGATTACCTAGTTTGAATATAGGTGGTCTTGTTCCTTACTTATCTTAGGCATTGATTTGGTAGGCAAATAATAATGTATGTAAAATTTGAAGGAAAGAGGTAGCAACTTTTGCCCTAAATTATTGACACCACCACTTTAGACATTTGCACTATTTAGAAGTAAGCCAATGACTTTGATTTGAGGATAAGGTTTTGTGTTCATTTTCGTCTTTAATTGTCTCATAAAAATGTTGTTCGTGGACATACGAGGAGGTCACAAAGAATGCCTCAGAAGTTACGTGCAATTTATTGAGTGCTTGTTTAGTGGAAAGCACCCATAAAATTGAATCCTCACAGCATTGTAGTCCATATACATGTCAATGATATGAAGTGAATAGGGTAGTAAAGGTCCTAAAAAGATGTTATCATCACTCTCTTTTCACTCTAATGCGTACTGATTTGGAAGTGCTTCTTTTGTTTACCCTTCCATTATTTTTGTCCTCTTCTTCTTCTCCTAACTGTCGTCTTCTTGCTTCTTAGGGCTTTTTAATACAACCACTCAACACCTTTACTTTCACGTTAATCTTCTCATTCTCATTTCTACACGCATAAACGTTTAACCACCTTTTTCTTATTTTATTTTCATTGCCTTTTTCTAGTTCCTGGTTTCTGATTAATGCATCTTAGAAGGAGAATAAGTGCAGCATTTAAGCTTTGTCACAGAACAACTTGAATTATAATTGATTTTCTCACATTTAAAAGAATAAAAAAAGGAGAACATGGAGTAAAACAGTTTAATGTAAAATCTAGTGGCAAGCATATCATTATGTATAATGGATTTATTGACTTTATAATAACTGTTATTAAAAATTATGCTTTAAACAACATTTTGATCTCTTATAAACTTGCAAATTTTTTAATGTGGTTCTCGGTATTTGTTTTGCGTTGTTCCTCCGTAAAGTTATATGGGTTTTGTTTTCTACTGTATGGTTACATCTTTCGATAAAGTCGTTCACTATCGCTAACACGTGTATTTTGGTTTTCTAAATAAATTTTTTATGCTTTTGTCTTTTATAAAGTTTTTATTTTTTTGTTTTAATACTTATCGTTTATTGATATTTTTAAGCGGTGAGTTGTCACTGACTAACTCAATGATTAAAACGTTTATGTTTAAAATTTACTTTTAAAAGAATTAATCAATTTTCATTTAGGATTTGCATCTCCTACTTATTTAAGTCTTTTATATTTAATGTTGAAGGCCTAAAGAGATTAATATATATATATCACTATATCGTATTTTTGAAACATTTTATCATCTTTGGGTTTCACCATCAACTAAGAAATATTGAAAGAAAAGAAGTTTCAAATCTTTACAAGTTAGTTATTAAAGTTTATAGCTAACTAATATATTTACATCTATTACTTTTCTAATATACTTAATAAATTTAAAAGTTTAAAATAATACTTTAAAAAAGTCTATCTTATAGTAGTGAATATGATATGTATCGAGATGATTAAATGTTTCCTTCAAGCAAAACAACTTCTAAACAAACATGTGTTACTTCTTCACACATCCTATCTCAATTTCAATGTTGAGAAATGAAACTTAAAAATAACAAAAAATGCAAACTCTGATATTTACACCAAGTTGATTAATTATTTTTCCTTTCAATACATTTTTAAAATAATACACATGTGATCACATGTGAATTTTACATAATTGAAGACATCTATACTTAACTACTGACATTTAAAGGATGTTAATAAATGACACATAAACAAAATAAAACAAAAAATTATTGAAGATCAAAATGAAAAAGGAAATTAAAGACTGAAATGGATTTCTTTTTGGTTCTAAAAGTAAGATGTAAAAATTTATTAAAGATTAAAAACAAATAAATTAAAAAAAAGATCATGTATTAATCCTATTCTAATTCATATAAGAAAAACTGTTATTATTTACCGCAAATATCCTAAGTAATCTATAAATAAAATTACGTCACGTAAGACAAAAAAAAAATCTATATGTAAATATTATATACGAATTCGTAAAATTTGCACGCAATTTTATACATTTTCATTTGTAGATAACGCTCATATAATTATTTACAGATAAATTAATTATACAGATAAATCAATGTATAATTTATTTACAAATATACGAAAAAAATTGTATGTAATTATATATGTTAAATTATTTATGGATTGATTTGTATAAAATTACTTTTTAATTTTAATGAAACATAATTATTTCTGCAAAAAACATATATACAAACTTAGACATACATATAGTCATTAATAAAGAATTAATTCAATTGATATATCATTAAAATAATAGTTCGTCAAATATAAATATCTAAAAAAGTATTAGGCATTATTGGTAATGTGAAGTTTTTGATGTATCAAATAAATTAGATTATACTTTTATTTTACTTTTGATACAAATTCATTTTATTTTATATTTCTACTAAAGTAGACTTCAACATACGATTTCAGCGATTTAATTATTTTCATTGAAATGGTGTTAAATCATACAATTTCGATTTATATAAATTATTTAATATAGTAATGATGTTCGTACTAATAATAAAATAAAATAATACTCATAAATAGAATTGAGACGCAATTTCTACAATTACTAACTATTAATTAAGTGCGAACTGAGAAGCAATAATTACAATGTTAGTATGCATATATAATAATAATTATAATATGTCTTTAGTGTCGTAAATAGTATGAATAATAATTTATATATTGAAAAATTAGTTTAAAATATTTTAACCACAGAATTATAAACAGCACAGCTAGATAGAAAATTTTCATCGTGGTTGCTGTCGATTTCTAATTTATTGACTCTAAAAATAACTGAAAGTTTGTGTTATTTTGGTACATAGTAACTGAAAGTCTTAAACAACTTTTCAGGCAGTTGAGCAAAGAGTTTTGAACATTAACTAATGAAAAAGGTGTGAATTATAATAAGATGACAGAATGCTAATGACAGTTACGTTTGGTGGGATATGAATACTATTTTCCAAAGAATCTTTTTCTCATTATAAAAGGACAAGCTGGCTAGATAAGGCACATCTAATAATGTATTCTATTTATCATTTATCAACATTTTCTTAATTTTTAAATTAACACGATGAACTTTCCAGAAACTTATTTCTTAGATTGAAGAAGAAACCAAAGATCTACTCTGACATAATTATGATATATGATTCATTATAACTTTTGTTGTTGACTGAAACTATGTCTATGCAGATATAGTTTTTATTTATATCAAAATTCTTTTAATATAAATAATATATATTCACAAATTTATATTAATCTAAAAGGATTTATTTATATAATAATATGTGATATATACAAAATACTATGCGTAATAAATATAATAACATAAAATATGAGACACTAATTAATATATATATATATATATATATATATATATATATATATATATATATTACATATAAAAATATATTTTTTCGGATGTGAGATCAAAGTTAATTGTTTGAGCTTTATTGTGTCGTCCGAAATCTAAACGTTATATCAATGGTCTCCTGTATGAGGTGATTTTTATGAATAATCATACTTTAACTTTATTAATTGGTTTTAGAGTTAATCTTTTTTGGATCTGTTTGGTCTGATCGATTTTATATAAGGTTGGACGGTTTGGTGGGTGATCGTCCGGGCTTATAGCATGTTTGTCAACCTAGTGATTGATACCCAAATTGGTACGTAACCGTTCAGATTCATTGACATGTTTGCCAAGCTAGTGACCAACCTCCTGGGTTGGTGCATGACCGTCCAGTCTGTTTGGTTATTGTCCAAACTCAGTAGCATGCTTGCTGAGCTAGTGATTGATCATCCCTCTATAATTGATTGTATGATTTTCTTAGTAATTGTCCAAGCTCAGTAACATGTTTGCCGAGTTGGTGATTGATCACTCAAATTATAATTGATCGATTTCATTAGGACGATTATACTATACACATACCATAAGTTGTAATTGTTATTGAGATGAACCCTCAACATCACCAATGAAAACAAGATGCTAAAATCCTAGTAACAATGTAACTACGACCTCATAGGCTTGAACAAGCTCCTGTTGCTTAAGTAACGTCACTCTCCTTAACTAGGAACATGTTTCGTCCATTAAGAGATAAAATATAGTACTTCAGCGAGATACTACTACATTTTATAATTGAATTTGTCTCTTTATCACTTAAGCACACCTATCACCATGCTTAAGTATTCATCAATGGAGTATTTTCATCATGTTTAAGCTTTCATGCCATGCTTGAGCGATACTCCCATGTTTGACTTCTTCCAATAAAATTTGAAGCTCCAATATATATAGATATATATTCAGAGAATAAAAAACAAAGGAAAAAGAGAAGATATAAAATTCTGTTAATTATTATATATAACAAAAATAATAATATCTATAATTGCATATTTTAAAATATTGGTTATATTGCTAATAAATATGACATATAACAAACTAAATACTACTTTTAAATAAAGTGATAAATTTCAATCATTAGTTTCATTTGTTATTAGGAGTATCTGTAATTATAATATTTATATAAATTATAATTAAGAAAAACTAGTTGAATTATATTTCGAAAATCTGCCGTATCAAATTAAATTATTTTAAGATAAAAAAACATTTTTTCTAAAAGCAATTTTCAAATACTTATATCTAGGATATTTAAAAAATATTTTAGAGATATCAAAATAGATGTAAAATATTTTTAAAATGATGAATATATAAAATATATTAAAATTAAAATAATTATTGTTATTTATATTTTTATTTATATATATGAAAAACAAAATAGTGAATGAAGGTCCACCACTGCTTGCATCCTAATATTTCGATAGTTTTTTTCTAAAATCTACAGTAGTATTGTAGGACTATTAAATCCATGTATTCGATAATATCAAAGAGAAAAATATCATTTTCCAATCTTAAATACCTTATAAAATTTCATTAAATCTTCCTAAATATTTCAAAATAAAAAAAAAAATCCTTTTTTCAAATGGATTATAATCAAATCAATATAAAGTTAGTACTGACGAAATATTTTCCAAATGAAGACTGCAAAATGGAATAATAAGACGTCTCCCTAAAAAAATATTTCCAGTCAGCTTTAGACTTAGACCTAGGAAAAGTTTAATATATAGTAAAATATTCCAATTATTTGACACAGTTACATCATGAATTGAAAATTACAGAAATGATTTAAATGCATTTCAAACGACGTACTATAAAAAGCAGTTTAATATATACCCTAAAAAGAATGCGTGATTGCGACGGGAAAGAGCTATTCGAACTTGTGATTCAAATATTATTTTTTAAATAAATTTAAACACATCAATAAAATAGAAACACGTAATTTATAAAATTGTTATGAAAAGTGGTTAATATAACAGTACTTTCTTAAAAGCGGGTTAGATGTATTACAGGTAGAAAACAATAAACGTGAAAGCTGCGTCTTTTAGAGTGCACCTAAAAGCCAGTGTACGCAAATTAAAGTTATTTAACGAACGAAAATGGATCTTTTCAAAAGAAGCTTGCTCATCAAAAGCTTTCGGCCAAAAACCAAAACCCGCACATTCCATGCCACTACGAGAACAACTTGACTTGCGTTTAAAGCATTTTCCATATGCTCACGCAAACTAAAACTTGGGTTTTCATAAAATAAGATAAAATTTGTATTGAATAAACTGGACGTAAGATTTCAAACATATATTCTTAGAAAACTTCAACTGAAAAGAAGGGAGATATTAAGCATGTGGTTTTATTGCTATGATTAACACTTGAGTGATAGTTGAGCTAAATAACCCACGGACACTAATGGCTGGAATCCATCAAAGCCAACTATAATACAACGCATTGCCCCCACCCAGAGGTGCCCACAGTAACATCTATTTAACTTGTAATATTTTGGGACCCTCTTCCATATAATGCCACCATTTCTTGACTGTGCTAATGAAACCTCTGCTTTCAGTTCCACCTATGTCACAATCGACCCTTCAAAAAGTTCACACACATTCTCTTCCAAGCCTCCTTATCTGGCTCCCACAGTGCAGCTCTCTCCCTTGCTTGAATACCAACAGCATCCTATCATTCAAAACATCAAGTCTTGCTTAATGATATGAAAACTCTAATCCTATTATTAGTTCATACACAAAATTGATTTAACTTAAAAGGGAAAATTAACATACTATGATGCAGTCTCCTTGAATGAGACGGTCGATCAGGTGCAAAAGAATGTCTTTTGAATACTCAGGGTGCCCTTGGATTCCCATTATGTGATCTCCATACTTGAACATTTCAATTCCTGTCTTTTCCGACCAAGCAATCACCTCTGCCTTCGCAGGTAGCTCTCGGATCTAAACACAAATCGTTGTTTCAGTTGTAAATTATATCATGGTTCTGAAAAACAAGAAAAAAGTGCGGCAGTGATGATCGTCTGTTACTAAAACGTACGCACCTCGTCCCTGTGGCATTCGATGATGGAAAGCCTCGGTGGAAGGTCAAGGGAAGTCAACGAGAATGACCACGACGGTGACAATGTTATAGTTCTGATACCGATGTCCCAACCCGTGGGAGAACGAGTCACCTTTCCTCCCAGTGCACGCCCAAGAATCTGACCAAATTAAACAAACAACTTTCTCATTTCATTCCTATGTTATCACACTGCCCTTGCCAACGTTATGCCTTTGATCATACCACACATAAAACAAATTGTCACATTTTTATACAGAGTATTTAATTAATTTCTTATGTGATGCATGTGATGATCGGGTAATTGTGGTCCACGGCCTAGAGAGACACTTTTCATGATTTTGATGTCGCGTAAGGTGGTAAAACATTCTTCAAGAGAACTAGATAATATTTATTTGTAGTTACATGACAACGTTGATAAGAATGAAAATAAATAGAACCGACAAACAACTATCATCTTTATTTTTTATTCAACTTACTATTATTATTTATTATTATTATTATCATCATCTCTTTCTCATTTGGGTCAAGTAAAGATCCACTTTTTATCAACTGGGTCAGTGTTATTCTACAAATCTCACAGATATATCGCCGGGTCAGGACATGAACGCAAGACAAAAGTGTAGTCCAGATCAGATCTTTAGACACTGTTCAAGGCATCAAGTACACCCTATAAAAAAGACGCAGGAAGAAAATCAAAATGTGAAGAAAATGATCAAACAGACGAAGCTACTGTAGCCGATTTCAAAGGGCGATTTCTTATGGAAAAATTGCATGCGTATTAAACGAATCTTTGAATCTGTGGCGTAAGTATATATCAAAGGATAAAGGCCAAAGGTGAGGGAGACAGAGAACTGTACAAAAACCACATGTTTAAATTTCTGTCTTTTAATGTTCCCATTAATTTTTGAAAGTGGACCACTTAGACCAGCGCAATGTACGTACAGCTCAACAAATCAAGATCAGATTTTTTCAAAATATCTACGAATTGCTTCCGATCAATGATCACACGTTCATCCAATTCATGATTGATGCACCGATCTTTGAAAAGAAAAGGCACAAAAAAATTGTTATATTTGGGTGTTAGATTGGATGAAAAATAATGTACCTGATGGCCGAAACAAATGCCGAGGAGCTTTTTGTTCATGGAGTGGAGTTTGTTAAGCAAGTCGAGAAGGTCATGAACCCATGTGTCGCTTCCATGTGCGTCGCTACAGCTGCCGGTGATGACAAAGCCGTCGTAGAGAAACAACTCGTCATCCTCCGGAAACTCCCCACGCGCCACCTTGTACACGTCCCAGGTCTCTCCTTCCTCCTCCAGCATTTTCACGAACACCCCAGAATACCCTCCGTAGACTTTCTTCACGTACTCCGAATCCTCTGCACACATCAACACTGCAAATCTCTTCTTCTCCATTCTCCGAACCTGCCAAAGATTCTTTCCGGATCTTTCTCTCTCTAAAACGCTAGAGAGAGAAAATGCGGGTGAGGGAGAGTGGCTCACAGGCAGAGGATTCTGGTGTGGCAGTAGTGAGTTTCAGGGAACGACAACTCAGGGGATTTTATAAAGGCGAGGGAGGTTACCACAGTGGTCACGTTTTGTGTTATTACGAGGTTGTCCTCACTCTAATTTTCTAAACAATCACCCTTTGGTTTTGTCGACAAAAAAGGTAGTTTTTTTTTCATCTTTGCAAAATTAAGTTGGATTCGCTGAAGAGGGATTCTTTTTATCATCCTAAATTTTCATTTTTATCCTTGTGAGATGAATATTTGATCACGAGACACAAAAGTTCTACATCCCTATACATTTCATTTTTCTCTCTATAGGTGTACTTTATATTCTTTTTCACTGACTGATTCTTATTTTACTCTTTTGCTTTGGATATTTTCGCAGTTCTAACACCGGTTTAGTGTTGTCATTTCGAATTGTGATTTTTTTTATTCTTTTGAATTTATTTCTTAATATTTTATTAATTTGTAATTTTTATAATATTTGATATTTTTTAATCTGAAATTTTATTTATTTGTTTCGTATTTTGTAATATTTTTAAAATATTTTTTGTTTGTTTCAAAATTTATATTTGTTTGGTTTTTTTAATCTCTAATTATTTATTGATATATTTTATTTATTTTAATATAAGTTATTATTTAATTATTTGTTGTATTTTTTAACATTTTGATTTGTTTGCTAATTTATTTTTAATTTGTTGTGTTTCTTTTATAATTTAAAATTCTTTAAATATTATTTATTATGTATTTATTTATGAATTTTTATACTTTTTATTTTTTTTCTTAATTTTTTTAATTAGTAATTTTGTTAATATTTGATATTTTTTAATTTAAATATTTTAATTTGTTTCGTATTTTGAAATTCTTTTAAATATTTTTTTTATTTCAAAATTTACATTTCTTTGTTAAGTTTTCAAAAACAAAATGAAATAAAAAAAACATATCGATTAACAAATAAATATTACAATTTAAATAAACAAATAAAAAATATAAAAGTATTAAACAAATAAAAAAACAAAAATATTAAACAAATAAAAAAACAACATAATATATATAAAAAAACAAAATTAACTAAAACTAAATAAAACATTAAAAAAATAACTGAACACAAAAACATATACAAAGTGCCCTAAAAATAACAGCACGTCAAACATTAACCGAATTTCGAAATTCGGTTGAAGTTGACCGAATTTTGAAGTGCAACAAAATCTAATCGGCACTTTCAACACTGGTTAAAGCTATTTACAATCTTTCACCATTTTTTTTTTCTTTTCTCCTTCACAAATCACACAACATGGTTATTACTAACATTCAAATCACACAGAAGAAAAACTCTTATAAAGAATAACTTAATAGTAAAGAAATGATCAATGAAAGAGATGTATCAATTTAATAGATGAAGGGTAAATAAGTCTAATGTAAAAATGGAAAAGTACAGGAGAATCACTCTTTGGTGCTGAAGGGGGAAAAGATTTTTGCTTGCATGATTAAAAGAGAACGTGAATGTGCCCGGAATGTTGGGTATGTGGTAAAATCTGCAATGTATCTGTTCACGAAAGTGATATAAATTAATATAATGGCATCATATTCCATGATATTAATATTTCATAATATGAAAAGTTGTTATATTATCGAGATACTCCTCCATTTCGACTTCCTTTCAGTGGTTTAAATCGTCTTTTTTTTTGCGAAATAATATTTTATTATTGAACTGAATCAAGTTAACCTATCGTGAAGGCTGGATAAATAACAAAGTTAAATGAACCAGTGTATCATTCAATGGATGCATAACGAAGATTCACAAGAAGGAGTCTTAAAAAAATTATAAGATATTATATAGCATTATCTCTAATTAGGGATGAAAAAAATGAGTGGAAGTAGATATTCGCTGATAAAATTTGAAAATATATGACGGATAATTGTATTAGTGGATATTTACTATTCGCGGAATGTAGATAGCGAGTATTTTAATATCTACTTATAAATGGATTGGGTTATCGCATATGTGGATATCTGTTACCCGAAAAAATAAAAATAAAAATTTAATTTAAATTTTGTTAAGTTAAATTTAATTAAAATTAACATTAATTTATATTTTATAAGATTAAATTTAATTAAAATTAATCTTTAATTTATATTATATTTTATATAACTTTTTTAATTTTATTTAACTTTTATTTTAATAATTTATAAAAAGATATTCTTTTTAAATATTCACGGGTATTCACGGGTATCCACGGGTTTTAAAATATTCGTAGATATTTTTTAAGCGAATATCTGTACGGATAGCAGGTTGGATAACAAATGAATATTTTTTGTCGAATCAAGTTGCAGATAGATACTATATGGGCCTGACCCGATCGGTTGTCATCCCTATCTCTAACCAAACCTTAAAACAACTTTGAAGTTATTTAAATTAAGGTTTAATCATTTAGAACATCCCTATTTTTGTAGGGTTTTCTCAATTAGGTCCTTGTATTGTAAAATCTCTCAATTAAGTCCCTGAATGTGAAAAATTAGATCAATTAAGGGCTTGCCGTTAATTTGGGTGAACGGCGTTAAAATTGAGCGTGCGTGGCAAGATGACATTACTGACGTGGTAGTGTACGGTTACTGAGTTGGATTTGTTTGATTTACAAATTAAATTTTATTGAAATAAAATGATTCAAAACACAACGTTTAAATAAAAAACAATTAACAAATGATTAAACCTTTCCTAAATCAGAATCCATTTAGAACCCTAATTTAAAATTTGCAGAGAACCCTAAATTAGTTATCTTTGTATCGCATATGGTTTCTGCCAGCATTCTTGGTTTTTATCATAATTAGAATCCTTTTGAAACCCTAAATTTGAGAAATGGCACCTTTTTTTTGAACCATAAGAAAATTCTCAATTTTCTAGGTTTCCTTCTTCTATGTGTGGGAGAACCACATCGAGAAGCTTCTTCTTTTCCCAAGTTCAGCTCGTGCAGATGCAGGCAATGGCTAAACCCTTTCACTCGCAGATCTGGTATCGCGTTCACGCTGCAAAAACCATTTGTACATGCGTCTGTCCCCTCACCAGCTTGCCAAATTAATTATGGTGGACAACTATACGTTTCAAATTCAAATTCAACTACACATTTCAAATTCAAATTGTTATCTTCTATCAAACAATTCAAATTAAATATTCTATTTCCTTTTTTTTTCTGATTAATATCTCTTCAAAATCAAGCACGTCAGTCAAATTCAAACCGTCATGCTCTTCAGCGTTCATAAGTGGTGCTCCATGAAATTCCTTTTTCTGGTTGCTTTCTTTCTTCTCCGGTGCTTCCATGGAGGAGCGACTTCCTTTGGTTTTCGCTGGTGGAGATGTGAAAGCTTCTTTCGTTCTTGCTCTCCTCAGGCAGACGTTTCATTTATGGGATTTCAGTCTTCCAATTTAGGGTTTTATTCAAATCCCTTTCAATTTTCCAAATTCTCCCAAATAATTAAAACGTTCTTCACTCAATTAAAACGCAACGTTTTTATTTGTTAACTTTTTTTACTTAAACATTGCGTTTTGAATCATTTTTTGAATCATTTTATTTCCAACTGACCATACATTGCCACGTCAATTGATCAGACAGTGTCATGTTAGTAATGTCACCATGCCACGTATACTCAATCAGTAATGTCACCATGCCACGCATACTCAATTTTAACGCCGTCTACTCAAATTAACGACCAACCCTTAATTGATCTAATTTTTCACACTTAGGGACTTAATTGAGAGATTTTACAATACGAGGACTTAATTGAGAAAACCCTACAGAAATAGGGATATTCTAAATGATTAAACCTTAAATTAATGTTATTCAATTTTATTTCTAACCAAAACCTAAAAAGAAAAAAAAATTATCAATGTTTTAAATGGTATATTATTCAAGGAAGAAAAAAATTCAAACTTATTATGGTTAGAGCTTGTGACTTTAAAAACTAAGAAAAATCTACAAATTAATTTTCTTAAAATATATTATATATATATATATATATATATATATATATATATATATATATATATATATATATATATATATATATATTTGAGTATTATCCCCTTTTCAAAGTAAAAGAAGTATAAAAAACATTAAATGAAAATAGCAAATATTTGAAGTATTATATTTTTTCTATACTATCTTTTGCATTTTTAGTTTTATCATATTGTAATTTCCAATTTGCTTATTTAATAAAATAAAATTAAAAAATTATATTTTAATTTTATTTCTTAATGTATGTTTTTTAAAATATAATATATTTTTGTTGATAATACAAATTGTTTATACTATAATATAAAATAAATTGCAATGTAATAATTGTAATATAATCTTTTTTATATTAACTTATAATATAAATATTCTTATTATTTAATATTTTTCATATTTTTAATATGTAAAAACTAATCTGATATTATTTATTAGAAAAAACTAACATTAATAATATATACATAGAAATTGACAAAGTTTTAAATAATTATATTTATAATAGAATAAATTAAAATATTATACTTAATAATTCATTTTAAAGATTTAAATTAGATATATGTTGTAAATACAATCATACTTTCTAATATTATAAATTTTTATATTTTTTAATTCATATTTTACTATTTTCAACTTAAAAAAAAGTAAAGTTTAAAACTCTGTAAGATAGAAAGAAAAGGTAAAGACTAACATACCGATTGTTTTAAAATATACTAATAATATTTATATTGTCATCACTCACTACAAAAATCACAAATTTTATTAGGGATTTTTTTCTGCATTACTGGTGGTTTTAGTTCCTGATAAATACATTTTTCGAGATTGACAAAACCACTGAAAAAACCATCGTCACAAAAACTTTTTATAGTTTGCGGGGATTTTTCAAAAACCGCCACTATTTGTAGGGTTTTTCAAAAACCGTCACTATTTACAGAAATTTCTCAAAACCGTCGGTAATAAAAGTAATTTAATTTTTTTCATCATTCAAATAATTTAATTAACGTAATTAACATGTTTAATATTAAACCACAATAATATAAAACCAAAAATAATTATTATTATTATATAAAATAAAATGTAAAATTATAGATACAATTAATTTGTCAAGAAATAACATACCGTCGTTTACATCCTTTTCTTCACAATCGTCAACAATCTTTTTCCTTCTACGGATACCCTTTTGATTTTACTATCTATACATTCTGCATTATCAGCATCAAAAGTAGGGCTGAGTTTGTAAATATTTTCAAGCATAGCAGCAGCTTCATTATAGTCCACATCCAAGGAAGATGAGGCATTTTGTTTATCCCCTTTAAATGCTATTATTAAAGATCTCTTCAGACTATTACAGGAAAAGTTTGTATTCAATCCTCCTGGAGTCCTCGCAGCTGAGCTAGAAATAGTCACAACACAACTCCCATACCAGGTTACCTAATAATCAGCGGCTATCATGGTAAAACTAATTAATATTATAATTAACTTATAAATTAAATAATAAATGGATAAATATTTTAACTATTTTGAAGTTGAATTCAAATCTTTTGTATATGTAATGTTATAATTAGTATATTTTCTAAAAGAATATTGAATATTAATAAAATAATATTTTTATTATATCATAATTATAATATTGAATATTTTCTAAAAGAATATTGAAACAAAAGGATCAAGTTTTATTTTATAAAAGTCACTATCTCTAATAAAAAAAATTTAAACCTTTTTTATCTTCTCTTTAGATTTCTGATTATATCTTTCATTTGATTGAAGATTAATGATAGAACTTTTAGCATTAAGATATATAATACTACTCGATGAAAATCTTTAACCAAGTAAATTCATCTTTTTTCTTCTTTTCAATATTTTAAGAAAGATGTTGCATGTGGGTGGTTTAGGTTTGTGTGTTCTGATAGTTAATCAAAGTTTTCTATGTGCAAGTAGAGCAACCTCTATGAGATAGAACTAGTGTGGATAATCTTTTTTAGTTTAAGAGCATTTATCCATGTAAGGGAAGCTAGTTTTAAAATTTAAATATACTACTATATGATGAGTTGTGACCTATGTGTGATGCTAAAATGTTATGATTTGAAATGATATTTCTATGAGTGAAATTTGAAATGATTTGTGTGTAGTATGTTGATTTGTTATAGAATGGTGGAATTGTAAGATTTTAATTTTGTTTGATGTGCTAAACATGGTTGTGTTAAGATTGGCCTCAAGTAATTCTCATAGAGAAACTCAAATATTTGTGTTTTGTTGATTGGTTGTTGGTGGGAATTTCTCTATAAAATATCAAATTGATTAAAGTGGTGCTTTTTGAGCTAAAATGGAGTTATATTCTATTCAAATGAAACCTAATAAGTGCTAAACAATCCAAGGAAATCCAAATTGATAAACCAAATCTCATAGAGAAACTCAACTTTTTTTGTCCAACTTTAGGCGCCCTACAATGTTGTTGTGCACTAATAAGACAATCTCTAAAATGCCTTGATAAAAACTTGTGTACAATGGGGCACAAAAGAGATAGTGAGCTTATTAGAGCATGTTTAAGTGGTGTTTTTTTGTTGTTGTTCTTTATATTTTTTTTAAGATTGTTGTTATAGAGTTGTTCATTATCAAGTGACATGTAATGATTATTTTCATTGTTCATTATTACTCAATTGATAATGTAGATGATAACAAAGGAAGATAACTCAAGCACGAGAAAGACAGCTAAGACAACTTTCTCTATTGAAAGCAATGATACTCAAGTCATGTGTGTGTGTGATTTAAAAGATGTTGGAGCATGTTTAAGTGGTGTTTTTTTGTTGTTGTTCTTTACATTTTTTAATAATGTTATTATTGAGTTGTTCATTATCAAGTGATATGTAATGATTAGTTTCATTGTTCATTATCACTCAATTGATAGTGTGAATGCTAAGAAGGAGGATAACTCAAGCAAGAGAAAGACACTAAGACAACTCTCTCTTTTGAAAGCAATGATAAGCAATGTGTGTGTGATTTGATAGATGTTGGAGCATGTTTAAGTGGTGTTTTTTTTGTTGTTGTTCTTTATAGTTTTTGTAATAATGTTATTTTTGAGTTGTTCAAGTGATATGTAATGATTATTTTCATTGTTCATTATCACTCAATTGAATGTTTGGACGCTAATAAGGAGGATAACTCAAGCAAGAGAAAGACAATTATAACAACTCTCTCCTTTGAAAGCAATGATACTAAAACAATGTGTTGGTTTCTCATCTCCCAAGCAATTTTTTTTATCGACTTATCTGTTGGTTACTCACTCAAGTGAGACATGTGGTGTTGTATTATGGATTTTGTAATCTTTAAATTATGTTAGCACACTCTTGCTCTGGAAACAATGAGTTTCGTATTTATGAAAATTGTTAGAAGTTATTTGATAAACATATCATGGAAGAATGCTCAACCATAAAAGTGGATGCTTAAGCCAGTAAGAAGACAAAACATAGTTTTAATATTTGAAGGTATGTTGCTCATAAGCATGATATCACTTAATGAAGTTTCTTCCAAAAGTAAGGTCATTTAAGGGAGAGAAACTCAATTTAATGTCATGTGACTATAATGTGGAAATAAATTATATGCATGTTGAGATTATATCGTTCAAAATGATTATATAAATCAATAATGACACACATACACACACACACACACACACACACATATATATATATATATATATATATATATATATATATATATATATATATATATATATATAAATACAAAGATATAATGATATCTATATGATGTATGATCCCTTATAAGTGTGTGACCCTTTGTAAATGTGTGTTATAATGAATATTTAAGATGGTATCAGGCTTTGACGGTCGAGATATGAAACATGTTATCTTATCAAGTACCAAATGACAAATTTGACATAAAACACACATAATACAGATGGATCATTCCACGTAGTCTTCTTTAAGTAATACACTGTTTTTTCTTAACATACTACCACTCTTTATCTTCTCTTGTAGATTACTTATCAATCCTGTGACTTTTATACATGAACAAATCCTCAATCTTTTTTCCATAAATTTTATTTTGGTTGTACTTTATGTTTATATATATAAGTGAATCACAAATTCGCATTTATAAAAATAAAGTAAAAACGAATTACTAAGATAGGTTGTTGGAAGTCCCACATCGACTAGAGATAAGGCCAATTCATACTTTATAAGTGGGTGCAAACCTCATCCTATAAGCCGATTTTGTGGGATTGAGTTAGGCTTAAAGTCCACTTCTAACATGGTATCAGAGCAATGGTTATTGTTCCACCAGTTCATACTTTATAAGTGGGTCACCCTAGTCCACTTCTAACATAGATTGTAATAAATCCCTACAAGAAACTTGTGGTAAGTAACTCCAACACAATATCAATTCTAACTATTAAAAAAAGTGTCAAAGTCTATATACATCTAAATTACTTCTGACAAGTTTTAATTAAACGTTAGTTTGAGAATATGTGGTGAAAAAAAATCTGTCTACAGTCAAATGTGAGTTAGAGTTTACATTATATGTGTAAATGGCAAGACGACCAACATATAAAGATTTACAAGAAAAAAAGCAAACCTATAGATAAAGATATTCTTATGTTTTAGGTTGAATAAATGTTTAGAAGAAAAGGTTACAAATTCTGAATACATATTTAATAAAATAAAATTGGATCTTCCTTTGATTGAATTTTTTTTCATGGCTTATCGATTCATGTTGGTTTGTTTTTTCATCTTGGAATCATGTTTCTCTTTTCTTATTCAAATTATCTTTTACCACGATTGAAAAGTCTCCAGCTCTCCAATTGGACTTCAAATGCTGTTGATATTTGATATTCGGGTGTTGCTCCCTCCATCACCACATCTTTCTCCCTCCACCTCCCCAATTTATTTTAATTCCAATTATATCCTCAGATTAAAATTTTTTACTTTTACTATTTTAATTTATTTCAAATCTAGTTCTCCTACTCTACTCCTGCACCCAATCTTTCCATCTCTCATTTTCATTTAATAATTTGTCTTTCGTTTTACTCTGCAACCCAATCTGTCTTCTCCGTTTCACTTCTCCTCCTCCGTTTCTTTCTTCTTCATTTTCTTTACATTATTAAAATACATTAAAAATATATTCAAAAATAATAAATCAAAACATTTAAATTAAATTATTAAAATATTTCCAAAATAAAGAATAAACTAATAAAAGAAACCCTAAAATAAAAAACGTAACTTTTAAACGAAGGTGACATCCTTCAACGGATGTCAACATCCGTTTAAGGAAAAACGGATGTCGACATCCGTTTTACCTTAAACGGATGTTGACATCCGTTGAAGGATTTTGACATTCGTTGAAGGATTTTGACATCCGTTGAAGGATTTTGACATCCGTTGAAGGATTTTGACATCCGTTGAAGGATGTCTTAAAGTTTACGTTTTTTATTTTAGGGTTTTATTTGAAGGTTTATTTGAATACGCACCTTGAGGAAGCAACACACACTGCACCACTCCACACACTGCACTACGAGAGCGACACTGCACCACGAGAGGGAGACTGCTTGATAATTCTTTCCACCACTACCAACCTTTGCAACTTGTAAAAGAAAGAGAGGAAGAAATATAATGTTAAAATGAAAGAAAAATATTTTACTCATGTACGAGACACTAGAATAGGTTATTAGTGGAATAGGTTGTGAATGGGTAAAATTAAAAAATAACCCTAAAAATAAAATTTTACTTAGGGGCAAAATAGTAAATGGGAGGTGAAGGAAGAAGGGTGTGGTGGTGGAGGGAGCAACACCCTTGCTATTCATGTCCTTTTGTATATTTTTTATTATTTGCACAATACTAAAATGTATTCTTGCTCTATTTTCAAGAAATTGTAAACAAAGAAAATAAGAAATTGTTTTCAGTTGTAAGAACATTTTATCTAATCATACTTCTAATTCTTCTGTTTTGAATTGCATACTCTTTATTCATGCACTCATAAGTGATATCATATTCACTTATATAGTTGACCTATGAATTACCATCATAAATAACATCTTTATAAAACTTTTCTAATTTTCTTTCCTAATTAATCTAAAATGAAATCTTAGAACATGGATGAGTCATGTCCACAATGAGAAAAAAAAATGCTAAGTTTAACTAGTATAGATACCTTTTATAATTTTATTTTTTAAGAGTACCTAAATTTATATTTTTAATCCAAACTTTCAATTTTCAAGCAGTGTTTTAAATCGCCACAAAAAGAGCATATCCAATATTATAAGAAAAACTTCCATAAGATTTATGCCCTCTAAAAAAATTGTAAGAAAATAAACCTCTCAAACATTAAAAATTAACATTACTACACATCAAATTACACTTCTAGTGACACTTCTAGTATTATTATCTATAAATAACTAGTATTTATATAGAAATTATGTATTAAATAACAAATTATAAGAGAGGCAACAAGAATAGTACAAAATCAGCACCCAGGAATCCCAATTTTTTCATATACACAAATTAACCATATCACTATCTTGCAGTACATTTATTAATTGTATATTCACTCGAAAAGAGAATAGGAAAAAAAAGGACAAGAAGAGCATGATTTCTAGACATAATATCTATGCAAACATGATAGTAAGTAGATAACATGCAAACATGTCATTTTTTTAGAATAGAAACTTAATTTTTTTCGGTAGAAAAGTTAACAAAATGACAAACAAAACTCTATAATCTAATAAACGACAGCCGAGCTAGATCCGTTGCAGCAAGTGGAAGTTTAGTATCTATGAAGCCATTTTGTAGCCTCCATAGCAAGCTAATATACACATAAATTCCCTTCACACAAAGAGGGAACAAAGTTATGTATGGACCTCACCATTGCTTCTTTTTCATGGTCCATGACTGAAAAAGACCTCGAGATAAAAGTTTCATGCAATAGACCAATTTGAATTCAATAAAGTTTTATAATTGTCGAGTAGAAGGTGTGTCTTCTTAAGTTAGAGTGGATAGTTTTAATGGAATTTCTAGTCTCTTAGTGTTTATAAAGATTAATTTTTTTTAATAAGCTATCCATGTGACGGATTAGTTTAGGCCAATAGAAATAATTGTTCATGTGTCTTATATATGCTAGTTTAAGCATATTTTATGAAAGTTAACTACAATATATAGTTATGTCATATAAACAAGAATCTATATTAATAATTTTTGTTGATCAAAAGTTTTTCAATTATATAAAAGACTGAGAGTTGAAAAAAAAAAACTTATTGAGAGAAAAACTTAGTTATAATATTTGTTCAAATTTTTTTCATGGACTTAGATTGAATTTCACTAAATCGGATTTGGAGAGACGATGGGACTAAATCGTAAATCGGACGTGGATATCCAGTCTGCATCGCATGTTGACATTCGATGTAGATCATTTTTTTTTATGAAAAATGTTTTGAAATTTATATTTAATGTTTAGTAAACTAGTAGCTGTTATATCTTTTTATTAAATGTTTTAGTGTTTCTGTTTTATTTCTGGTAGTTTGTTAGGAAAGGAGTCTCTTTGGGCTTACCGGAACCCTATATAAGGGATTCCAGCTTCTGTATTAATAACTGATATCTATTCAAAAGGAATAATACACAATTTCATTTTCTCTTCTCTGTAAACATTGATCAAGAAAGAAGTACTTACCTTTGTCACGCGTGACCCATTCCGATCTCCTCTTTTCGATCCATCATCATCGCCGCTGGTGGCCTTGCCGGAGCTGGTCGAAGATCGCTCTCCCTCTCGCCCTTGCAGCTGAACGTACTCAACAAGCTTCTAAAAAACCAGAAGCTTCTTTCGAGACTTTTGTCTCAGGCGCATGTGGGCCAGGGAGCTTTTGGGCCAGCTGTTTTTCTTTATGGTACCAGAGCAGGTCTTGTGCCTGTTCTGCCACTCATTCCGCTGCAAACTCTTCCTCTTCTTTACTCTTTTCTTGTTTCTTTAATTTCTTTCTTGCCATTATGGAGAAACTGGATCAAACCAACAACCCTGCTAGTCCTTACTACTTGCACCCAGGGGAGAATCTTGGTGCCTCCCTTATATCTCAAGTTCTAAATGAGTCAAACTATACTTCATGGAGCAGAAACATGAGGAGAGCCCTTCTCTCCAAAAATAAACTGAAATTCATAGATGGAGGAATCACAAGGCCAAAAAATGACGACAGCCTATTTGATGCTTGGGAAAGAAGCAATATGATGGTACTATCTTGGATTACTAAGACACTCTCACCTCAAATAGCAGAGAGCGTAATATATGTAGAAAATGCACAAGAACTATGGGAAGAATTGAAAGAAAGATTTTCTAAGGGTGATCACTTCAAGTTTTCAGATTTACTCCAAGAAATCCATTCCATTAGACAGGGTGAAAGAAGTGTGAACCAATATTTTACAGATTTGAAAATTTTGTGGGAAGAATTAGAATTTTTAAGACCCATTCCAAGCTGCAGTTGTAAAGTTCCTTGCAGCTGTGATTTATCCAAAGTCTCACACAAGTACAGAGACATGGAGCATGTTATATGTTTCTTGAAGGGCTTGAATGAATGCTACAGCACTGTCAAAACCCAAATATTGCTTATGGAACCCCTACCCAATATTAATCGTGTTTTCTCACTCATCATACAACAAGAAAGACAAGAGAAACATGATTTCAGTCAAAGCGACAACAAAATTCTTGCAAACACCACTGAGAGACAAAACCAGTGGAAGAATAATCAGGGATGGAAGGCCTATGGGCGCGGAAACCCTCCCAGAAATCAAGGAAGAGGGAGAGGGAGAAACCCCAATTACGGGAAACAGTGTTCCCACTGTCATAAGATGAACCATACCATTGATGAGTGCTATTCCAAGCATGGATACCCACCTTGGTACAAAAGAAATGACAGCAATAGTGAGAACAACACCGGACAGAATGAATTGGGATCAGCCAATACTTGTTCGACCTCTACAGGAACACAGAACAATCCACAAAGTGCCATTCAAAGTTCTTTCACCCATGAGCAGATGCAGAGGATACTACAGATGCTGGAAAAGGCTGACAGCCCATCCCACAGTATCAGTCAAATTCAAAAGGACAGTCCAGAGGACACACAAGGTATGTTCTCATGGATCATAGATACAGGGGCAACAGACCACGTGACTCATGATAAAAACCAGTTTACAACTTTCTATAAAATAAAACCCATATCTGTCAAACTACCCAATAGCTCTGTTGTTACTGCTCAGTATGCTGGAACCATACATTTTTCCAAAGAATTTGTGATTTTCAATGTTTTATATATACCTGAATTCACCTTTAACCTCATATCTATTCAGAGTCTTACTAGGGATATTAATTGTACACTAACTTTTTCTTCTAAGATGTGTGAAATTCAGGACAACTCCACATTGAAGATGATTGGATATGCTAATGTGTGCAAGGGCCTATATCATTTGCAATCCTTTGGAAGAAATTTAGCTCCTAGTTTTACTTTTTCTTATGAACATGACAATGTAAATCTATGGCATTATAGACTTGGCCATCCTGGACATAGTGTTCTTGAGAAAATGTGTAAGACCTTCCCTTATATTCAGAATGCTAATGATAATGCTTGTGATATTTGCCACTTTGCCAAGCAACATAAATTACCTTTCCCTAAGAGCACCTCTTTATCTAGTAGTTGTTTTGACATGATTCACTGTGATATTTGGGGGCCTATATCCACCCCTTCTGTACATGGTCACAGATATTTTTTAACTGTTGTTGATGACTATAGTAGACATACATGGGCTTTCCTCATGCTTAATAAGGGTCAGACTAGGGATATCTTGCAAAATTTCATTACTAAGGTGAGAACTCAACACAATAAAGTCATTAAAACCATTAGAACAGATAATGGACCTGAATTCAATTGCTCTAATATCTATGACTCTTATGGAATAGAACATCAGAGAAGTTGTGTTGAAACCCCACAACAAAACTCTGTTGTGGAAAGAAAACACCAACATATATTGAATGTGACTCGTAGCCTAATTTTTCAATCTAATATTCCCCATATATATTGGTCTTATGCTGTATCCCAAGCTGTTTATTTAATTAACAGACTGCCATCCTCTATAATCAAGGATAAAACTCCTTTTGAACTCTTACATAGTGATTCACCCACTTATCTTGATTTAAAAGTGTTTGGTTGTCTTTGTTTTGCCTCTACCTTAGAAGGAAATAGAAACAAACTTGACCCTAGAGCCAGAAAGGCTATTTTCTTAGGATACAAGAATGGAGTAAAGGGATATGTAGTTCTTGACATTAATAGCAGAGAAATATTTGTTAGTAGAAATGTTGTGTTCTATGAAGATATCTTTCCATATAAAGACAAACAAAAGAAAAAAAATAATAGTAATACAGGAGAAGAAGACATTTTTTTTCATGGTGATATTACCAGCAGTTCCGAAGAGGACTCTGCCGGGAATGAAAGGGAAACCTTGGATCTTCCTCATGACAATCATGTTGGTGAAGGACCTGTTGAGGGAAACACTACCACTGGAAACATTAATCCTAATGAACAGGGACCAGGTAATGCACATAGGAGATCCAGTAGAATTAGAAAAACCCCTGAATACTTGAAAAATTACATACAACAGGGTGATGAATCTCCATCCACCCAGTTGTGTGCCAAGAATAATTTGATTACACCTTATCTGATTGAAAGTGTCTTATCTTACAAGTCTCTTTCTGAGAAACACTTGAAATATACTCTTGCTATAACTGTTAATAAGGAACCCAAGTCCTATGAAGAAGCTAAGACCAGCCCCGAATGGATTGATGCAATGAAGAGGGAAATACAAGCCCTCCAAATGAACAAGACCTGGTATTTGACTCAACTTCCTCTAGGAAAGAGGTCCATTGGATGTAGATGGGTCTATAAGATAAAGCATAAGGCTGATGGCACTATTGAGAGACACAAAGCTAGGCTTGTTGCCAAGGGATATACCCAACAAGAAGGGATAAATTTTCTAGACACTTTCTCCCCCGTTGCTAAACTCACCTCTGTTAGATTATTGCTTGCTCTTGCAGCCTCTAAAAACTGGTTTTTACATCAGCTGGATGTGGATAATGCTTTTCTTCATGGGGATTTAAATGAGGATGTTTATATGGATCTCCCTCCAGGACTAAATGTTGACAATAAGGGAATGGTTTGTAAGCTGACTAAGTCTCTGTATGGACTGAAACAAGCCAGCAGGCAGTGGTTTGAAAAACTCTCCACGTTTCTTATCTCTTCAGGATATACCCAATCTAAATCTGATCATTCCCTATTTGTTAAAAGAACCTCTTATAATTTTACAGCTCTGCTTGTATATGTTGATGATGTCATTCTAACAGGAGACTCTATGAAGGAAATCAATCTCATTAAGACACTGTTGGATAATCAGTTTCGGATTAAAGACTTAGGAGAACTCAAGTACTTTCTTAGTTTTGAGGTAGCTAGATCTAAGAGAGGAATACATTTGTGCCAAAGAAAATATGCTCTAGATATTCTGGAAGAAACAGGAATGTTAGGAAGCAAACCTAGCTCTACACCCTACTTAAGCAACACAAGCTGTCTATACAAGACAGAGGATTATATGAACAATCCCAGTGATTATAGGAGATTAATAGGCAAACTATTCTATCTTACTAACACCAGACCTGATCTGTGTTTTACAGTCAACCTTTTAAGTCAGTTCATGCAGGAACCAACTAAGTACCACTATCAAGCACTACAACATATTCTCAGATATGTCAAGTTAAGTCCTGCTGAGGGACTCTTTTTTGCTGCTGACTCTAACACTCAAATAAAGGGTTTCAGTGATTCAGACTGGGCCACATGCCCAAATACCAGGAGATCAACTACTGGCTATTGTATCTTCTTAGGTAGCTCTCTTATCTCTTGGAGGTCAAAGAAGCAGAGTACGGTTTCAAGGTCTTCTACAGAAGCAGAATACAGAGCTCTTGCAGCTACTGTATGTGAAATGCAGTGGTTGCACTATCTACTCCAAGATTTGCATGTTGAACCAATAACAACTGCTGTCCTCTACTGTGACAACAACTCTGCAAGGCACATTGCCCATAATCAGAGTTATCATGAACGCACCAAACACATTGAGCTGGATTGTCACGTCGTTCGTGAGAAAATCCAAGCTAAGTTTCTACACTTACTCCCCATCCGGTCAGAAGAGCAACTCGTAGATATTTTTACTAAGTTTCCTCCTCGGAATCGATTCAAGACTATCATTCCCAAGCTTGGCATGGTGAGTATCCACCATCCAGCTTGAGGGGAGGATATTAAATGTTTTAGTGTTTCTGTTTTATTTCTGGTAGTTTGTTAGGAAAGGAGCCTCTTTGGGCTTACCGGAACCCTATATAAGGGATTCCAGCTTCTGTATTAATAACTGATATCCATTCAAAAGGAATAATACACAATTTCATTTTCTCTTCTCTGTAAACATTGATCAAGAAAGAAGTACTTACCTTTGTCACGCCTGACCCATTCCGATCTCCTCTTTTCAATCCATCATCATCGCCGCTGGTGGCCTTGCCGGAGCTGGTCGAAGATCGCTCTCCCTCTCGCCCTTACAGCTGAACGTACTCAACAAGCTTCTAAAAAACCAGAAGCTTCTTTCGAGACTTTTGTCTCAGGCGCATGTGGGCCAGGGAGCTTTTGGGCCAGCTGTTTTTCTTTACTTTTGTCATTTAATATTTTGTTTAATTTTGTTTAAAAGTTATTTTGGATGGTTTTAATTAATTAATTAATAATTTATTTGAAATTTTCAGCTATCCTATTTTATGAATTTTATTTTAATTAAATTATTATATTTTAATAATTGATTTATTTATATAAAGATTTGAACTAAATTTATTTATATTTAATGAAATAATAAATTTTATAGAATGTATAGTTATTTATTTCATATAATATATTAAGGAATTAGTTAAATTCATTAAATTTTTTTGTTTTCAATTGTTTTAAAGTTTTTTTTTTTTATAATATGAAACTATTTTGGTTTTTTTTTTTTCTAAAATATTAGATTTCTACCGTTATAAAATAATTAAATAATTAAATAAAAATATTATTAAACTTTTATATAAATTAATAAATATTAGTCGGATTTTCACGTGATTATCATATATCCACATTCGATGTTGATACATTCGTATTCTCATATCCGATACTTTCATTTTAAGTTTTTTTTATTCAAAATTAATTTTATTAATTCTAGTACATTCATAAAATTAATTTATATTATTTAGAAATTATATAATACATTATAAACTTATACATAAAATTATAAAAAAATTAAACTCATATAAGAAGTATTAAAAAAAATAAACTAATATAAGAAGTATATAATGTAAACATACAGAATATGAATATAATAAAAGTCGTGTATCGGATGTCTAAATCCGAAGCTTCGTAAATCGGATGTCCACATCTGAGTCCGCCTGCATCGATAGCTGATAAGTTCAATTTCAATTTTTCATTTCTGCAAACAGATTAACGAAAATAAAATACATCTCCATCAATATCAATGCAGCCAACAAGTCTAACTATGAACACATATTAAAAAAAAGAATACTAATTTCCCTCTTCAGCAAGAACACAAAGAAGAATGAGCTAACAAGAAACACCCCAAGTGCACCACCACAAAGCAAGTCAAGCACTCCAAGTTGCACTCGAACAATCCTTCTCAAATATCTTTAGACAACACTCATTCACAGATATGAGCTACAAAATAAAAAGCTCAAGAGGAAAAATATTATCAAAGAGCTGCAATTCAAAGGTCCAAGGGATGTAGGATTTCTTTATGAAAATGAAATGGGATGCGAGGATGCAGGGGTCAAGGGGTCAAGGGGTCAAGGGGTGCAAAGGTGCAGGAGTGTATGTTTAGTGATTGGAGAAAAATAGAGGTGGAGATAATGGTGCGCACAAAATTCTCAATAATCAAAAAGTTAAACTTTTAAACCACTTATTAATTAGGGACATTTTAAAAATTAGAGACAGAGTGAAATGTTTGGAAGTGTGGTGAAAGACTCATTGCAGTATTGTTATCTTAAATAACATAATAACATAAATAATTACCATCACATATGCATATTCAACTTAATTATTTTCTTGGTCTTAAATTAAGTTGAAAAGTTTTAGGTCGATCTTTACTTTTTCTTTTTTTTTTTTTCAATTGAGTTTCAATTTTTAAAAAATTAAGTAAATTAAATGTCTTTTTAAAATAAAAAAATTAACAGACATATCATACGTGGATTCATAATTTTTGTTGTTGTCTACGTATCAAGTTCGTTGTATGACACATAACATTCTCAGTATTGTGTTACTGTCAATATCAAATGTGAATATCTTATCTTAATTTAATATATATATATATATATATATATATATATATATATATATATATATATATATAATTATCATATCATGTGTTACAGTATAATATCTAACAGGTGGACAATAACAAATTAAAAAATAAAAAAAGTATATATATTTTTTAAATTACGAATTGATATGTCGTTAACGTTGTGTGTAGTTTGTTTTTAGAAAAGTACCTAATTATATCAATTTTTAAAAAAATTGAAACTTAATAAAAACAAAAAATTGAGTGGAAATCCATACGAAACCTTTTCAACCAAACATGGAAACAATGGAGTAATTTAAGCCTATATATTAAATCCATATAATATATATTAAAATAGGATATAAATTGAAATTAGTATCAATTAAGATATTGACATCCTAACTACTAAATTGTTGAATCATCTACGATATGCAAAAGAAAAAAAAAATCAATCATGTCTACGAAGAAACCACTTAAAGATCAACATTTATTTCATGTGCTTCTAATGCTCCAAAACATTGATTTAGCATATAAAAAACTTGAACCACATTTTATGAGCCTCATTCAAAAGTTTTGACCCTGTAAAGAAGTTTGGGTGTTGGTCTCTCCACCACCACACCTTTCTCCCTCCACCTCTTATTTACTATTTTGCTCCTAAGTAAAATTTTATTTTTAGGATTATTTTTTAATTTTACCCATTCACAACCTATTCCACTAATAACCTATTCTAGTGTCCCGTACATGAGTAAAATATTTTTCTTTCATTTTAACATTATATTTCTTCCTCTCTTTCTTTTACAAGTTGCAAAGGTTGGTGGTGGTGGAAAGAATTATCAAGCAGTCTCTCTCGTGGTGCACTGTCGCTCTCGTAGTGTAGTATGTGGAGTGGTGCAGTATGTGTTGCTTCCTCAAGGTGCGTATTTAAATAAACCTTCAAATAAAACCCTAAATAAAAAACGTAACCTTTAAGACATCCTTCAACGGATGCCAAAATCCTTCAACGGATGTCAAAATCCTTCAACGGATGTCAAAATCCTTCAACGGATCTCAAAATTCTTCAACGGATCTCAAAATCCTTCAACGGATGTCAACATCCGTTTAAGGTAAAACGGATGTCGACATCCATTTTTCCTTAAACGGATGTCGGCATCCGTTTTTCCTTAAACGGATGTTGACATCCGTTGAAGGATGTAACCTCCGTTTAAAAGTTACGTTTTTTATTTTAGGGTTTCTTTTATTAGTTTATTCTTTATTTTGGAAATATTTTAATAATTTAATTTAAATGTTTTGATTTATTATTTTTTAATATATTTTTAATGTATTTTAATAATGTAAAGAAAATGAAGAAGAAAGAAACGGAGGAGGAGAAGTGAAACAGAAAAGACAAATTGGGTTGCAGACTAAAACGAAAGACAAATTATTAAACGAAAATGAGAGATGGAAAGATTGGGTGCAGGAGTAAAGTAGGAGAACTAGATTTGAAATAAATTAAAATAGTAAAAGTAAAAAATTTTAATCTGAGAATATAATTGGAATTAAAATAAATTGGAGAGATGGAGGGAGAAAGGTGTGGTGATAGAGGGCGCAACACCCAATAAGTTTTCCATGAATAACAATCACGATAAAGGTACATACCAATTCAAATCCCAAAAGTAAAGACACCAATAAACTCCCACTAAAACCTCTAAAAATGCCAAACAATAACAAGAAGACTCCAACATCCTTTAGAAAAACTATCAATAATCAGTTTTCCTTTTTCTTTTTTCTCAACAACGTTTAAACTTTTTGGTGTTTTATCATAATAACTATCAATATTAAAGAATTTAAGAATTCTGAAGTTAACATAATACACATAAACAAGGATCTAAATTTAATCATAATAATGACAGGTGAAATATTCAAAGAAACATTGTAGAAACTAATATTATCTTGAAGCATTCAAATACTCCAAAATATATGAATATTTGTTGTTGAGGAAAATAAATTATTTACTTGTTTCTAAAAGATTATTATTTTTTGTTTCTTGAAAGAAAAATCAAATTTGAACAGACATTTGTAATAACTCCTTGGCAGTGACTTTTTCTTTACAGTTGCCACTAAAGCTGTCTTTGATAATTATTATTATTTACTAGTTTGATAAAAAAAAATAGTTAAACATTCCCAAGCTTCCCTTAAAGGTGTTTGGATAAATAGACTTTCGGTTTTTACAGGTGAAAATTATCGTTTAAACTTTCCTTGAATCAATTGAGAAGGGTGTTTAGCATATACGAATGGTTCTTCTAGTGCCTATTATAAGTCTTGAAAATGTTTAAGTACTCAAGAATTTTACTTCTTGAACTCCAAATGAAAATAAATGAGCACATTCTGTCGTGTGAGAAAAATTATTATTTATTCAATCCAATCCTCTTCAATATTTTGTGTGTGAGTTATTAGGTTAATCTAATATTTCATAACTTAAACTAATTAAGACTTATTTTGATTTTGGATTTATACAATTAAAAAATATATTCAATTAAAATTCAATTAATTGGATTGGACTTAAAATTTAAAAATATAAATTTTGACTATTAAAATATATTTATAGTAATATGGATTTGAATAAGTATGAATTAGATATGGAAATTTAAATTTTGTCCACACCTAAGTTAATGAATTGGTTAATCTTTTTTTATTACCAATCAAAACCCAAAAAAAAAATATTAATCTTTGTAGACACTTGGAGAATAAACATTGTATTAAGCATATTTACATTGATACTATAAGATACACATATTACATTAGAAGATTTGGAACAGTTAGATGGTACAAAAAAGCCTTAACAAGAATTTGGTAAATCAATCTTCGTAAGTCTCCACCTTATTGGTTTAACATAAATCTTCTAAACGAGAATCATTACACGCCACTGAGTCACTGGAGGCTTAATCACGAATCAATTGGATCAAATCCATATATTGAAAATACTTGTTGTTAAGTAGACCTTTGTAATCATATAAGATGGATTATGGTTTTTAAGACCTTCATAACCTTCATAAGTTCAACAAAAAACAAACAACAAACAACAAACAAGTTCAACAAATAAGTTCTTCAAAACACTAGTACAGTAAAGGGAAACGACAGCGGTTATTTTCGCTGATAGACACCGATTCCTGAACCGAGGCATATTCAGGCGAGGTAAAAAGCAGTGGACTTTATGCCTCGGTTTTGAAACGGGACATATAATAATACGATTAGGCCTCGGTTCTAACAACCGAAATCGTTTCTCTTCCTTTACTGCCTCGGTTGGAGCCTGAACCGAGGCAGTAGGGTCCATTTTTTATTTTTTTTTTCTTCTTCTTTAGCCACTCGTATCATTTTGGTGCCTCAAGCTTCTGTCTTTGCTCACTCAAGCTTCTGTCTTTGCTCACTCAAGCTTCTTGACAAAAATCATTTTGGTGCCCCATGCCCAAGTTCCAAACCCCATGGGAGACACACTCAGAGGACCCATCTTCACCTGCCACAATCAACCATTGAAATTTGAAGCTACCTTCCCACTCACACCGTACCACACCACGCATGTCGCAAAAGGAAAATTCATTCCAGGCTTCTCAGATTCAATTCAAGCTTCTCAGATTCAATTCAACAAATCAATTTAACAGTCAAATTCAATTTAACAAAGGAACCAAACAAATCAAAACAAAATCAAATCTGGACAAAAAAGCTTCTGGATCCGCACAAGCTGGACAAAAAGAAATGAAATCTGGATCCGCATCCGCCTCCGCCATCACCGCTGCCTCTGTCGCTTCTCCTCCTCCTCCGCCACATCCTCTGCATTCGCCTCCGCGCCCTCCGCGCCCTCCGCATTCGCCCCCGCGCCCTCCACATTCGCCCCCGCGCCCTCCGCATCTGCCTCCGCCACAAGGCCCTCATCCTCGCGCCATTCTTCTCCGATATTCTCCTCCAGCCGCCGCATCTCATCGGAGATTGTCCACTCCTCTGTCGCGCGCTGCTCTTCCTCCACCGCCGCCGACTGCGCGATGCCTCTCCTTCCTCTTCATCGGGTGCTGTTTACGGAAACGGTGGCAGATCTGGGGCTGGCAGTGGCGTGGTGTGGTTTAGTTGTGGGAGGTTCGTGGGGGTAAGGAAGAAGCGGCAATGGAATGGAGGGAGAGAAGAATCCAAGAGCGAGAGGAGGCGAGAGCCTGGGGAGGGAGGCGAGAGCGAGGGGAGGCGAGAGCGAGGGGAGGGGAGGCGAGGCGAGAGCCAGGGGAGGGAGGGAGGGAGAGCCAGGGGAGGGAGGGAGGGAGGGAGAGCCAGGGGAGGGAGGGAGGGAGGGAGAGCCAAGGGAGGCGAGAGTGCAGAGGGAGATATAGGTTAAGTTGGGGAAAATTTTGGGGAAAAAAAGAGAGGCTTATATGCCTCGGGTCTGAGCAGTAGAGGCTTATGCCTCGGTCCTTTCCAAAAACCGGTGTCGTATAGTTCTTTCACCTCGGGTTCCTCTTAACCGCGTCAGAAACTGCGTCAGACACTAATATTTAGGCACCGGTTGTCTTTACAACCGAAGTAATATCTCTTTTTGACACCGGTCTCGTCTGAACCGAGGCCTATAAGGTCTCATTAATTACCAAACTGCCACCGTGTCTGAATAGACAGCGGTTTTATATAAAAAGAGGTCTATTGTGCGAGTTTAAAAGTATATTTTGTACTAGTGAAACGAAAACGAAAACTAACCTTCAAAAGGTAGGTTCATCAGAATAAAGGGTTGCCACCAGTGAAAGAGAAAGCATAATACGCCTATGAAGGACAAGAACACGAAAATAATGGGTGAAAACAAAACGAAAATCATACCTAAAGTAGTTAATTAACATGCATTTGTATCAAATGAAAGAAAGATTACATGTGATGGTCGTCAAACTTCATTTGAGAAAAGTTTGAGCAGAGAAGAGGGTATCGCGCTCAAATTTCAATCTCCCGCTCAAATTTTTATTGAATTCACTAACCTTATGGCGTCTAACGCTGAGACATTCGACGTTTTATATCCTTTTATGTCGAATTATAATTCTAAACGACGTTTAATAATTGAATTTATTTACAGAATTGTCACCGATCATTTTTAACGTTGTTATTGAGTGATTAGACGTTAAACACGTGACATTATATGTTGTTTTTGCACTAGTGTGGCAATGTACAATGCTTTCATGGTTAACACAATCATTACCTTCAATAGAAAGACCTTCCATTTAATTGTAGAACCATTTGTAGTAAACACATAACTTGTGAAAGATTTTCTAGTGTACAAGCACTCAACTTAGTTTAAGTCAACATAACCTTCTATTGGAGCATATCTAAGATATCATCTAGTGTTTCCCTAAAACTCTTCCAAATAATCCCTTTAGATAACTAAGAATTCACCTAAGAGCTTTCCAATGAGGTTGACTAGGATTTGACATGAACATGCTCATAACATTTACAAATCATTGCACAAATTGCAAAAGAAACAATGTTTACATGTGGAATACCCTTGAATCAATTTGGTAATGTCATTTAATTGTTCACTAATTATCTTTTCACTTTTTGTCTTATATGAGTGCAATAGTTGTTTCACATATAAAAAACTAACTAAAGACTTGTGATGCACAAACTCTCAAATCTTATTGTAATCTTTTTCTTTGGGACTTGCCTTAACACCTGGTCATTGAGGCTAAGAACAATCGCTTTGTGAGTTTTCTCCAACAAAATTTTCTTATCCTTCTCTGTCATACTTACATCAATCCTAGATTCACCTTTCAAAGCTTCAAGGAGGCCTTGTGGAACCAAAATAACATGAATCTTCAATCGACACAATATAAAATCATTCAAACTAGTCAATTTCTCAGCCTAATACTTTGCAGAAGTCATGATGATAAATTAATGCCCACTGTGTCAGTTTATTATGAAATAGATCTTACTAAACTCACAACAAAGCGCCTACTTGATAATGTTCATTCTCACCATTTTTATTAATCATTTTATATTAATAAAGTCATCTTTTCTAAGCTTTTAACTCACTCCGTCCGCACTTGATCTTGTTTTGTAATTAGTTAGATATTTAGTTACTCTAATGTAATTATACCATTGATTCTCATTATCTTTTGTTTAATGATTGATATTCAAGAAAAAAAGGATTGGAATTCAAGGAAGCATAGAAGGTCAAAGTTGAAAATTCTACATTTTGGTTGGGTAAAACTTTTATAAGGCTAAGCACCAACTTCTAATAACAACCTACGTTAAGCGCCACTCAATCAATGTTGAACATCATCTCTAATGACTTGTTCTTTTGAGTGGATTTGAGGGGATTTGAGAGGATTTGAAGATAATTTTTTTTGTCGTTTATTTGAGTAAATTTGGAGGTAAATGAGAGTGAATTTGGAAATAAATTTTTTTAATTTGTCACGTCAATACAATTCTATACTAATTCTCACAAATTTTATTTCCAAATTCACTCTCATTTACCTCCAAATTCACTCAAATAAATGACAAAAAAAATTATCTTCAAATCCCCTCAAATCCACTCAAAAGAATAGGGCCTAAGTGCTCACTTAAACTAGGTAGGCCTGAACTAGCATTGAGTGCCATCAGGACAAAGTGTTCAGTCCTTGTCTTTATGGACCTATGCCCAACATGAGAAGGATTATGTTGGGTGATGCTTGTGTTGATGTGACAATTTTGGGTTATTTCTCCTTGCTTCTTCAAGAGAGGGGGAGCTTTTGGTGCTTTTAGAGCACGTAAACACATTTTAGAGAGCTTGGGTTACTATTAGGGTTTATGGGAACATCACTTTTCTCTTTCTTGGATCTCTATCTTCTTCCATTGTTTATCTTTCTTTTTTGAGCTCTTTATGACAATGAAGAGTTAAACTCATTTTGTTAGGATTATATGTAACCAACTAAACCCTCATATAATTGATATTAATTATGTATATATATATATATATATATATATATATATATATTTGATTCACTGAGTATTGAAAAATATCTTTTGTAATCTAAAACCAAAACAAAATACCTAATGAAGCTTGGATATGAGAATGAAGTTTGACTCATTAGTTGTTTTAAATCCTTATTGTGAAAGTAGGTTATTTGTTAAGAGGTCAAAGAATTCACTCATAATAAAGTTATTTAGGCTCATTCTACTAAGAAATTAGGATTTGTGTAAACTTGTGGATTGACTTTAGTATTAAAATGGGGAGAAGTTAAGTGATTATATGTATGAGAGTGAGGTTTGATGAAGTCTAACCGTAACAATAATTTTTCATATCATTTCTAATTTTTTCACATCCTTAATGTTTAATAAACTTTCGAAAGTGTTTTTTTTTTGTTTTTCCATAATTTTAATTATTTAAACATAAATACAAATTATAGAATCATTCTTTATTTAAATTAGTTATCAGTTGCAAATATTGTTATGCATTGCACAATTCGAAAATGATAAAAAAAACTTATTAATTATTATTGCGTGACTGGTGCACTTACCAATAAACAAATAAGCTAACACTACCATACAGATGATAAATAAAAATAGTGAAAATTCACGAATGAAACAGATAGAAGGTAAAAAAAAACTAATTACACAAAAGGTAATGAGACTTAATTGAAGTGTTAGTGAAATTCAATCGAAGTCCACGACAAAAATTTGAACAAATATTTATAACTCAGTTTTTCTCTCAATAACTATTTTTTTGTTCAACTCTCAGTCATTTATATAATTGAAAAACTTTTAATCAACAAAAAATACTAAAAATTATTAATATAGATTCTTGTTTATATGACATAACTATTGTAATTAACTTTCATAAAATATGCTTAAACTAGAGCTGTTAAAATGGATAATCCGGCTCGACCAGTCCGGTCCACCACGAGTTGGTCACTTAGTGAGTCAACCTAACTGGGCTCACTTATTACCTAGCTGAAAAAATTCGAACTCGACTCGACCCACCACGGGTTGATAGGTTAAACGGGTTGGCTCACTGAGTCACTTAATTATAAGTTTCTTTTTAAGGAATCCATTAGGAATCCATTAAGTAAGTGGTGATTAAGAAATTAATATAATAAAATAATATTAAAATAATATTAAAAAGTTAATGAATAGTAAAATATTTTTACCTATAAATAGCCATGGGAGGGAAGAGTATTCTCCACCAAGAGAAGAAGAATCAAGTGAGAGCTTGAGAAATAGAGAAGAAAGAGTTAGGGAGAAATTTTTAGTTGCAAGAAGAGTAGAGGTTCTGAAGAGTTTTCGGGGAAACAAATTCGGAGCAAGAGAAGTCTGGAATAGAGGTAGGGGAACTAACCTTTCTATGCTTTTATATTATGATTTAGTATTGTTTTATTACTATTCATATCTTGAAATTCGGTGTGAATACTGTTAATGCTTAGTGTATGTTTATATATATTGAAATTTGGTGTTAATATTATATGCTGTTGTTTTGAATCTGTAAATAAGAAATTTGTTAAAAACTAGTTGAGGAACACTTTGGTTAAGGAAAGACTTGGTACTTAAGTTGTCCATTGTGACGCACCTCTCTTTCCTGGAAGTTTACTCGATATGTTTTTAACTTAAATCCTATTGAACAGATTATGTACTGTTAAATTATTGTGCAATATATCTTGTTGGAATGGAAATGTGTGATGAATTCATGTTATTGTGGTAGATATGTAATTATGAATTATAATTGTGATGACTGTATTTTATTATGCATCTGAACATGGTTGTGAACTATAATGATGTGATTTATGTGGGAAGTATGTGAATGTATGAGATATGTTGGATTCACTGTGATAATATGATGGTATCCAGTTATTCATGTCTTGGGTTAAGTTTCAAAGTGACAGTGTGGTTCATGGACGTAATTCCATGATCCTCAAGGAGAGGATACATGGTGGTGCCCTGGTAGTGTTTAGAATGAAAGTAAGAGCTCAGTCTTGGGGGTTGTCAACACTCAATTTTGTCCGGGTTGAAAAAAAGAAGTGTTTTTATTGGTTTTTTTTTTATTTTACCTTTTTGTTTTATTCTATTTTTATGTATTTAGATTTTTGCTTTTAATTCAATTTCTATTTTTCTTATCTTCAATTTTGTTTTAATAGAGTTAATAATTAAAAAATTAAAAAATGAAATTAAAACTGAAAATAAATAATAAATAAAATAAAAATTAAAAAAAAGGGGAAAATAGAAAACGTGGGAAATGGGTATGTGAGACGTGTCTGGGGTGAGGGGGACCAGGTGGTTAGAAAGGAATATTTCCCAAGATTTTGGGAGGGGATTTTTTTGGTTGGATAAGGGGGAGAAAAAAAAGAAAGAGGGAGGGCATACGGGGAACGATCAGTGCGGGAATCATCACCCAGATTCACCATCTTTGGACCTGAAGAAAAGAGAGACGCCAGCAAAAGGAAAGAAAGGATTGGAGACGCAAGGTTAGCACGAGTAATCGAGAGGTAAGTAATATCTAACACTCCAGGGTCTACTGAGTTGGTTGCTTGCTCATGAATATATCTCCGATTGTTGTTAAATTTGTATGTGAATATTGTTGAATGCACTGGATATTTGTATATGCTCATTATCACCAAACATCTTCAATCTTCACCTCCAACACTTGATTTCCAATATCCATGATCATCTTCATTCCCTGCTGCATATTCCACCCATCATCACGGTCTCGCAAACTTGGTACTCCTCCATTTACTCAACCAAACCTCATTCCCTCATTCACTCATCAACCATCATCCTCAACCTGCATTATACAAAGCCACAGTCTAGAACAATGACCAATTTCCAGCATCCAAACACAAGCCCATACTTTACCTTCACTGAGCCAAAACAAGGATTGACCACTGTGTCGTTCACTGTCGCCTTCAACCGCGCAACACCGATCTCCCTTTCCATTCATTCTTGTTCAATCTAGGAAGAGGCACACGCCACCACCTTCAGGCTCACCATCCCGTTGTAGGACACTAGATTAGGGTAGTGGTGCTGAGGGGAAGAGGAGAAGGTTCTCTGTGCTATTCTCGGTGAATCGGACGACGGCTTCGGCGGCAGGCGACGCTACTGGCAACGCCATAGACGACGTTTCGCGGTGATCGATTTGAAGAAGTATTGGCACATGTGCGGCGGAGGAAGACCCTCCTTGGAGATCAATGTTTTCGAAAAGAGAAGAGCGGAGAAGGTGGCGTCGTGGCTGGTGGTGGTTCTGGTGGTGCAAGTTGTCGCCGGCGAGCCTAAGGTGTGTTCTGGTTGAAGCAACGGTGGTCGGCCATGGCAGAGGTGATGATCAGTTGTGGTGCTGAACAAGAGACCTTGAATCTCTAGAGAAGGTGCGAACCGGCGTGAAGGAGTGGGAATGAGGATGAATCTCTGAACCCCCAGAAAATTCTAGGATAGAAAGCATTGGACTGGGCCATGCCCAGAAATGAGCGTACGTCCGGGAGCCTTGGGCCTCTTTTGGAACGCTCGTTATCTTTAAGCTTTTTTTGACCGTTCGTTCAACAATCTCACCAACGAGCGCTCGAGCGAACGCTCGTTATCTTTAAGCTTTTTTTGACCGTTCGTTCAACAATCTCACCAACGAGCGCTCGAGCGAACGCTCGTTATCTTTAAGCGTTTTTTGACCGTTCGTTCAACATTCTCACCAACGAGCGCTCGTTATCCAAACGAGCGAACGCTCGTTATCCTTAAGCCTTTTTGACCGTTCGTTCAACATTCTCACCAACGAGCGCTCGTTATCCAAACGAGCGAACGCTCGTTATACAAACGAGTGAACTCTCGTTAACCTTAAGCCTTCTTGAGCGTCCGTTCACCATCTTTACCAATGAGCGCTCGTCATTTAGCTTTCGTTCCAAACGTCCGTTCGCCACATTTCTTCAACGAGCGCTCGTTCTCAAACTTTCGTTCCAAGCGTCCGTTCACCATCTTTCCACAACGAGCGCTCGTCATTCAGCCTTCGTTCCCAATGTCCGTTTGTAATTTCAACAACGTCCGTTCGTTATGTCTCTCTACGAACGCTCGTCATTCTGTGCCCTTTACAACGTCCGTTATATTCCCCAATGAACGTTCGTTTCTTTCGACGAACGCTTGTCGTTCAGTACACATTTTTAAACGTCCGTTCGTTGCCTTCCCCAACGAACGATCGTCCTCTCCCCTACGAACGTTCGTCATTCTGAATACTGTCCCCAACTTTCGTCCAGCCTCTCCCATTTCTTTTTTTTTTTTGTTTATTTATTTTCCTTTATTGTCTTATTTTATTTTGTTCTATTTATTTATTTTAAACATTCACTTATCCTAAAATATATATTTAATAATACAATATTGATAGTTTAAATAAAAAGAATTTACAAGAAAAGTTTTAAAGGTTTAAAGCGCACGTGTGACCGCTCGCGTCGTCCTTGTGCTAAAAACCTTTTCTTCTTTTCTTAAATAAAATTTCAAAAATACGTTTTAAAGGTTTAAGCACACGTGTGACCGCTCGCGTCGTCCTTGTGCTAAAAACCTTTTCTTCTTTTCTTAAATAAAATTTCAAAAATACGTTTAAAGGTTGAACACTCGTGTGATCGTTCGCATCGTCCTAGTGTTCAATACTTTTCTCTCTTATTTACGTAATATTAAACGAGGGTATGAGTGCTCGTGCGATCGTCCGCATCAGCCTAGCACTCAATGCTCTCAAGTCTTCCTAAATAAGCAGATAACAATATGAGTGCTCGTGTGATCGTTCGCATCGTCCTAGTGCTTAATATCGTTATCTCTCTTTTCAAAAATAATTAAAAATATTTAAATATCATTTTAAAGGTATGAGTACTCGTGCGACCGTTCGCGTCGGCCTAGTACTCGTTACTCTCTTTTTCTCGAAAATATTAAAAATATAAAATCTCCAAAAATTAAAAACATATGCTTTTCCAAACAACAAACAGTCTTTCAAGCTAGAACTACGTAACCCTGATTTCTCATTTTGAATGAGAATACGTAGGAGCAAGGTCAATCCTTGTCGGGCCCAAAAAAACTAAAAAAATATGTTTTGTTTATTTAGAATTTTATTTTAGGGGATAATTAAACATTTTGAAAAACCACATCATATTCGTGCATTTAGTTAAAGGTACTGCCTTAGGGCAGGCGTTGTGGGGTGCTAACACCTTCCCCACGCGTAACCGACTCCCGAACCCAATCTTTGGTTTTCGTGGACCGTGCTTTATCGTTTTGAGGTTTTTCCATAGTTTTTCCATAATAAACTATGGTGGCGACTCCAAATCTCTTTTTAAAACCCGTTTCTTTTTGGATCGTCGTCCCGTCGCGATTCCGGTTGCGACAGGGGTCATCCTGAAACTCCAATGGTCTTTCTTCTCATGTAGAGAGGATTGAACCATGTGGTGAGGAGTAGCAGGAGGTCCTAGTCTTGGGTGCTTCCAGTATGATCCAAGGTGAGTGATAACGGACTAACCTCGTGAGTGTTGTAGGGTGGGGGAGCCCAAGTTTCATAAGCCACCACGAGTGCAAGACCCGCCATAGCTCGACTATCATTCTAGTCCGGACGAGTCGGTTTATAAAGTAACAAGTCATGTGATGTCATTTTACCATGTTTGAGTAATTTTTGCATGTCGTGTGAGGTTGAATAACATGCTTTTTATATCTAGCTCACCCCTACTTGTTTGTGTTTGTGTTTGGGCATGTGCAATGATCGTATAATTCGTTATACGGGAGCAGATGAAGGAATATCGTATGACTCAGTGCCAAGGAAGAGAGGGATAGAAGAACTCAAGTTATAGTTTTGTAGTTGAAATCTGAGCCTAAACATGTATAGACATATATCAACTAGGAATTTTTAAGTGTGAGATTACGGGATGTTACCGTAAATGTAATGTTAATATATAGGAATTATGAATTATCAAGTGTGAAATATTTGGGATGTTACAAAACATTTATTTTTTTTATCCCATATATAATATAATATAAAAATATGCTAACTAATAATATTAAAACACAAAAATAATAAATAATTAAATTAAATTAGGTGGGTTGGTGAGTCAATCCAAGTGAGTCAGGTTCTAAGTGAGCCGGATTGAAAACTAACTCGCATAAAAAAAATTCAAACCTAACCCGGCTCAGACCTATGATGAGTCGGATTGACGGGTTACAACCCATTTTGACAACACTGTAATACACTCTTTTGTCATCTTTCATCATGCTATAAAAAAGGCCAAAACACACCAATGCTATCAAACGCAATCAAATACTTTAAAAAAAATAAGACCACATTAACCTTTGGGACGACGTGGGTGGCTGCAACGAGAACTGTGTGGGTGGTTGCAAACGACGCGAATGGCTGCAGTGAGAACTGGGTGGGTGGTTGCAGGGAGAAAACCAACTTAAACCGAACACGATGCTCCTATTTGTGTGTGCCTCCAAAATGCAATCAAAGTTTGAAAGTATGCTCCGAGAACGGAGAGAGGAAGACGAAAGCGAGAAGGGGAGGAAAGCGCGACAATGACTGGACGGCCGCCTATGTGCGAAGTGGTCTATGAGAAGGGAGAGAAAAAAGCAAACCGAGAGTGATGTGTGTTGTGTGTTGTGCAAGAATGGAGAGTAGTGCTCTGAGAGAGCAAGGGGAAAGGGAGAGAGACCTTACTAATGAGATGCACACATGAATGAAAATGCTAGAGAGAAATTGTCATGCATTGCTGCCACAAAAGAATGTTTGACCACTTTAATTTTTTTTTAGGTTTAATGTCTCCATAGGTCCCTATTTTCGTCCCAAATTTGAAATAGGTCCCTGTTATATTTGAAGTCTTAATTAGATCCTTATTTTTGTTAATTTGATGCAAATAAATCATTTCCGTCAATTTCAAAAGACGGCGTTAAGGAGTGCGTGACGTGGCATGTGTGAATGCAATTTTTTAATACTCAGAAATTTTGAATGAAGTAAATATAGTATAATCCATGCTGAAATTAATTAAATAGAGGACAAATTTGGAAAAACTTAATGTTTTTTTTTGCTGAAACATCTCTGGAAGGGAGAAATCAAAATCAACTTGGGGATTTTTCTATTCTAGGGCTCGTGTCGTCTCAGAGTTGGGAAAGAGTGGATGTTGTTCGAGTGAATGCGCAAGGGAGAATCAAATGCAGAATTCACGTTCAACATGTTCTTCGACTTCCAATGGCTGGCGAAATGGAGAGGCGAAGGTCGTTTTTCGTGGTGCGTCACCCCTTTGTCTGTGTGGAGAGAAAGGCTGGTTTGCGTAAGAGATGCGGCCTATGTAGGAAGCTTGGGCATAACAGGAGTCGTTGCCCCAAAGCTACTCCTTCATCACAACCTGTAATGCCATCATCCCAATTATCTAACGTCTGTAATGACCAAGTAGTTGCACCGTAGAAGCTTTTGGATGTACTGTTTTAATGTACTCTTTTAATGTAATACTACACTTATGAAATACTACTCCTTTAATGTACTCTTTTAATGTAATACTTTGGATGGGCCAGATCTTGTTTTAGGTGTCCATTCCAGCTTGGTTAATATATTATTACATATTCTGAATTCTGCATATTAAGCTTCCTGCTGTGACTTCTGCATATTCCAGATACTGATACACTTAAGTTTTATGCACTAGTAAAAAAAGCGTATTTTAACTCGCACATGACGCTTTGGTTTCAGAAAAACCGAAGCGTATAAACCGAACGACCTCGGTTATAAACCGAACGACCTCGGTGACCTCGGTGACCGAAGCAGTAGTTTACCGAACGGTCTCGGTGAACGCCTAACCGAGGCATTTAGTCCTGTTTAAGAGACCGAACGACCTCGACTTGAGTGCCTAACCAAAGCATTTAGTTTTGTACAGATTGTACAGACCGAACAACATCGCTTGTTTGCAGAACAGAGGCCTTTAGTCCTGTCATCCCTGCCACTAACGTACAAACTGAACAGACCGAACGACCTCTTTGCCACTAACGTACACACTGAACAGATCTAACAACCTCGTTTGTTTGCATAACTGAGGCCGTAGTTGACCGAACGACCTCGGTTGTGCGCTTAACCGAGACATTTACTCTTATCATCCCTACAAATCCCTCTGCTGCCACTGTGACTAAAGAGATCGAACGGCCTCTCTGACACTAACGTTCGGTTTCACTTCTGCTATGAACCGAGGCAGTAACCTAACGTTCGAAGTTAATTTTGTCCACTAATATGCCTCGGTCGTCTGGGACAGAGGCAATAAGACCGTTCGGTTTCGCTTCTGCTATGAACCGAGGCAATAACCGAACGTTCCAAGTTAATTTTGTCCACTTATATGTCTCGGTTGTCTAGGGACAAAATTAATAGTTTTGTTTGGCCTCGGTCTTTTACTGAACCGAGGTAATAGCCCCTGCGTAATCTAAAAGTGAACGCATTTTCTCGCGCAGTATTCTTCCTCTTCCCTTTCGCGCCTCCAAAGAAGTTCTTCTCTCCAACCTAGGGTTCTTCTTCCTCTTGTTCTTTCCGTTCCAATTCGCGGCAAAGGAGGTTTGATTCTATTTCCAATCTCTTCTCTCTGCCATTTATCTTCTTCCCCCTTTATCACTGGTTCTAGGTTGGTATTGCAATAACAAGAAAAACGAAAATAGAACATGATTTCATTCATTTTTGCTAGTTCAATACATTGTTCATCCCGTTTTCATCACCTACTGCATCCTATGACAAAGAAAATGCAGAATACATTATGGATTTGTCATCCATATTGAAATTACAATAATATTAACCACACAAATACAACAAACAACCCCTATCAACAACTTCATCCATTTTTCCACAACCTTAACAGAATTTTTCAAATCAATCACCATATTCGCTACCCCACCCATTTCTTCTGTCTTTGACAAACACTCATGCTTTCCATTCCGCCAACCATTGGAAGTCGAAGAACATGTTGAACATGAATTCTACATTTGATTCTCCCTCGGGCATCCACTCGAACAACATCCACTCTTTCCGAACTCTGAGACGACACGAGCCCTAGAATAGAAAAATCCCCAAGTTGATTTTGATTTCTCCCTTCCAGAGATGTTTCTGCAAAAAAAAAACATTAAGTTTTTCCAAATTTGCCCTCTGTTTAATTAATTTCAGCATGGATTATACTATATTTACTTCATTCAAAATTTCTGAGTATTAAAAAATTGCATTCACACATGCCACGTCACGCACTCCTTAACGTCGTTTTCTGAAATTGACGGAAATGATTTATTTGCATCAAATTAACAAAAATAAGGATCTAATTAAGACTTCAAATATATCAGGGACCTATTTCAAATTTGGGACGAAAATAGGGACCTATGGAGACATTAAAACTTTTTTTTTAATATTCAAACCATTTTAATTATGGGATAAGTTTGGTATTTTGGAAAACTTTGGAGGTGTAGTACGAAGAGTTTGGAGGTGCAAGGTAAAACCCTCTACTGCAATCTGTACAAATCAACAATGGAGAGAAGCAGGTTGGTCCACTTAGCTTGCATTGTGTGAATTTATATCAAAAAGTGTCTATAGCTTATTTTGTATTCACTTATATAAATATTGTGTGAAATTACCATTAATTAAGTTCTCAATTATGTTTAACAACTTTAATTGAAATTTAGTTTTAGTTATTTTTTTATGTACATATATCTACTATGAAATTTCTAACACTTAAAAATTAGAAATGGTAACGGTATGAATATTGTTTATTTTAAAAAATAGACTTATAGAATTTATTATTTGTACTAATTAAATTCAATAAAAATAAAATCATTATTAAAATCCTATATTATAGTATTCTATGTCATGTTCTTTATTTGAATTGAAAATAATATTAAATAAATATAATTATTATCATAATATTATATGTATATATTATTTTGTAATAAATATATTTTTACAGACTTGAATCATATACGCAAATATTTCTCTTCTGTTGACTTATCAATAATATAATCCTTCTAGTTGTCTAAAAAGACTCACGCTTCCAGGAAAAACACGTTATAATTGACCAAGAAAATTATAAAAATAAATAATTTCTTATTTGTGTCAATCCAATGACCTAGAGACCAAATGTTATACGGCGAGACGGTGCACAATATTCATGCCTAATAAATGCTCAAAAGTGTAGTTTTTGTTGTGGTTTGAAAAATCACAAAATATGAGGTTTTTTTTTACGTGTATATAGATAAATTTGAAAAACACTTTATGGATACAGAAAAAAATTTTAAAAGTTACACAGACAGACGGTGAGATGATTTCAAATGAAAAAAATATTGTACTCCTAAAATGTTTCAGGTTTATAATCGATTATAGAAGGCTGAACTCATGTAGAGGAGATACAATTTTACTTGTAATAGGCCAAATTTATCTGTATAGACCTCTAGTAATAGTTACTGCAGAGTTTTAATGTTAAAACAAAGAATATTTTTGATTTTGTGAACTATGTTGGTTAATTATTAATAATTCTTAGAATTTCCATTTAGATTGTTACCATTTAAATTGTCACCATTTAAATTAACATTTCTATTATTAAATAGATATCATTTAAATGGTTAATTATATACAAATAACATTTTTATTATTACATTTAAATAGAAACGATAATAATTACTATTATATATAAATTAACATTTTGAAAATTATAATAATTACTAATTATATAGAAATTAACCTTTTTATTATTAAACTTAAATAAAAATTATAATAATTACTAATTATATACAAATTAAAATTTCTATTATTATATTTAAATGAAAATTGTAATAATTACTAATTTAAATGGTAACCTAATAATTATTAATAATTAAACAACATGGTCTATGAAACCAAAAAAAACTCTTTATTATAAAAATAAATATAAGTAAATTTTATAATCTTTTAGATAATTTTTATTTATTTTATAAGTAATAATTTTCTTATAAATAATTATTTTACTTTAAAAAATATTAAAATGGTTAAATTTAAAAACTTGTGACTTAAAAAATAAAACTCGTAAGATAATTATGTTAATTTTAAAAAATAATTATTTTAGTAAAATTAAAGAAAAATGTGTAATTATATAATGTTAATTATTAGTAATTATTAGAGTTTTCATTTAAATTTTTACTATTTAAATAGTAACCATTTAAATTAATAATTATTACAATTTTCATTGTAATAATAGAAATGTTAATTTGTATATTATTAGTAATTATTAAAATTTCAATTTAAATGTAATAATAAAAATATTAGTTTGTATATAATTAATAATTATTACAATTTCAATTTAAATGTAATAATAGAAATGTTAATTTGTATATGATTAGTAATTATTACAATTTTCATTTAAAATTAATAATATAAATGTTAATTTAGATATAATTAATAATTACTATAAGTTTCGTTTAGATGTAATAATAAAAATGTTAATTTGTATATAATTAACAATTTAAATAGTAACAATTTAAATGGAAACTCTAATATTGTTAATTTAAATAGTAAGAATGTAATAATAGAAATGTAAATTTAAATAGTAACGATTTAAATGGTAACAATTTAAATGAAAACTCTAATAATTACTAATAATTAACAAATACAGCCCACAAAATCAAAAATACTCTTTGTTTTAATAGTGAAACTTTCTAGTAATCGATTATGAGATGTCTATAATCGATTATCAGATATGTTTTACATGTTATAGGTGAAGTCGCACTTCTTCTACATAAGTTCAGTCTTTTGCAATCGATTACAAAGCATAATAATCAATTATCAAGTCTGAAATCATTTTAGGGGTGTACGACTTCACCTCTGACTCATGTCAAGATAAAGTTGTGGAGAGAGACATAACTTCTTCATTTGAAATCGTGTCAACTCCCTACTACTTATCTAAATGCATAATATTTTAAAATTTTGGCTATATCCGGACAATATTTTCAAATTTACCTATATACTTAAAAAAAAACCCAAATATGACATATATTAAAGATTAGGCTAACAATCTTGCAGGGGGACGTACTAAGAATGCTAACTGCAAGTACACATTAAAATTTTATAAATGTAAAATAACAAGAACACTTAATATGGGTAGCTAGCTCCCATGGAGCATCCTTCAGATTGCTCCAGTGAAAGGCTTTAAGATGTAGAAATTATTTCCACCAAAGTCTTGAAATCCTTTGCTGCTTGTGCTTCAGGCTTAACTGCATCTTCCACAGTCTTCTTTGCCTTCAGAGCATTTTCCCTGATCTTCTTCCCCTCTTCCTTCACCAAAATCAGATTCAAGCTTTTCAGCAGTGCATTTTTGGTGAACACCCTACCTTCTATTATCATCCCACTCTCCCAAATATCCTCTATAACTCTTCCAGCTATCTCTTGATCTCCAAAGAATGGCCTACAAATCATAGGAACCCCATTTGAGACACTCTCAATCACAGAGTTAGATCCACAGTGAGTTAAGAAAACTCCTATCGAATCGTGTGCCAAAACTTGAGTTTGAGGGGTCCAAGCCACCACTTTCCCACGCATCTTGGTCCTCTCAACAAACCCATTTGGCAAACCACCCATTAAACCTTCCTTTAGAGACCACAGAAATGGAAACCCACTTTCTTCCAATGCCTCTGCCACCGCTACAAGCTCATGGGGCGGCGGTGCCACCACGGTCCCAAAGCAAACATAAGCCACCGATCTGGCTCTGTTGGTATCCAACCACGACAAACACCCACTTGAATCTTTGTCGGAGAGTGGCAACAGCGGAGAGGGAAGTGGAACAACATAGAGCAAAGACTGCAACTTTGATCTCATGTCCTGAACAAACAAAGGTGGATCCAATTCCTCAAAGAAATTCATGACCACTGCCTTAGCTTGAGGTAGCACCTGACCCAATGAAAGAAGCGTCCTTAAAAATATACTCTCTTTTTCTCCGTTCAGATCCTGTGGAATATCTTCAACACGCATCATAGACAACCCCGGAAGGAAATCCAAGGTTGTCTTTGCAGCATGGTTTGCACAGTGGTGGCGTATCAAGTCAGTGTAAAAATACAGAGAAAGTGAGCATGAAGTGGGAAGCCAAAGGGCAATCCAAGGAACATGGAGTGTCTGAGCCACAAGGAGAGAAGAGGTCACAAAAGCATCGGAAATGATGCATGTGACTTTCTTCTTTGTCTCGGCTTCAACAAGTTGTATTCCCTTGTGCAAGTTCTGAGGACCAGTTTTGAGAAAAAGATCAATTTTTTGGGTTGGATCGTTGCTTAGGACGTGACCCTCTGGGATTCCATCGCTTATGCTATAAGGCTTGATGTTGTTAGGAATGTTGGGTTTTGGGAAGAGGATTGCGTTTGATGTGTGTGTGCCAATGAATGAAAATATACAGTGTGGAGCAGCATGAGCGAGTTTGAGAACAAGGTTTAACAGAGGCATAAGGTGGCTGCCAAAAGGAAAAGCAATAACTGCTATGTGTTTGTTTTCCATTGAGTTAGATGAATGGAAACGGTGGAACATATGGCTTTTGGATTGAGTTAGATGAATGATTTTATTGATGGTTTAGAAACAACTCCGTCACACCAACATTTATGAACTAAAACTACTGTGACGTGTTCGATTTTACCTCACAAACTACCAACAAAGAAAGAACTAGTATCAATAATATCTATAAAATACTTACTAAATTTCGTAATGTTAAATTATGAGTATTAACATGAACCACGTTGATGCAGTCCAGGAATATGTATAAAATTTTTAGAAAATAATATCAAATGATATATTCTTATATTAATTACTTTTTTGTCATCTTTATTTTTTCTTTAAAAGGTAATTACTATTTTGAAAGTAGATCACAAGTCTACGATTTGGAAGAAATTTATTACGTGTTAAATTGGCCAAACTAATTAATTAAGGCTTCATGGTCATGTGCAACTAATAATTTTTACGGCATTAATTGGGCCACGAGAGTTGCATACTTACCTTGAGTTTTAAGATGAAACCAACCACCTTTCTTACAAAATTCAAATTCTACACTTACCTCTCCAAGATTCTCTAACAAATTTTCTATTATTTATTTGTAGATTAATATTTATCGATCATCTAAATAAATTATATGTAATAACTACATTTTTATTCCCCATCAAGACCTATACCGATTATTATTATTATTATTCAATATAATAATCTAAATTTCAATTGGAGAAGGAAAATATGGAGGTAACCACCATTCGAAAAGATGAGTCGTTAGTTATGGCAATGTAGTATATTAATAGCCAACCACCGTTCTCACATAAATCACGTTTGGTTCCTAACTCCATACTTCCCATTTCCATCTACAGATTAGATAGAGAAATACATATTTTTATTATATATTGTTTTCTTTGTCCATTAAGATAATTGGGTGTACTAATTATTTAAATAAAAAGATATTCTTATTGTTAAATGATAATTATTAATTATTAAAAAGATATTAAACAGATAAAGTGGTTATAAGAAATGTAAAAGCTGAAGTATATTTCATAATAATATATTTAAACTATTTTTTTAGTTAATATTGTCTTAGGAGATAACTGACTTTTTAGCTAAGAGTTTTACACACTCAATTCTACGGCCTTTTAGTGATTTAGAGAGTGAAACAGAGTTTTCTTACAAAAAATTGAGAATATTTATGAAGCATTTTTTTGAGGAGGAATGTGTAAGAAGAAACATAGTGAAAGTTAAAGGGTTAATCTAAAATTTTATGCGAGTATGTACAGTCTTGTTATTTTCTTTTGATAATTGTGAGTTAATATTTTGTATTTTTTTTTAATTACGTAACTATTAGAATAATGCTTTGCATTTGGTGTTTTAAATTCATTGCGTGGCTAGTATTTTGAGTTTTAGTGTTTTTAAATGTGTTTAACATTGTTGGATTAATTTTGTTTTGGGTTTTGGTGATTTGGTGATGTAAATTTAGGTTTTTGGTGTTTGATGATTGATTTTGTTTTGACAACAGAGATTATAAACATGTTTTTGAGTTAGTATAATATTAAATAATATTAGTTTATTTTATTTTATGTGAGGTTTAATATTTTTACAATTACCGTGAATTATTTTGGGTGAAGGCATCTAAACTATATTTTGGTATTATCATTAGAATTTGTGTAATTAAAATTACAAGATGAAAATATTATATAAAAAGTTAAATTTAAGTATTAAAAATTGGTTGCAGTAGGATATCTATTATATTAAAATCAAGTAAAAAAAAATAGTAGTATCGTTAATTGCATCTTTATGGGATTTTAGGATGTTTAGGTTATATATGGATTTCTTGAAAAACTTTACGCTGGTACACAGTTTACAAGGTAAATGATAAACAAATTTGAACTATTTTACGTGACTGGAATATATAATTTTAGTTGATTTATCTAGGATCTAATTTTATTTGATTATTAGGTAGTGTTTACTTGTGTTTAATATTTGGTTAAGAGAACTTATGCTTTTTGGAGAACACTATGAGTAAAAGTTTTGTTGTGTTTTAAAAGAATTATTGATAGATTATTTTTAATTATTTAAATATCTAAATTTTCTAATGTGTGAAAGTGATTTTAGAAAAGATTTTGTCTAGAAAAGACAATATTTTTAATAAAAAAAATAATGCTTTAAGTTTGTCCATTTGTAACTTGTATCTCTTTTCTAAGAGTCTAAAACTTTCATTTGGAGGTTTATATTGTTTTGTTAGCTTATCTTTAAATTGGTGATTTGTACGTACTATGATCATATTTTATAGAGAATAGATGATCCTTAAAGTGTTAGGAAGATACAAAACAATAAAGAACCAAAATTGGACAAGACATGTTAGGGGTAGACTTAAAATTTTATTCCATTGTTATTTTTTTCTAAATGATTAAAAGTACCATAACGTTAGACATAGATTGTTTTTTTTTAAGATGTAAATAAAGTCTTACCCATTTTATTTTTAAGTAACAATGTGAATTAGGATTATTTATGATTTAGGCATCTTAGTAAGCCAGTAAGCTAAAAAATTAGGATTTAGGCATCTTATTATGTAAAATATATTATTTTCATGATTTTTTATAATTATTTTTATTTTCATAAGTATAATTTTACCATTATAAACATATTTCATTTATTATAATATAATAATTTAATGTTAATTGTTATAATTTCTTTTTATATGCGATTTCGTTTAATATAATATTTATGGGTCTATAATAAAAGAGATTAGTAAAGAAACATTTGAAATATTTTTAAACTTAAATATTTATTTTATAATTTTAAAAAATAGTTTTTAACTTTATCAACTTTGTTTCATTAATATTTTCATTTTATAGATGTTTTGGTTGTGAAATTTTATTTATGTTAATTGTAAAATATTTTATATAATTATTTAGTTTTTTAATTTAAAATTTATACCATTATAAAAAAATTTTAAAAATATTTGACATTGAAAATATAAAAATATTTTCTTTTTTGTTATTGAGTATTTGATAATATTATGTTTTTTTATATATTTTTTTTTATAAAAAAATAATTAATTGATATTGAAACAGGAAGAAAGCGAATATGGACATGAGTACAGAGATATACTTGTTACCTCATTGAGATGAAGATAAAACAAAATGTATAGAGATGAAGATAAAACAAAATGTAAGACCTGAAAATTAATATCATTCTATGCATACATTAGTTATTGGAATATTTTTAAGATACAATTTATATGGTTAATTACTTAGAGTTTGTTGTGGTGAGGTAAAGGTCTTATGTAGTACAAATGTCTTATGACTACACTAGGAAGTATATTTATTTTGTTGTATCTTTTAAGTTTTATCAAGAGTTCTTATATAGCTAAATAGATAACAACATCTCACAGTATTAAGTGATGTGAGCTAAATTAAGCTCCACAATGCTAATTGTTCTCTCACTACGCGCTTGATTTAAATTATCACCTAGTGTAGTTTCCTTCATCATTAATTACTCTTGATTCACTCATTGAGGTAATACAAAGCATCAAATTATTTGTTGTGATACTTTGGTCAACATATCAACTAAATTCTCTGCACTTGGAATCTTCGACAAAGACAAGTCTCCATTTATCAAATATTTTATAAAATGATATTTCAATTCAATGTACTTGCATGTAGAATGAAGAACTGAATTTTTAGTAAGATATATATCATTTTGATTATCATTGAACAATGGAGGGTCATCTTGATTTTTTTCCTAATTCTTTTGGAATGTTTTTCAACCATATCATCTCCTTCGTTGCTTCTGAGATAACTACATACTCAATGGTTGAGAGGGATAACCTTCCCTGAAGTTTAGACTTCCAACTTATAGTTGTACCACCCAACATAAAAATGTAACATATTGTGCTCTTTCTACCATCTAGATCTCCTCCCAAGTCTGCATTAGAGAACCCTTGTAGTGAGATTGCTTCTTCTAAAAGAAAATTCCTCTTTGAAGTTCCCCTAAAGTATCTCAATATCCACTTCACACCTTTCCAATGCTTCTTTCTAGGATTTGATAGAAACTTACTCACAACTATCACTGCATGTGTTATGTCAAGTCTGGTGCAAACCATAACATACATCAAGCTTCCTACTACAGATGCATATGGCACTTTAGACATATAAGATTCTTCTTCATATGTTTGAGAAGATTGCCATTTTGAAAACCTTAAAGTGAGTTACCAAAGGTGTATTCCTGGTTTTAGCATTTCCAACATTGAATCTGTTAAGTAATTTTTCTATATATTTCTCTGAGATATGTTAAAAATACCTTTAGATCTATCCCTAGAGATTCACATACCAAGAATTTGTTTGGTTGGGCCAAGATCCTTCATTTCAAAATTTTATGACAATTGTTTCTTCAACTTATTAATTCTGCCACATTAGCTCCTACAATACATGTCATCAACATATATAAAGCAAGAATGATATATATGTCTTTATATTTTTCACATATAACAATAATGATCTTCTTCACATCTGTGAAAACCTCAGTTTCTCATAAACTCATTAATATAACATTGTCTCGGTGTTTGCTTCAATCCATACAAGTTTTATGAAGCTTTCATACAAGATTCTCCTTGCCTTGTGCTTCAAAACCTTATGGTTGTGCACTAAAGATTTCCTCCTCAAGATCTTCATGTAGGAATGTAATTTTGACATCTAACTACTTTATATGAAGATTTTTTACAGCTACTATACTCAAGATAACTTTGATGGTAGTCATCTTGACAACAGAAGAGAACATTTTTGTGAAGTCAATTCCTTGTTTCTATTGGAACCCTTTTACTACAAGTCTAGCCTTATATCTTTTATTGTCGTCTAGTTCTTCTTTTAACCTATAAACCCTCTTGTTTTGCAAAACCTTTTTTCCTTCTCGTAGCTTGGTTAAAGACCATCTTTTATTCTTTTAAAGAAACTTTATTGCATCTTTCCTTGCTAGCTCTCACTTAACATATCCATCTCCCTGCATAGCCTCAACAAAATGCTTTGGCTCACCAGCATCAATCAACAACAAGTAATGTAATGAAGGAGAATACCATTGTGGTGCTACAATTGTGTGTTCTAGTATTGACTTCGGGAGTTTTTTACTCTATTGTGTGTTCTGGTACTGACTCGGGCTCTACCTTTGTATTCTGCCTTCTGTTGACTACACCATTTTCTGAAATTTCTTCTAATGATACTTGCTCTGTCAATTTATTTGCATCAGCGATCCTATCTTTATATAGCAGGTTCATTAAAAGTAACATTTCCACTTCTAATAATTTTCTATTTTTGGTCACCACAAAACCTGTAGCCATACATGTTAGATCCATAACCAATGAAATAACATTGATTGCCTTAGGGTCCAGTTTATCTTTGCTATTAGAATCCAATAGAATATATGAAGCACAACCAAATACTGTCGAGCATTTTTGTTGTAACAATCCATGAAGTTTTTTAACGAATCATCCTTGCCTTGCTTGATGCTTAATGCAAGGTAAGTAAGACTTTGAGCCCGACTAGAAGCATATTGCCTGTCAAACAGAGTACGAATGATAGGGAAGCAATCCATTGTGTTTGGTGGTAGAGTATTAAACCATGTTAATAACTCTCCTTTTAGTGATAAGAAAAACGCTCGACACCACATCGGTCATTTGATGAGTAAAAAGTCATGGTGTTTACAAAGGAGCGAAGGTGCTTGTTCGGATCAGTAATCACATTTCTCAAACACGGGGCATTTTTTTCTTTGGCATGAGTGCCTCCATCACTGCAGTCGTGAACGGTTTAGACAGAATTGGTTATCCTGGCCACGACGCTACTTGCCTCTTGCCTAGTCCTACTCGGTTCTCCCGCGTGGTTGTTCTCCCTTGTAGGGGCGGGAATAAGTGATACCGATTACTAGGTGAACTGCTCTCTCCGCTCGGCTTTTAAAGCCGCTATCTCATCATCATGTCTCCTCTACATCTCCTGCATTTGCCACTACATTTCTCGAATTAAATCCATTGGATTTGACTGTTCTCATATGTTCCTCGTGGTCACCATCAATTTTCTTCTCTCGTCCTCGGGCTCCACGGTGGCGCCAAAATGTTTTAGTCTGTGGGGTCGAGGATCTAATTCCTTGCTTAATTGTCCTATACTCTTGAGTCTTAATCTCTAAATTGTTTGTAGAGACCCTTGAGTCGTTCGGTCTGCTGGGGAGGTACCTACAAAAAGAAGTTTGACACTCAAAGTCAGCAAATTTACTCAATGATTCAGTAATAAAACCAAATTTAGGAAAAAGTATTTTTTACCTCAATGTCAACTTATATTTATAAACCTCGTAATGGACTTCTAATTAAATGAAATCCATTAATTGCTCATTAATAATATTTATTATTTTTATTAATCATTAATTAATTATTTTTATTGCTATGTTAATTACTCACTAATTACCATAATACTAATTAGTTATTGCATTGTTGACTGACCCACTGCTTTGACCAACTGGGTAGTCATATAGTACAATCATAATATCTAGTAAAATTTTCATAATTTTGCCTTATTTACTATTGAACATTATTGGTCTTAATCTAAATTTTCACTAGTATAAAAACACTGTATAACGTCGATGTTTTTCGGCCTTTCACATCGAATTCGAGGTCGACGTCATATCGGAATACGTTAAATTGACGTCGAACATAGAACAATTCGACTTAAAGCAAATTAACGTTGAATTTTGTCAATATTCGACGTTAATCAATTTTTTTTGTTTTTTTTAATTAATTGTGATCCTTTTCTCATAACTCTATGAGACCTGAAAAGCAACAAATTTCAATTTCTTATATTTTATAAACCATGAACTATGAATGTGTACGTAGTGTAGTATCAACAACAAAAACAATAACAAACAACAACCAAGTTTAATCAAACAACAACAAACAGTTTCAACCAAACAACAACAACAACAAACAAGTTTAACGAAAAAACAACAAACAAGTTCAACAAATAAGTTCTTCAAAACAAAAACGAAAACTAACCTTCAAAAGGTAGGTTTGTCTGAATAAAGTGTTGCCACCAATGAGAGAGAAAACAGAATGCGTCTATGAAGGACAAGAAAATGAAAATATAATCAGTTGAAACAAACGAAAATCATACCTAAAGTAGTTAATTAGCATGCATTTATAACAAATGAAAGAAAGATTAGATATGATGGTTATCAAACTTCGTTACAAGAAAGCTTGAGCATAGAAGACAGTATCGCGAGCTAAGATAAAGTGAATGAATTTTCAATCTCTCGCTCAATTTTTTTATTGAATTCGCTAACCTTTTAACGTCTAACGCTAGAACATCCGACATTTTATATCCTTTTGATGTCTAATAATTGTATTTATTTACAAAAATACCACTGGTCATTTCTAACGTTGACTATTAAATGGTTGGACGTTAAACGCGTGATGTTATACGCTATTTTTGCTTTGGTTCAATTTAGCTCTATTTTTAATTATTTACTTTGACTTTTTTAAACTCTCTTAACTATCTTGTCTTTATATTTTCAATTTAACTAATTAGGTTTTTCAATTTAACATAAATTTATTCCCTTAATTAGGCCATCTACCGCCAAAGCTTTAAGTGCAAGTTAATGAGAAAAATATTTAAAATAATTAAAAATTTACAACAAAAAATTTAATATTCTTATTTATATTGAAAATGAAATGAAAATATGGTCACAAATTTTTTTTATTAGATCTATTTAATCTGAGTTAAAAGTTGAAGTTAATTTTGACAAGAAAAGAGCATAGAATTCTTAACGTCCACAAAAGAATACGATCCGAGTTGTTCGAAGAACGGTTACAGCGATTGAATGTGTTGGCGACAATTCTCCCATTTCATTCCAAGTTCATAGTTCCCTTCGTTCATCTTTCTCCACTCAGCTTCTCCTTGCTGCTTCCCAATCATGTCATCAGACTCAACAACAGACAAACATGTTGCAGTGTTTCCTTTCCCCTTCGGCACACACGTTGTGCCTATCTTGAACCTTGTCCTCAGACTCTCTCAGGCCACTCCAAACTGTTCATTCTCATTCATCGCCACACACAAATGCAATGCGTTGCATTTTGCAAAACCCCACAACCCCTCTAACATCAAGCCCTATAGCATAAATGATGGAATCCCTTACGAGGGTCACCCGTTAGCCAACCACCCAATTGGAAAGGTCAATTTTTTTCTCAGCACTGGACCTGACAATTTGCGCAAAGGTATACAGATGGCTGAAGAAGACACCAATAAAAAGGTCACATGCATCATTGCCGATGCTTTTGTACCCTCTTCGCACGTTGTGGCTCAGAGCCTCAACGTTCCTTGGATTGCATTTTGGCCACCCATTTCATGCACACTTTCTCTATATTTTTACATTGACTTAATGCGCCAGAAGTTTGCTAACTGCGAAGAAGATGCTCGCTTTGATATATCCCCGGGGTTGCCCAAGATGTGTGTTCAAGATATACCGCAGGATCTTCTTTTTACTGGAGAAAAGGAGACGGTGTTTTCAAGGACGCTAGTTTCACTGGGTAAGGTGCTACCTCAAGCCAAGGCAGTGGTTATGAATTTCTTTGAGGAATTAGACCCACCTTTGTTCGTCAAAGACGTGAGATCGAAATTGCAGTCTATGCTTTATGTTGTTCCGGTTCGGTTCCCGATACTATTATCTGGGGCAGATCCGAGTGGATGCTTGTCATGGTTGGATTCGAATCGTTCTATGTCAGTGGTATATGTTTCGTTTGGGACGGTGGTGTCGCCACCCCCACATGAGATTGTGGCGGTGGCAGAGGCATTGGAAGAAAGCGGATTTCCATTTGTGTGGTCTCTGAAGGAAAATATGATGGGTCTTTTGCCAGATGGGTTTGTGAAGAGAACCTTCATGCGTGGGAAGGTGGTGCCTTGGGTTCCACAAACCCAACTCTTGGGACATGATTCGGTAGGAGTTTTTGTGACTCATTGTGGATCTAACTCCGTGACTGAGAGTATTTCGAGTGGGGTTCCTATGATCTGCAGGCCATTCTATGGAGATCAAATGGTGGGTGCAAGAGTGATAGAGGATGTTTGGAAGATTGGGGTGACAATAGAAGGTAGAGTGTTCACCAAAAATGGATTTATTAGAAGCTTAAATCTGATTCTGGTGCAGGAAGATGGGAAGAAGATTAGAGACAACGTTCTTAAGATGAAGAAAACTGTGGAAGATGCATCTAGGCCTGAAGGGTTATCAGCAAGCAATTTTAAGACTTTGGTAGAACTGATTTCTAGCTCTTAAAAGCGTGGGGAAAGTTCGTAACAAATCGAGTTGCAGCCAAATGAAAAAAAAAGAAAAAAAAAATATTAGGAGGTTGCTATAGCCCAGTGCAACATCATTTGTGTAATACAAGCTGTTTTTTTAAGTTTGTTTATAATTATTGTTGTTAATTATTATCAATAATTGAGAGGTTTTAAGTTCAAGGATAAACTTTGTTTAAAATTACATAAATTAGTAAATTTTGAATTTATTACATATAATATTGAGTAAGGCTTATATTGTTTTAGAACACAATTTTTATTTTTTTACAAAAAAATAATAATAAAGTAGTATATAATAGAAGTTGTTTTTGTTTTTGTCTTGTTCAATTTGTAACAACCCAATTCTTAACACTAAAAAGTATTGATTAGATCCTTTTAACCAAGTTATCAAAACACACAATTATAACAAGAAATAGAAACATACTAAGTAAAGTCTTTCAAAATAGCATTTTTCAAAACAATATTTCAAAAGATTAAATAAATTTTAAGATTGTTACAAAACATTGTTCTAATACCTATGTTTAACTATGTTGGTCACCAAATGTCTCTAGACAACAATATTCTTGTATTATCATTTGTTTACGTAACACGTCATAGTAAAAATATGTTGTATACTAACTTCTTTTACCTTAGCTAATATTCTTCGAGCTCCTAAAGTATTCCTTCAAAAATAGATAATTCTATCTAGAAAAAAAAAACATCATATCAATGATTCGAACATATCACTAAGATCATAGACACGCTCAGAATCAATTTGAGTATAATTGAACCACATACAATAATTTTACTTACATAGACAAATTTGATTCTAGAAAAGAGTAAAAAAAGAATTTAGTATATTCCTTATTGTGATAGGATAGAGTGATAGGATTACCTATCTACATAGACTTGTAATTTGATTTTTTTTAAGACTTTTGTGAAAAATCTACTTGTGTAGGTTAACTAAATATAAATTGGGAAAAAAAATCAATATAGAATTTCTTATGTGTTTTTAGGTTCTTTAATCTTGCTCGTTATTTTAAAATTTTGTTGTTCTGTTCATTAGTTCCTCAATTGAATTCTCCGTCATCAATTGGACCACGCTCATATTCTAACCAAATAGATATGAGGATAGAGCACTCAATATCTTTTTCTTTTATGTCTTGTTTTTCCGAGTTCTATTTATAAATAAAAAAAATTCATAGGCTTAAAATTTTATTCCCAAAATTAAGGTTGGTATCCTTGATTTCTAGTTCATTTTATTAATTATTACCTTATTTTAACAATCATTTGGGTAAATCCCACAAGTTTTACTCAAAACTTGAGATTATTATTTAATCTAAATCTTAAAAATACTCTCTCTCTCCCTCTCTCTCCCTCTCTCCCTCTCCCTCTCTCCCTCTCTTCCTCTCTCTCTCTCTCCCTCTCTCTCTCTCTCCCTCTCCCTCTCTCCCTTTCTCTCTCTCTCTCCCTCTCTTTCCCCCTCTCTGCCTCCCTCTCTCTCTCCCTCTCTCTCAAAAATACTCTCTCTCTATAAAAAATACTCTCTCTCTCTATATATCTATATATATATATATATATATATATATATATATATATATATATATATATATATATATATATATATATTCTCATCTAGAAATTATTACATTCCCTTAATATTGTATTTCAAAAAGAATCAAAATACTATGACTAATAAAGCTTTACTTAGAACGTAAGACTTCATTATTTAATTTATCACTGTTCTACTGTTACTATCACAACAACTTATAATTTCTATTAAAACCAATCTCATTATGATATTATTCTTAACCACTCCTTAGGACTTAAACAAACTCTCAAGTTATTTTATTTAATGAACATTCTAAAAACACAACCTAAAAGTATAAAATAATTCACATTCATCAAACTCAATTATCCATATTAATTCCCACAACTCTATCCAACCAGCTTATTCAAATCTCAACCCAAATGAATAATATAACACATAGCTGCTTTCAGAAGATTGGTATATTGAATAAATTCGCGAGACCCTACATCTATCATACTTACCACCCATTTCTTCTTTCAAAACTTGTATCATGAATAGACCAATATGATTCATCAAAAGTTAATTTTACTAACTCCTTAAATATGATCCTTTTTTATATCATACCTTCTATCATGTGAAGTCTCCTTCGACTCTCACCACTTAGTTATCTTTTTCTATATGAATTAGACACTAATAGAGTTAGGATAATCCACATAACAAATCTCCTTCAATACACTTCGACTCAACCTAGATTAGCATTTCCCCTTGAAAATAGCTAATTTGACAACCATAGCACACTAGATTTTCACAAATAATCCTACATTATCAAACATAAATCAAATACAAATCATAAATATAATTTGTGGTATGCAAAAAACGTTATGTAGTAAAATATAAATCACTCCATTGAAAGAATAAGGTTTCACACACTAGTGAAAAAAGAGCAATAATTCACCTGTCATAATAAGTTAATCAGTGACATTTTTGTAAAAAAAATAACAGTTATTATGACGGGTAAAAAGAGACTTGTCATAATAAGTTGATCAATGATATTTTCGTAATAAAAGTAACAATTATTATAACTCGTAAAAGAGGACTTGCCATAATAAGTGAAAAGGGAAAAACTTATTATGACGAGTGTAGTGGACCTGCCATACTAAGTGGGACGTGGTAACAAAAATGAAATTATGTTGAAACCTTATTATGACAGGATTAGGAAGACTTGTCATAGTAAGACTTTACATTACTATTAGTTCATCACCTATTATAGTATGTCTAAATCCCCAATTTTACCACTGTCCCATTTCAAAAATAGTCCAAGCACAATCATTTTTTGTTCGTTATCTTCCATTCCTCACGCAATCGTCGTCCCCATTTCTCTTTCTCGTCTTCCATAGGTCGTTGCCTCTCACACATCGTCGTCTCCTGAACCACACATCGTCCTATTCACACTACAAAAAAAGATGTTATTTAGTGGAGGTTTATTTTTCAATTTGCGGAGGTTTTAGCACTTTGAAAATTAATTTGCAAGGGTTTTTCAAACCTCCATCGTTAGAGTCATAACTATCAATTTAGGGAGATTTTTTATGACCATACGTATGAGATTTATATTGCGAAGATTTTTGTGTGGAAGGTTTTAACTTCTTCTATTAGAGATTATTATTTAATAGAAAATTGAAACCTCTTTTATTTATAATTATCCACCTACATTTATAATTTCTTAATTTAATATTTTTTTATAATAAGAAATAAATAAAATATATAAATTTGTAAAGTACACAAAAATTAATCAAAATTAATTTTATTGATGATTTAAGATAAAGTACATTCATTGATGATTACAATGTAAATATAAAAAAAGAAAATACATAAGGTTGGAAAAAGAAATATTTGAGAGGTAAATCTTATTATCATTATCATAATCTTTGAACTCTCTAAAATGTATTATTCTACCCAAGTCTTCAACTTCATCTATGTTAACACTATATTTCCTGATTGCTTTTTTGACTTGGACTTTCTTGAACCACCGCAACAAAAGCAACACCATGATGGCCAACAATTATAATGCATCTTTGGTCTTTTCTTCGACATTGGTGGATCCTAACCATACAATGTCTGCTTGTTGAACACAGTTCTAGTACTAACACATACTAAACCTTGAATCTCGTCAAGCCCTTTCATGTTGATCTATAATGAAAGCAATATTGAAAAGAAATCATTCAAAATCAACCAATGAGATGAAATTTGCACATACTTGTGAAATTAGTTTTTAGAAGAATCATCTTACATCAAAGAACACAATGTTGCGATTAGCATATCTATCATGGTGATCAATACCATCAAATCTTTGTGAAAATTGAACATATCACAACTTCTTCCCAAGGTTGGGGTCCATTAAAAAGCACATACTCTTACTGCCTTGCTATTATTGACGTAGTGATCACAATCCAAATTCAACATGAATGGTGCATTTGTAAGCACAACAAAAACTCGAACCTTTGGAGGATACACAATAGAAGAAGAGTTAAACATCAATTTCTAGTATTTCGGTCTATTAGAGCTACACAATACAATATCAAGTTTTTGTTCTTACCAAATCATTCATGGAACCAACTTTCTTGTGATATGGATATTTGTAAGACCCTTGAAAAATAGTTATATTTAAAAATAGATAAACTTTGTAGAGTATAGAAAAATATGTATAATTTTACAGTAAAATATGTATGATGCTACAGTAAAATACATATGATGCTACAGTAAAATGATATAGTAAATATGTATGATACTACAATAATATACCATCGTTAAACATGTGTTGTTACAGTACTGCTACAGTAAAAATGTAGTACAACTACAATACTACTACAGTAAAATGTAGTACAGCTACAATACTGCTACATTAACCCTAACTTCAACTATAAATATAGCTAAGGAAAGGAAGTTGTTAGTATAGCAAGACTTTGGTAGCAAATAAGAAGATTTGAAGGCTAGGATCTAAGTTGTAAAGAAGGTTGGAAGAACTTTAGAAAAGTGTTTTGATCAAGAAAGCATAGAGAATCAGGTAAAAAGAGCTAACCTTGCTCTTCGATTTTTTGTGTGAACATTATCAATGAAATTTTTTTGTGGTCTTGTATTGAACCTATGAAAGTGCTACTATTAATGTTGTAAGTGGGTGTTAACCTTCTCTATGTTGTTCTATGTTCAATTCTGAATGTGTGATGGGTGAAAATGTTCAAATAATGATGATAGTATGAATGAATTGATGTTCTGAAATGATGATGGTGTCAAATTGATGATACCATGAATATGTGTTAAAGTATTGATTTTGAATCATGGCCAAATCTAAAGTAAAGTTTGCAATTATAGTCTTATCTTTCTATTTTTAAGTTGCAAAGTTGGTTGTGGCTCTAGAATTCAAATTACAATGATTGTTTTCCCTATTGTTATGATTCATTTGATGAATCTAAATATATGAGATATGAACATGTTGGTTTTAGTAAGGGTAGTTATCCTGTCCAGAAACATGTTAGCCTCCCACAGGTAAAATTAATAAACAAATTTTGTTGAATAATTTTTTTTTTGTATAATCTAAAATTTACTCTGACAGGGAGAAGCGGGAAAGAAAGTTGTTCAGCACCACCCGTCCTAGGGGACAACATGGACAATGCTAGTCCATGTCTGCTATACGTTTTAGATGGTACCGGGACAATGCTGGTAGCTCGTGGAATAGTGTTTTAGGCAACGACTATTGCTCATGGTATGGAGCTATCAGAGGATGAGGTCAAGGTCTCAATAGGCGACATTATTGTACCAGATGCCTCGGTTCCTGATGGGGAAGTGCATGCCTAGAGAGAAGTATACTAATGACATTTAAAAGAATGAATGGAAAATAAAAGCGGAAAAAAGAAAGGAGAAGAAAACTTATGACTCGTAGACACGCCACTTGAGAGAGGACTCCAAGATAAGTTTCGAAGAAGGATCGCCACTCGCTTTGCACAAGATAAGGTCTGCCCAAAATGGACTAGAGACAGAAAACTATCTCAAGAGGAATGTAAATTTGCAATTCAACTCAAAGAATTCATTCAATTTCCAAGTTAATCCAAAAGGACCCTAAGCCTTCTTATATAGCCCTTGGAGTGAGTTTGGAGAGTGGAATTAAGAGATGTGGGACTTCTAGTCTCAAGGCCGGCCAGCAGCTCCTAAGGTGCTTGAATCCCATATTGCTTAATTCCCTTCATCCTAAAGGGTTTATAAGCCAACTAATTCTCCTAAAGTTCAAAACAAAGAAGAAAAGCTATGCTACCTTGCACTTCCATCTAAGACGCCTTTCTTCCTCTTCTTTTCTTTTAAGACCAAGCCATGAGAGTCCCATATTGCTTGTGCTTAAAAGAAAAGAAGGGTTTATAAGCGTTTATTCTACTAGAACTAATGAAAAGAAATCAAAGAAGCAAATACAAGCCTTTGAAACCTATTCTACTCATTTTGTGTTTTTATCACTTTGAAACTCTTCATTGTTGCCCCATTTATGATCATATCAGTTCCTCTACCCAAAGATGATATTTTCACTGTGGCACAGGCATTCCAGTCTTTTATTGCTTGGCCTCAACACATGGTTGGTTCTGTTTTTGACCCCCGATATGGACTCTTACTTTACACTTCTTAATTTTAAAGTTTACATGTTATTGATGTCGAACCTTATCCTATTTTTCCATGTAACAACAAACGCATGGACAGGAGAAGATTCTTTTATCTTAGGACGATCCTCTTGGTGCATTGCATCAATTTTGTGACATCATTGCAAATGAGCATATGAAGGTTGAATATGATCCTAATGTATTTGAGAGAGTCTCTAAGGTCCCAATATACTTGCATAGTCAAGATGTCAAGGAGTTTATGTCGGGAAGAGAAGAGTTTAATATTACATTAATTCAGCTATGGAAGATGTAAGTGTATGAGTAATTATTTATATAAAATTGATTTATATACCAAGTATACTTATATCAAATGTAATTTTTGATTTCAAGTATATGTTTGGTGTTAGTAAAAACTTCGGGTACAATGATGTGTATGGTTCATTGATCCCCAAGTCACTCACGAAGCAAATAAATTTGATGACATCCAGACATACCTCACCAGCATATTTGGAAATGGGAAGGAGATATTCTTTATCCCTGATATATCTGGGTAAGGGAAGTTTGTTAACTTCAAAGTATCATCTGTGATTTTAATATATAACAATTAAGTTATTATCAAATTCAGGCGTCATTGGCAGCTACTTTTTGTTTCCATACTGGAGAGCTCTGCTGTGTGGTTCTGTTCATTGCATAAGTCTCCTCCCAAACATCTCAGACAAGTAGTTGATTGGAAAGAACCTCAATGTTTGAACTTTCTTTGTTATATAAATGAATGCTAAAGCCTTATGTTTTTAATAGTTCCATCGTAGCACGTATGATGTTGTTTGGGAGAAGCTTGCAAGGATTGCTCTCAAAGTTTGACATATGCTAAAGTCATACTTTCTTATATTTGTTTTGTTTTAATGATATTCACTAACTTTTTACAATTATGATGATATATTGTAGTGTCACAAACAAAGTAGTTCATATGAGTGCAGATACTACATAATGTATTGGATGACACATACTATTCGTGCCCATATTAGAAATGGCTGGGATATGGTAATATTTAAGTTTAATGAATTTTGATTTTATCCATCATTTGGAATTCATATACACTAATTAATATCATGTGTCTTGTGCAGAGATTCAAAACTCCTACTCCACTTCATGAGAAGCCACTTACATTCCTAAGGAAGGCACTTGCAAAACATTTAATTAGATTATACAATAGTTCATAGTTATTAAGATTTAAAATACATTAGCACATGTTGATTTATAGTTATTAGACTTTATACATTATGCTTTAAACATTATGTGTTGTAAATATTGATTATGTGTTGTATATATTGTGTTTTTATGCATGTATGTTTTTATGATGGTGGTTATCACAAAAAGAGACCTGCTATTAAAAATAATTCCAGGAGAATGGGCATCGGTTGTGGTCAAAACTGAGGTAGTAGGGTGCACGTGGTTTATTAAAAAAATAAAGGACTTTGGCATCGGTTCAATCTCCCCCTCCCCCTCCCTTTTTCTTCCTTAATACTTCGGGTGCAGAAGAACCAAAGCACTATCCATTGGGATATTACCTTGGTTGGAACCGAGGCCAAAAACCCCCCACCTTTTTACCTCCCCAATATAGGCCTTAGTTTGAAAACCGAAGCGTATTGTAAAAAACAATCGTTGTCGTTTCCCTTTGTTGCACTAGTATATTATTATTTGAATTTTAATTAATTATCCATCATATTTAGTGCAGACCTACAACGCATTTCTATCATTTGCATCTTCAACCTATCAGCTTGCATCCTTAAGAGAACTGTTATATTGATACATCTACATCTTCATTTGATTGGGATAATAATTTTGGATCAACACATGATAATACTTGCTTTGTTCCTATTTTTAGTATTTTAAAATTGATTTTCTTACATGTTATGAACAATATCGTGTCCATAATATATCGTGTCCATAATATATCATCCCCTTTCTTTTAACATTCTTTGTAGAACAAGAAGATTAGAATATTTAGTTGAATGTCTATATTATTTACTGTTTAACTAGATTAATCCAATTAGCATACTTATTACTTGTTTGATAGAAAAATATTTTACTGTTTTCATTTTGAATATTTACTTTGCCATTGGAATCGAAGAACACCAAACTACGAATGAAAGGCAAGTATTTGTAAAAGTTATCAAGGTTGTAGGTTTATGTATATACAATTTTATATTTTAAAGTTTGTTGAACAATTTAATTGTATGAATTAATGTTTGGGAATTGTTTGGTCAAATATATCTGTAGGTGAATTGAATAAAGAGAAAATTGATAAAACAAAAAAATATCATAAAAACAAAATCTAATTTATTATAATGGATTTCGTTTTACCTCTCATAGTAATTTTAAATGTATTATGACTAATCTAGTTATACCTATCATAGTAAGTCCACTTATTATGATAAGTCTCCAAATACTTATTCTAGCAAGAAGGACTTTCAAAAATATGAATTTATTATGACAAATTTTTAAAAATGTGCATAGTAAATTGGACTTACTATGACTATTACTTAAATACTCGTTATTGTAAGTTAGACTTACTATAACAAGTCTTTGCAGCATCATAGAAAGTGCACATTTTCTATGACTCCTGCAATTATGATGCCAAAATACTTGACATAGTAAGCCTGTTTTACCAATCATAAAATGTCTTGTGTACAATAGTGACAGAGTTAGCGCTCGACGTTTTCATTTTGAATATTTACTTTGGCATTGGAATCGAAGAACACCAAACTACGAATGAAAGGAAAGTATTTGTAAAAGTTATCAAGGTTGTAGGTTTATATATATACAATATCATATTTTAAAGTTTGTTGAACAATTTAATTGTATGAATTAATGTTTGGGAATTGTTTGGTCAAATGTATATGTAGGTGAATTGAATAAAGAGAAAATTGATAAAACAAAAAAATATCATAAAAAAAATTTAATTTATTATAATGGATTTCGTTTTACCTCTCATAGTAATTTTAAATGTATTATGATTAATCTAGTTATAACTATCATAGTAAGTCCACTTATTATGACAAGTCTCAAAATACCTATTCTAGTAATATGGACTTTCAAAAATATGAATTTATTATGACAAATTTTTGAAAATGTGCATAGTAAATTGGACTTACTATGACTGTTACTTGAATACTCGTTATTGTAAGTTAGACTTAATATGACAAGTCTTTGCAGCATCATAGAAAGAGCACATTTTCTATGACTCCTGCAATTATGATGCCAAAATATTTGTCATAGTAAGCTCGTTTTACCAATCATAAAATGTCTTGTGTACAATAGTGACAGAGTTAGCGCTCGACGTTAGGTAATCGTCGCCCAACGCCATAAGGCTAGGGATTCACTGTCTCGCCAGCGCCTTATGATAACTAGGCACCACTTAGCGCTAAGACCTTTGAAACACTCTAATTGCCAAAATTTTGTGGTGACACCTAGCACTGATTACTTATCGCCCAACTGTAGTGCACCATAAATTAAGTTCACTGCAATTTAAGGTATTTTCATTTAAATTTAGCTAATTCTCCTTTTCTTCTGATAATCAATCACAATTTGCCCAAGTTACAAATCACATTTCTCATTAATCTAAAGGAAACTAGATGCTAACGAGAATTTTAATTATATTTTTTTTATCCTTCTAATCTCCTTAAGCATTAACCTTCATATAATAACATAGTCATAAGCATAATATTTATATATCATAGACACTCTATCATCCAAACCCAAATAAATCATTTAGTCATACAGCACAGAAATCACACTCATTCGTCAAATTGTCTACTAATCTAACTCTTCCATCACCATTTTCACATCATAACATGAACATTATTAACCATGACTCAAAATTTCCAAAACATTAATTCACCCATACTTCATGTGATACGATCCTGTCCAAAAAAAAGTGCGATCTTTTTTGTATTTGAATCCTCATGGAGCACAAGAATACGGAATAAGACAGAGATGTGAAAGCCACAATCTAGCATATTGATAAGTTAAGTGAAGATTTGTCACAAAGATGTTATCTTTGATAAGAATCAGAGTTCTAATCCAAGAACCAAAATAATCCTTTCTAAAAAATGCAAATGCATATATTATGACTCAAAAGTGTCTACGTATGTTTTTGGTACCTCTATATATAAGTACATAAGTTTAAGAGAACCTAGAAACCCTAAAATAAGGCTCAAAGTTTAAAACACATAAAAATAACAAAAAAATAACAATTACACATAGACTTTCACTTAGTGAGACCCTATCGCTCAGCGAATTTAACATTATGTAAAATTAAAATAAAATTAAAATTTATTTAATGTCCTAAAATATTTTTCAATTTTGCTCATGTTCTTTAAATTCTCTCCTTCATGGAACATTATAATATTCAAGGAGACGTGATTTGATATTGGACCTTGTCATAGATCCTTTGAATTGCAAATGTTCTTGCTCAATTTCTTCTTATATATGTTTTAGGAGATAATCTTTTATCATACACTTCTTCTTGAAAAGAAATTGTTCTCAAATTCATACCACTTGAAGATTCTTTATCATTCTACCTTGTTTGTAGTGAACTCGACCCAAATTCTAGAAGATCACACGCACAAACACAAACATAAATCAAAGACACAAAGCTAAAATAATTCAAAATAGAAATTCTACTAAAAGGAGATTTGGATTCTTAAAGAGGTCAATCTCTTATTATCAAAGAAGATGAAAACAATATATTCAAGTAAACAATCAAACTATAAGTATGACTTTTATTATCCCCAAGTTGCTTAGAGATGGTCAAACAAGCTAACTCATGTTCATATATTTTTAAGCTTGTTTCCATACTAAAAGAATGGCTTTGAATATCCAAATGAATTAACAAACAAGCTAACATATTATCAACCACAAGTTCTTTGAGTTCTAAGCTTGTGTCTTCGTTTTTTGTCATCTTGTCTTACCTCTATAGTTGATGCCATGGTTCCTTAATAAACAAATCTTCCCTAGGCAGCAAAACAAAAAGAGGTCAATTAGTATTTTCTTTTAGTGACAAATTAGGATGCTCTCTTCTTTTTCTTTCTTTTTTTCTTTCCTTTTTTTCTATTTTCTTTCTCCTCTCGCTCTCTTTTCTTTCTCTTCTTTTTCTCTCTTTTCTCTTTCTTCCATTTCTATAAGTGCTTTTTTTTTCTTGTGCTCTTTTAAGCTTTCGTTCTTATCTTCTTTTCAATGCATATAATTTTTGCAAATACCTTTCTTCCTCCTCTTTCAAATATAGAATGTAGTTCTTTAGATCTTATTAGTAATCATGGGACTTGCATTCCAATTAGGACATTGAGGAGTTTCTTGCTCATAGCCTTCACATTTGGAATATCTTATAGCACTTGATTTAACCCTTTGGAAAATATTTTTGTTATGCTTGTGCTTCCTTTTTATTACTAAAAATTTCATCATTCAACTTTATAATTTGGGACTCCAAGGCATTAACATTCTACTCCAAGACCTCACAAACACACAACTTCCAGAAGGATTTCCTTACGAGACTATGTTGCATTGTTCAATATTTATAAATCCTGCAAAAGGTTAGGAAAAGAAAATAAAATAATATATTTAGATCATCACCACTTGTCTAAGTGGTTCACTCAAATTTCACTCGTGTATCACACTTATAGGCTTTTTCTTGAATGTACTTTCTTGTCTTTCACCACTTAAATTCTCCTTAGCACTTGGCAAAGAACTCTAGTAGCTTATGCAAAGAGTGAACAAACAATGTGAAAAACGTTATGAGATCAAAATCTTGACTAAAGAGGTCAAAGAAAATAGAAAATTCTAGACAAAACTTCAAGAAATTTTTAAAAGACACAAAATAATAAAATTAAAAAATTATAGGACTACCAAAAAGAGTTAAAAAAAAGACTGAATATAATTTAATATAGATTAACAATCATAAACAATAGTGCAACATAATAATATATGTTGAACTATACAATTATTTTTTTTTACTCTTGGTTCCTTACTTTTTCTTTTCTTTTTAAATATATATTTGTTTAATTTTGACTTTGATCCAATATATATATATATATATATATATATATATATATATATATATATATATATATATATATATATATATATATATATTAATTTGACAGTTTAACACATAAAAAAAATTGTCCTTCAAACACTAAAATTCATGCAAGATCAAGGTAAACATTTAATTGGGACTACAATTAACAAAGAAAAACAAATAATTTCCATGAATCAAACGTAGAATTACACAAATCAAAAGAAGAACATAAAAAAATATGAAAATTAAAAACTTAAGGGAATTGGATTTTGAGTTTTGTTTCTTATATAATGGAAAAATAAGATAAAAAAGGATATTCAAACCAGAACCTTGCTCTAGATAGCAGATGATACAATCTTGTCTAGGAAATAGTACGTTCATTTTTGTATTTGAATCCTCAAGGGGCTTAACAAAAATAAATCAGAGAGAATGCAAAATAAGACAACGATAGGGACGCCACAATATAGCATATTGATAACTCAAGTGAAGATTTGCCACAAAGATGTTAATCTTAAATAAGAATCAGAGTTTTAATCCAAGAACCAAGAGAATCCTTTCTCAGAAATGTAAATGCATATATTATGACTCAAAAATGTCTACATATGTTTTTGGTACCTCTATACCTAGGTACATAAGTTTAAGAAAACTTAGAAACCATAAAATAAAGCCCAAAGCCCAAAACACACAAAAATAACAAAAAACAAAAATTACATGTAAAGTTTCACTTAGCTAGGCCCTCTCGCTCAACAAATTTAACATTATGAAAAATTAAAATAAAATTACAATTTATTTAATTTCCTTAATTGTTCTTCAATTGTACTCATGATCTTTATGTTCTTTAAATTATCTCCTTCATGGAACATTATAAAATTCAAGGAGTGTTTTGATATTGGACCTTATCATAGTTCCTTTGAATTGTAAATGTTCTTTCTCAAGTTCTTCTCATATATGTTTTAGGAGATAGTCATATATCATACCCTCCATTTTGAAGAGAATTTGTCATCAAATTCATACCACTTGAAGATTCTTTATCATCATGATTTCACAACACAGACCAAAATCTCTTATTCTCAACATTTTTTAACTTTCCCTATATAAAAGTGAGACATCACAACTACTAATAATACTACTTGAGTTTACATTTTTCGTAATACTTTTTCATGCTTGAGCAACATTCAATCACAATTATCATACTATCATTTATATCTATCAACAATTAAACATTACATTTACAAGGAAATTTAACTTCCCTTGCTTTAAGACAATCACAATAGTCATACTACCATTTATATTTATCAACAATAAAACATTACATTTACAAGGAAGTTTAACTTTTCTTGCTTTAAGATAGATTCCTAATATTGTTCTTTTATTACATAGTTCCAAAGCATAAAATAGCTCTATCTACATACAGAAGAGTATGATCAACTATCAAAGCATGATTTTATGATCACTAACAAATAAAAATCTGCCTAAAATCTAGAAAATTCACATACAACTAAAAAAGTTCACGTACAAGAAGAAAAATCAATTATTTCAAAGATAAAAAGTAGAAATTTAAACTTACTTTATTTTAAAATTTAATCGATCTAAAATGATTCTAAATACTTCAACGTGTTATCAATTTTTGAAATGGATGAAAATGGATGAAAGTGGTGAAAGAAATTCAAAAATAGAAGATTGGGGAATGAGTTTTGGTTCAAAATGTGACTTGAGTGAGAGTAGTAAAAAAGATTAATCCTATTTTTATTTCGTATCTCCTTTAAAATTATAAAGTTATTTTATTATATTATTAGTTTCTCTTTCATCTTGGATTAGACACGTACCATACAATTTTATTATGATTAATTGTAGGCTTAATATCAATTTTGGTCCTTAATTTTGTTAGTTGTGTTCAAAGTGGTCATCCTATTTTTGAGTTGTTCAAAGTGGTCTCATGTTTTGTAAAAATGGTTCAAGTTGATCTTTTTTGCTAACAACGTTAAAACGCCAATGGTGTAATGTCCACCTTAGCCAATAGTGAAAGACCACAAGTTGACACATCATTGCAAGCTACCACATCACCACATTTTTCCACGTTATCGCCCTCTTCCACCAGAAACCCTAATTCCCCTTGCCTTCCCCTTCCACTATCACCTACCATCTTCGTCGGCCATCACCTTTGCTGTCGTCATTTTTGCACCACCAACGTCCAACCTTGCACAAGTAACCTCGTGCCATTGCCTCCATGGTAGGGACTCAACTTCTTCACCCATTAACCACAGTCTTTGTAGACTTTCAAACCACCACGAGTCTCGCCGTGAACTGTTTCCACCACCAATCTTCTCGCGCAACATGGAAAACCTAGAAACCATCATCATTCCCTTCATCGTGAGCTCCACCGTTAAACATCCATGGCCGCGACTTGCAAACCAGAAACACAGTGTCGCCCAAAACACAACCGTAGACCACCTTCGTCCAAGTCATGAAATCCCTTCTCATGCTCCTTGGTCAAACCAAACCTCTACATCAAATCCCTAAAACCACAAAGAAACAGAAATTCCCAATTCGTTCTGAACCCTAATCGCAAAGAACTTCTAAAATCGCGAGTTCATCTTCTCCTTCGCGAAGAACTCTTAAAACCTGACGTTGTCACGTAATTCACTTGAGTTTGTCACGTAATGAATAATTGGACAAGTCATTCAATATTGACTAAAATGGACATTACACCATTAGCATTTTTAACGCCGTCAGCAAAAAGGACTAAGTTGAACCATTTTTACAAAATATGGGACCACTATGAACAACTCAAAAATAGGAGAACCACTTTGAACACACCTAACAAAACTAGGGACCAAAATTGATATTATTAAAATTTATTTATTACTCTTTAGATATATATTTATTATAATTTGATTGGGATGAAATCTTCTAGATGAATATATTTTAATTTATTTTGTTGATGATTATACATTAGTATTCTTAATTAGTTTTGAATTGTAAAACTTGTTTAAAATCGGTCAAAAAATTCTACCTATTTATAATATTAGAATTAAATTATACATAATTTTTTTTATAAATTAAAATTAACGTATATAAAACTTTGTTTAAAAACTTAAATAAGGTAATATCTACAAATTAAATTATGTTATGAATTGAGAAATTTAAATTTTCTCTATTACGCAAGTGTTTAAAATTCAATAAATTAAAAACAAAAAGATTGCTTTTTATAATTTTTTTCTCAAAATTAAAGTTGTTATGCCAGATTTCTAGTTGGTTATGTTAATTATTATCTTAATTTAACAATTATTTGGTCTTGATAAAATCACAGAAAATAAATATATTCTAATTTATTATAAGTATATATTATAATTTTTAATTAGTTTTAAATGATAAAATTTGTTTTAAGGTACGTCAAGAATCTACTTATCACTACAATAATATTAAAAAGATTAAATACAATTTTTTTTATGAATTAAAATTAATTTGTAAATAAATTAAATTTTTAAAAACTTGAATAAGATAATCTCTACCAATTAAATTATGTTATGTATATTGAGAATTTTAGTTCATCTGTTTTATTACAGAATTGTGTTTGAGTTCTCAGATTATTTTGGCACCACTTTAAAAAATGTTCAATAAATTAAAGAGAAGGATTGCTTTTATAAATTATATTATTTTCAATTCTTTGAATATCTAAGACTATTTTATTGTACATGCTATACAATTTTAACATACTCTTTTAATATATTTTCTTATTATTCGTTAAAATTTATGAAAAATTAAATAAGTTTAGTTTCTTTTTTATAAACTCATTTACAATTTTGATGAATTTGAACTAATAAAAAAATATAACAAAACAAAGTTATCAATGAGTTTTAAAGAGAAAAAGTAAGTGTGGAAGAAAATATGGATTATTAATTTAATAAATGTTAATCAATATCAATATTATAAATTTTTTTAGGTGACTTATTGTCCTTTGGTTTCCCACTTTATTCCCACCAATAACACTTGACTTCTCCTCGAAGACTTCCATCCTTACTATTTCATGTTCTTTAGGCCAAACTCTGCCTTTTCTTTTTCTTCCTCTTCCTTTTTCTCTGCTCTCAAACCTCACAACACCAATAGTTTACTCCCACAACAGATGTCTTCTCTCTGGTTTCTTAAACTCATTGTCAGATGCCTTGATCATTGTGCATGGTATGCAATGCAAGTTTTTTCTTTGTTGCCATGAAAAACTTACTTACACTCTTATCTTCATATTACTTCTGCAATGTTGTACATGGTTTCTCTCTGTAAAGTAAAGTTCTTCTTTTTATTCCCTTGAACTCCATTTCAATGTTGTCTTATCTACTGTCTCTTTTGTTTTTTTTTTCTGGTCTCTTTTACAGGCCTCTTCTTGCTCTGGGGTACCCTTTGTAAGTTTCTAAAGGACCATTTATTTAATTGTAATTGTACTTCACTGGATGCATGGCGTGTTATCAAAGGTTGTGACTTTTGCTTTGGCCACTCATTTTGGTGTTTGGGATTATGGTTTTTTTTTTACAGATGTGCTTCTGTACAAGCAATTGAGACCGAATCCTATAAAGCAACTAAGGATTTGATATCATATTGGATACTCCTCTCGCTAATATACCTATTTGAGTATGCATTTTTTAGGCTTCTTCAATGGTAAGAGCATTTTTTCCCCCAATAAATAGAATAGAGTGTTTTTTTTTTCTGTGACTGGGATTGAATATCTGATTGGACTCTAAGATCAATGGGGGAGCATCAAACTCTGCACTTCGCATGTGTCACTGTCGTTTCTGATTTTAAATTTAGAGATAGGACATGGAAATCCTTCTAGGAGTCTTCGTGTTTTCTTTTTTTCTTTCTTCAGTGTGTTCTAAGGATATTTTCAAATTCACAGGTAAAAATTTATTACATTCAAGGCATAGTGATTACTAAACCTTGATTCAGCAAATAGAAAACGATTTGAGATCTAAGTTGGTCGATTCTCAAGTGTAATCTACTCAAACACAATTTCTCTTCATTGTCATTAGTCATAACATAACCAAGAAATCTGTAGTTGATATGGTTACAGAGAATATGCATGCTGTATGATTTGAGGTTTTTCCCGTCACAAAAATGAACTATACTCTATTTGTTGATAATCTAGCTTATTTTGTTCTGTACCACATGTCCACACCATTTTACAACACATGTAATTCATTCTGTCATAATGCTTGTTTTGAATGTCAAGAGTAGACGTGAAGTTTACTGTTCTTGTTTTCTAACAAATCCTGAATACCCTTTGGATTAAAAACAATTTCTTGTTCTGAAGTTGGTATTTTTATTATTCAGTCATCTAGTGTTTGTTTTCATTTTGGTTAAGCTTAATGCCGTACAGATATCTAGTTAATTTGTCTTTTAAATTTTGTTGAAACTTAGGAAATTATAATAGAAATAAAATTATGCATAATGTAGATAGAATTGTTTCAACTTAATGTAATTATTATTATCAATTGAAGTTAGATTGTGGCAAATGGATTCTCTTTTCATATTATCTTTTTTAGTCAATTCATAAACTTGTTTAACTTTTCATTCCCATGTTTAACATCAGGTACCAGTTCTGGCCTTACACTAAGCTAATGATCATCTTCTGGCTCATTGTGCCAGACTTTGGACGGGCTTCTTATGCCTACAATAACATTATTCGAACATGCATCTCAAATCCACAAGCAAGCATACGTAGTTTAAATAACTGGAGGAAGATTTTTGTCAAGAAAGATAAAGATAACTTTTTACTGCATGCAGATAGATATTTAGAAGAGAATGGAACAGAAGCCTTAATGAAACTCATTGCTAGCAAGGTAAACATCTATATTGCTGTAAGTTTGTGAATCCATGAAAAATGTCTTTCTATTGGCAATTGAAAAATTCTGCTGATTCTCCTTTTCTTCTATTGTAGAACACGACTAACAAACCTGATGCACAAGCAACAAATGCAAGTAGAGTTACTGACCATGAAGAGATGCAACAGGTGAAGTTTTTATGTTGCTGGTGCAGTTATGAAACTAATTTGATTCTTGTTACAAGCTCTTGTATGAGTCATTTCAACCCATCCAAGTCTTCTTGTGAGAGTTGTTAATGAAATAGCATCTTGCGCAGACAAATGTGAAAAATCTCCAAACAGAGCCCAAAGCCACCAAAGATTCGGAGGTGATTGAGAAAAAGGAAATTCCTACAGGCAATCAAGTAAGGTTTCATATTATATACTCACCCAAAATAGAAATATCTCATGGACAAGTTAAAATTTTGGCAATACATTTTAATAACGTGGATATGATATGATCATCTTCATAGTGATGTATTTTCCTCAGAAAGTATTGTCACAATCTTATATGTTATGCTAATCTTGAACATTGCAGAATATTCCTGTGGTGCCTAAACTTGTGCAAAGTGAGAATGCTTCAGCAACCATGTTGGAAACTAATGGAATAGTGGTGAAAGAGAAGGGTGCTGAAGAGCTTCCTCAGATTTTTACACATAAGGAAGTTCAGAAGGAGTGGACTTGCGCTTTATGCCATGTAACAACAACGAGCGAGAAAACCTTGAATTCACACCTGCAAGGTAGCAAACATAGGCAGATGGAGATTGCTATGAAGGCAAAGAATCAATATAAACAGAAGCTGAAAAGTGATCACTCCAAAGAGGAATTGAAACAGAAGAACATTGATCAGCCAAAATTCAAGACTAAGAATGGAGAGAAACCTACTTGGACGAATAATTCAGAAATAAGATGTGAAATCTGTAATGTGAAATGCCCTTGCGAGATTACCTTGGCCTCTCATAGAAAAGGGAAGAAGCATTTGGCTAAGTTAAAAGTTTAATCTGAAGTGTCTGAATAACGGGTAAACAAGTTTCTTTAGTTCAGGGGCAACAAACATTGATAGTCATAATGGTTGAACTGAGAGGAAGTCTAGAGACTGCATAATTAGTGTCTACTGTACATTATGGTTATTATTCCACCTAGTCGGAGACTTTGTTTAGAATTTTGTTTTGTCAACTTCAGAACATTCCACACATACTTTTAGCTGTTTTTCTTTAACATTTTATCTACTTAACAAGGTATGAACCTTTACACCAAACACCACCTTGTGGTAAAAAACATGAACTCATTTCATGTTTTTTTTTCATAGCAATATTGCAGCATATTTATGAGGGCTTTCAAAACCTGCTGCTTGATTGAGGTGTATGTCAAATATGACACTTTAGATTTAATACTACAAAAAGAACACTAGTAACACCTTTGAACAAATTTTTTATTACCTTCAATTTTCAATCATTTTTAGTTAAACATAAAGTACCTTTTAAAAAAAAGTTGTTATCAACATTTTTTTCTCACCTTAGGCCACGGTTTCTCAAATAAACTATCATATGAATATGTCTATGTAGAATTTTATCCTGTCAAATAAGAGCTGTAAAAAATGCCTGTATTTTAATAAAATAGTTTTTTTAACGATTGGTTCAAACTTGTAACCATTCTAGTTTTGTAAGTTATTCTTTAGTAATACCTTCACCTATAATTAAGAATCATTATTACAGTCATTTTCTTAGAATGAATTTTTCCATCATTACTAGAAATATATGAATATTTCCAAAGATGGAAATATAGGTTAAAAGTCACGGAAGAGACTATCTAAAACCAGAAAGGTATAAGGAATAGTCTCTTTATAGGAAATTATTATTATTATAACTTATTATTATTATAGTGTACTTATAGAAAATTATTATTATTATTATTATAATAGTATACTTATTAAGATAGTTTGTCAACAAAATCCATGTGAAGAATCCTATGACATTCCTCTATTTTGGATTTTTCTTCCATCTAAGTGTCATCATAATAAAGCTAACCAATACTCTAAATCTTCTTTGGGTTCCTCATCTTTGTCTTCCTCCAAGTACAGTGTTTGCAAAGCTATTCTTTGAGTGTTTTTCTCTAATAGGGTCAAATGGTTCCACAAGTGAACAGCAAACAACATTATCTCTAAATCAAGTTGAATAAGAGGGACAACCTTTGAATCCCTGACAAGATTTGGGTCAAATGAATGAAGATAACATTGATGATGTAGAAGAACCACACAAGTCAATGATTTCTATTGAGGTTATGTTATAGTAATATGGTGATGTTGGCTAAGTACAGTAAATAAAAGATTTATAAATTCAAATATATTCTAGTAATTTAACATTGTATGAAAATAAGAATTAAATAAATACATACATACCTATCATGATTTACAATTTAAAAAAGTGAAGTATTACAATTCTGGTAGCCATAAATACAAACTTGTTTCAAGTTTTTAATAGTCTGTTCAAGAGTGACAAAAACCAACGCTATGCTCCACCAATGGAGAAATTGAAATAGTATAATAAAAAGAGAGACATTGTGATCTTCTCGATAATATTTGCAGGTGCATGTGAAAATATGTGAAATTTTGCTGCTGCAAATTAGAAATACCAATACCTTTGCATGCTCAACTGTCTCATGTCAATTCGAACGTTTCTTATTTATTTTCTTTTAATATATTAATGTCTCGTTAATTAATGTCTATCTAAAACTGCCTGCTAATACAAAAGATGGGGTTTCGAAAAAAAATATATAAAAAATGAAATTAATTTTTGGATTGGATAGAAGAAAAAGAAAATAAGAGAGTTTTTTTAGATAAAATTTAACACTCGTGTGAAAGTTATTAATAATCCTAATTAAAAAAATGATGTACATTAAATGTGTATTTCATCCTCCAATTATTTTAATAAATTGTGTCTCTTTCGTAAGTTAAATATTTATTTATTTTCTAAATTATATATATTTATTTTTTCCTTATTTTATGGAAATAATGTAAAAATTACAATATAATATTCTGGTTAAGTTTTTTGAAAAGGTGTTTTAATAATTTTTATAAAATAATGACAAAAATTATTATAGAGTTTAATTTAAAAATGAAATACAATTTTTGAAAATAATTTGAAAACTTAAACATATTTAATCCTGATAATATTTTCATAAAGCATTTTAAAAATAAAAAATTGTTTTATCAGTAAAAGTGTTAATATTTATTATTTAAGTCATAATGTTTCTTTCTGTAAACTAATATGATTAATAAATGACACTTTTAGGACTTGTTTAAATATTTATAAACTTCCATAACTAATATAGCAGGTTACAATATTAAAACTAATATTTATTTTTATGTAAACCATTAAATGTCTATTGAATTAAATCCTTATGTATACAATATTTGTAGGCTTCAATCCCTCTTTTAGAACCTATAATTTATACACATTTTACAGTTTTGGTTAAAAAGATCGTTGAACCGGAATAACTTTTTCAATTTTTAAATTATGGAATGTTATTTCTTCTATTTATTATTCAATTAAGTTCCTTCATTAACACCATTTCATGTGAATAAGTAGATAATATATAGCAGTATTAATTGATTCAGTTCCACACAAACATTCATCTAATGAAAATATGCAGATGAAAAGAGACACAAAGATCAGAAATGAGAAAGGACAAAACATATCAGTGCCATTTTATTGAAGGGAGCAAATGTTTCAGAAACATTATATTTCACACTCTGGCTAATCAAAATTATTTTTGAGAGGTTGGCATTGCCATGTTAATCTTGCTACCATCAGTTGAATCCTTCCATTGCTGTGTTATTGTCTTGATCTGAGTATAAAAGTTAACCCCTGCCTTGCCTGTAATTCAATAAAGATGGCAAATTCAAAACAAACACTATTTGTCTAAGAAAATGCTCCAAAACAATGTACTTAATATAAATAACTGTGAGAAATCATTATTGTTATACCATAGAAGTTGAGATCACCGGCAAAAGATGCCTTGTTGCCAGTGAATGAGAAGAAGGGCAATGGAACTGGAATGGGAACATTGATGCCAACCTAGTTCAGATGCAGTAACAAGTCATTATCAATGAATAACACTGTCAAAATATATTCATTTATTTATTATATAACCAACAAATACTCAACTTGGAAACTAGAGCAAGATCTTACAAATATATTTTGTAGATGGAGAAAACATGATTGATACTAAGCTTAATATGAGTAATATGAAATTAAGCTTAACGAGTAAGGGTATTAGAAAGAAAGAATTGTAGAATTTGTTATTTGTTCATACTTCTTATTTATTAATTCAGAGTTAAACATCTCACTTAGGTAACATTACCTGGCCTGCCTCTATCTCAGTCTGAAATTTCCTTGCAGCAACACCAGATGTGGTGAATATTGAAGCACCATTTCCGTACTTGTTACTATTAACAATGCTTATGGCCTCTTCTAAGCTATCAGCCTGATGAAGTTCAGAGACAAAAAAAAACAATTTATCAGCATATGTGTCTATTGAGTCAATGAAAAATTCAATATAATTGAGTCTCAGACATGGAAATGTTTTCTAGTTAGAAATAATTTAACACTGGTTAATCACTTGCCATTGTTTGAACATCGTTAACCATCTGAAGGGGTTAATTGTTCCTATATGGGAAACTTTTACCAAAAATTATACTTTTGTGATTCTTTTAATTGAAAATAATGAAATTCTAAGGATGAAATAAACACACACCTCCATGAAAAGAAGAACTGGGCCAAAAATTTCCTCCTGCATGTGCAATGTCAAAGACAGTCAAGTACAATAAGCATCAAAACTTCAAGTTAAAGAGAATTCTTTTAGAATACACTTAAAAATTATTCAGTAACCTTGTAGCACTCCATGTTGGTAGTGATATCTGATAAGATGGTTGGGCCAATAAAATTGCCAGATTCATATCCTGGAACCTACTTGTCATGCATGCATGAATTCATTACTACAAGACAGAGTGCTTGCTATATTACATTCAATCAGAATGTTTTAAGAGGAGGATATAAAAGCTACCACAATATTTCTTCCATCCAGCAGTAATTTGGCACCACTTTCAACACCAGATTTAACTAGTCTGTGTATTCTCTCCTTTGCCTGTGCAGCCAATAAAAATATTCAAGAAAAATACATATAAATAGCTAAAATATGCTTAACAACTGGCCATGGCAGTAATGCCTGAATGATACACAAGATCTTTGCTTCAAATCCAATATGGAAAAAGTAAATTTCCAATCATAAACAAACCTGCTTGCTGATCACTGGACCAAGGTCTGTATCAGGTTCAGTTCCCGCATTTACCTTGAGAGCTTTGGCACGCTCTACAAGTTTAGCTTTCCTGCACAAATATTGCAAAGGTTGCAATTCTTAAAAATTGCCGAGTACAACATTGAAATAAATTTTTAAAAGACAAAAAATATTGAAGTAAACTTCCCTTTACATATGCTTCACAAGGAAATTCACTAACTCAGAATAATATTTCCTTAGAACAATGTTCTCAGAATTATTAAAAATGATGAATATAATTAATTGGTCATACTAACATTGGCATTACAATAACCATATAAACAAACTCTGATATGGTCATTGCACAGAATTTTCTCTATAGAGAAGTTACCCTGTATCTTTGTAGTGGAAGAATGATGATTCCACTTGGCACATGATAAAATACATTGAGAATTCCAGATCATTTTTAACAACCAAATAGAGGAACTTAAACTTGCTCCAAGTGTAATATGCTACTATAAAAGTCGCAATAAATGCAAATTAACTCAAAATAGAATAGATGATACCATGATTTTGCGTCTCCAACAAAAACAACTGTGCTGAGAGCCATACACCTTTGACCAGCAGCACCAAAACCAGCTGCAACTAAAGCATTTAGAGTAGCATCAACATTTGCATCTGGCAAGACAATGGCATGATTTTTTGCTCCCATGTTAGACTGCAAACAATAGTGTAGTTGCCCAACTTCGTATTATTGCATTGCTATAAACCAACAATTTTACGAAAGGGAGAAATAAACTACCCACACCTACCTGAACACGTTTCCCTTTAGCTGCTGCTCTTGAATATATGTGCATTCCAGCCTTTGACAAAAAAATAGAACATCAAATAAGCACACAAAGTAACAAAAAGGGGTCTATTATCTGCAAAATCTAAGCATTTTATCACGTGATTTTTTCCATCCATCTTTACATTTAAGAAAGTCAAGCCTCAAAAAACATTAATTTTTGTGACAAAAGGATTACCTTTGGCTAGTTTAAGATCACCAAAAGAAAAATAATATAAAATCATGAATTGGAGAAAACAAACAAATATCAAATGACTTACAACATTTGAACCAACAAAGGATATGGCTTTGATGTCATCATCGTCGCAAATAGAATTCACAATATCCTGCAACAGTTAAATGACTAAGAAGATCAATCAGTATGAAAAACAAGGAACAACTACTGCATGAGACATCATAATGTGACACTTTTTCTCCTTGGAACAACTGGTTTGGGAGTAAAAGCAAATTTATGATAGTATCAACAGTATAAGTACAACACATTATAAGCAATTAGTAGATTTAATTTAAAGCTTGAACACATTTTGAAATCACCAAATGCCAACGAGCCCTTGACTACCTTTATCTCAACAAATAAGTGACAAATAAAAGTTCAATAAAAAAAACCAGGTGATGACATACATGGGTTCCATGAACTATATTTAAGACACCCTCTGGCAAACCAGCCTCCAATGCTAATTCTGCAAGCATGACAGAAGCACCTGGAAAAATACAACATATTTCAGACAATAGCAAAGTGATATCTTATTAGGAGATCTGAAGCAGAGATAACACATCTGACGTTACATTGAAATTTGTCTCTTCCCATTTCATATGAAACCAAGGATGATGGACAATAAAAGTGGGCTGTTGAAGCAAAATGTGTGTCCCAGGACTTAAGAGTACGTGTTGAGTTCAAGGATTGAAGACCTTTATATTTTGGTTTATCATTTTACATGCCCAAGATGAAACGAATGTGGCATCTTGTATTGTGTGTTTTAGATTTAAGCATGCGTGTTTTTGTTGTAGCTAAGATCATGCTTGTGGTAATAATTTTCTTTATGTAACCATAGAATTCAAATCAAATCATTTAAATTTAACTTGTCTGCTAAAAAGTATAACATGGTAACAGATTTCACTTGGTTCAAGTTGTTTAGTTTTTCACAACACACATATTAGTCGATTGCAGCCAAATGATAATCGTTACAACATATATTGTGGCTGTCTGTATCGGAGTGCCCTGTTTTAATAGATTACAAAAACTCATAATCAACTACATAACAATGAGCAGCTCAAATAAAGCACAAAACTTTGATTTAATCAATTACCATACCATCTAATCAATAACAAAAACTCAATAACTTCTAGAACAATAAAAAATTATTTAATTGATTCCCATCATTGGAAACAAATTAAATTGATTTCAGTTAAACTTCAGGCATTTCTATAGTTGCTTTAATGGATTGCCAAGGTTTGTAACTGTTAGAAGTGGACTTTAAGCCTAACTCAACCCCACAAAACTGGCTTGTAGGGTGAGGTTTGCACCTCACTTATATATTATAATTTGGCCTTATCTCTAGTCGATGTAGGACTTCCAACACACCCCTTCACGCCGAGGTATAGACATCTCGTGCATGATAGTAGAAATTGGGTGGTCCGATAACGGCCCGATAGCGGGTGGAATAGAAGAATAAAATGTCCACTTAGAACTCGCTAGGATAAGCTCTAACCATGACTCTGATACCATATTAGAAGGTGGGTTTTAGGCCTAACTCAACCCCACAAAACCGGCTTGTAGGGTGAGATCTGCACCCACTTATAAACTATGAATTGAAACAAGTTTTGAGGAGAGAAAACGATTTTTAACTTCATGTAACAGATCAAATCTGTGAAATCTTATTTTTCTATAATAGATTAATTTTCTTCTTTAGAACACAAGAAGCTACATTTGCAAGAAAAGTTTTCGAGGTCATTTCCAGAGATTAAAGAAAAATTTCAGAAAGATTTGAATAGTGTAAATCAATTTCCAAGTGATTTCTTTCCTTAACCTTGTTAACTTTAGTAGGTTTCAGTTCTCGCGAGTGTTTCTCGATGTGATAGTAGGAGGGTTCTGTGAGTGTTAAGATATTCTTCTTGTAGGGCTCAAGAATTGAGGGAGCCTTTTAAGATTCTTGTGTAAAGAGTGTTTTTATACTTTGAAACTTAATAGTTGAAGGATTTGACTAATGTTGTCAAAATCCAACTTGATGTAAGTCTGAAATAACTAAACTAGCATAAAAAATTAGTGTCCAATCTTTCTTACTCTTCTCTTGTATTTGGGGAATTGTACAGTTGAATTTCAATCTTCATTGAAATTAATCTCTATTCTTGTAAAAGCATAAGGTTTTTCGAGTTTGTTTTTCATTTAAAGCACTCTGAACTTGGATTTCTAGGTTGATTTCATGAAGAGGGGATCAATAAGTTTCAAACAACTTAATATTTCCAAAAAGATTTCAAAAAGATATGTTCAACCCCTCTAGAGAAATTACCTTGTCATTGGACAGCTTAATAAGGGTGGGAGAAAAACTAACAGATGATGATAATACTCACTGACTTGGTGGACAAGGGAGACCATAGCTACCATGAAAATTAATAAATAATTTTCCAAAAAACGTTACATCTAACAATTTTCTCCTAACCAGCACAATCACAAACAAATTACAGTAAATAAGATGACCAACATTAAGCAAAATCCTTGCCTGTCAAAAGACACCAATGTTAAGTTAATTGGGTGTTGACTTATTTCCCTTTTCATGCTAGATTAACATCGTCTTCCTCATTTACATAAATCACAGCCAAAAAATACATTTATTTAAATGTAAAGATTAATAAGACAAAAGGGTGTTAAAAAATTGTCAATAACTTGGTGTCTTAGTTATCATTTCAAAACTATGCAGTTCTGAGACCTTAACATAAATCAGATAAATGGCCGAGTGAATATGATAGCTACATACTAATTGAGGGGCTTAGCTAATTGTTAGATTCAGTTAGTTTGTTGCAAATTTGTAATTAGGGGGCTGTATGATAAGAAATAAGGCAATATACCTTATTTCATAAGAGGGGGGTATATTATACTTTGAGAGGGTTGGGAGGCAACAGGTAGTGCAAATCCTCGAAAGCTCTGCAATCATACTCTAATCATGGGAATTTCCCCCATTTTCTCTATTAATTTGAACCAGTTTCTATCAGAGTGGAAAATCCTTTACACCTACTGAGGTGGTTAGAAATTAGAGATAATTATTATTCGCCAAGTTTCCAACTCAAGGTGTACAGAGAATAGTTCAGGCTGATGCCTTAAGCTTGCTTTGAACGATTAACACAATAAGACTATATTTTTCCAGTATTGATAGACAGGGGTATTCATAGATAACCAAAATTAATAAAAAAAGGTCACCTGGGTCTTTCTCTGATGGTTTTAGAACAAAGGTGTTACCACAAGTAACAGCCACAGGGAACATCTGCAGATTATATACATTCAGAATCTGTTATGCTGTCCATAATTTTTACATTGCATTGCTTTGAGAACTAAAAATTCAGGCTCAAGACTTTTGATTCATTCTATAGGAGACTTTTCTATCTCATGCATGCTGATATGAATGAACTGCCAAGCAAATAATAAAGGTGAATGTGAAATATTAATTAGGTAGCCCAAAATATACAAGACTGCTTACCCACAAGGGAATCATTGCAGGAAAGTTGAAAGGACAAATACCAGCGCAAACACCAAGTGGTTCTCTAATACTGTAAGTATCAATTCCATGTGATACATTTGAAACATATTCCCCCATTTGTAGAGTTGCCATCCCACAAGCATGTTCCACCACCTCTAAATGACAATTAAATATTCAGAAATTGCATTATCAAAATCTATAAGCATAATTATTATCACACTACAAAATCTTCTCAAGCAGCATATTAGAAAGACCCACCTAAACCACGAAATACATCTCCTTGTGCATCCTTCAACGTCTTTCCTTGTTCAGTGGTCACATTCAGAGCAAGTTTGTCCTAAAACAATTACAAATATTGTGCTCTAGTATGGATGTTTCTTTGTTTTAGAATAAATGTGAGAGTCATAGAATGTTCTAAGATGCTTACCATATCTCTGCGGATCAGCTCCTGAAACTTCAACATAACACGTTGGCGTGTTGTAATTGGAGTGTTACGCCATAATGGATATGCCTTCTTTGCTGCAGATACAGCCGCCTTAAACTCTTCATCCGTAGACAAAGGAACTTGTGAAACAACTTCTTGGGTTGCCTGCAATAAGATTAACGATATATAATAATTCTGCATTTTACAGAGCCACAAAAAAGAAACACAACTATAAATGCAATATAAATCAAGCGAAAGAAAAACACTTACTGGATTTATAACATCAATGACAGTTGATGATTTTGAGTCAATAAATCTGCCCCCAATAAGATTAGGAACCCTCTGATGGAATCCAGCAAAAAAAAGGGGCAATCAGATGTTAAAAGAATTAATTAACAGAACAGGTGTGTAAGTCAACGAGGATACCATATATTGAATTATGTAAAAACCAATTTAACCTTTTACGAGTAAAGAACAAGAAGAGAATCCAATCCAACAGATTGGTCCATTAAGTGTGAGTCTCATGGCTTAAGCACAAGTAGTTTATTCTACTCAGGACTCCTAACAGACTTATTTTCGAATCTCATTCTGAAATTTCTTATGACCTGGTATGAAATTACATGCAGGACCTAAAGCTTGAAAACCACTACAAGACTTCAACTTTAGACCACTGTAGAGTAGTTAAGCCAAAACATAACCCTTTGTACTCCATTTGACCAGATAGTCCTAAAGTCCACAAACTTTAAGCAAATATATATAAAAAAAAAATTTCACTTTTTCAAAATGAAAAAATCAGCAGTAAAGCTTATATTTTTTTCAAAAACTGGTGTAGTTAAAAGAAACCCATGAAAACAAATATTCCAAGCAAAACCTTACCGGTGGATTGCTCTTACTGGAAGATGGTTCGACAGCAGTTGAGAAATGGGACCTTCCCGGTGCAGAGATCTGAGGCCTCATAAAGTCCAACTTTCTCGCTGCAACAACAAAAAAAGGGGAAAAAGAATCAACATTTCCTCAACCAATTCCAATTCTAAAACTTCAATAGCCCCTGTGCATGTGGGCATCTCAACAAAAAGAATACGTGCAACCACTTACCTCGTAGAATCGAAAGCCGCAACATCCTCGTTTCGATGTGCTATGAAGCGTGTTTGAAGAGATTATGATTGATAACTTAGGAGACCACAAACCTTATTTTTCACAACGACGCCTCAGGCTTGAATCCAAGTGCAAACACTGACCTGTCAGTGATGGAGCCTGTGAAATATAAAATAGAGGAAGAACTAAAGGACAATTCAACCGATAGAGATGCCAAATCAGATTCAGTTTTCTGCTACCAAACGTATCATTTAATTCTCTAATTTTTTAATAAAGCTTATAAAACCCATACACTTAATTTATAAAAACTAAAATATGGGCATGGTAAAATATTTCTATTGAAATATGCTACTGACAAATAAATAAGATCAAAAATATTAAATAACACTTTAATTCATTAGATTAAAAAATATTTTTTAAATGTCAATAAAATATTTTATAAGCCTTTTGTATTAAACTAAATATTAAATAAATACCTTAAAAGCAAAATGATACTGTATAATCCATAAAAAATTAAAATTCACCTTATAAAATAATTAAGGTAATGAAGAATGTTCTTAGAAAAATGGTTTTTTAAAGTCTTAGAAAATGGATTTAAGAGTAAAAAAGAGTTTTAAAATTGACAGTAGTATATTTTATTATTTAAAAGTTAAAATTATAAGTAAAAGTTTCTTTAAACTAGTTTTATTTTATAAGAATAGGTATACTTAAAATTGTCAAGATTGTAATATATTTTCATAATATTATGTGTAGGTATTATTGCGATATATTTGTTGTATTTTAGTATTGCAAAAAAGGATACAAACTAATTCATATAATGAAAACAGAAGATATAAGTTGTTTATCAAAAAGATTTTTGTTTCCAATAAAGGAAAGTCATAAATCCTTTAAGGTCACTTAAAAATTTATTTTTATTTGTCTCAACTAAAAAAACTATTATATATGTTAGTGCAAAATTAGTCTTTCACGTTACATTGTTTATAATACTCAATATGATACAATTATGTCTAGAAAAAAGTATAATTTCTGAATTTGAATTCTCAAAAAGTGTGACAAAAATAAATAATAAATTAAAAAAAAATGTGAATAAAACAGGGATAGGAACGCCACAATTTAACATATTGATATGTCAAGTGAAGTTTCACCACTAAGATGTTAATATGTGATAAGAATCAAAGTTATAATCCAATAACTAGGAGAATCATCTCTCAAAGCTCTCAAAGAATGCAAATGAATACAATATGACTCAAAAAACTATTTGGATCAACTTTTGATACCTCTAAATATAGACAAATAAGTTTGAGAAAACTTAAAACCCAAAAAATATAACTCAAAGCCCAAAACATATAAAAATAACAAAAAACGAAAATTACAAAATCAAACTTTCACTTATCATGGCTCGCTCTCCCTGCTAATACAAACCGTCTTGCCTAGCAAATTTAACTTTTTGTAAAATTAAAATAAAATTACAATTTATTTAATTTTCTAAATTATTTTTCGATTGTACTCATGACATTCATATTCTTTAAGTTCCCTCCTTCATGGAATATTATAAGATTGAAGGAGATGTGTTTTGATCTTTGACATTATCATAGAAACTTTGAATTGTAAATGTTTTTTCTCAAGTTCTTCTCATATATGTTAAGGAGATAGACTTATATCATACTCTCCTTTTCAAGAGAATTTGTCCTTAAATTCACACAACTTGAAGATTCATTATCATTCTTCCCTATTTGGAGAAATTTCAACCCAAATTCTAAAAGATCTTATCCATAAACACAAACATAAATCAAATACACAAATCTAAAATAATAAAAAATAAAAATTCTACTAAAATGAGATTTGAATCTTAGAAAAGGTCAATATTTTATTATCAAAGGTTTGAGGTCTACTTTCAAGGTCAAACACCCACCTACAAAAATCATCAAACAATTTTAAATTAAAGATGCAATGCTAAAAAAAAGTCAAAAAAGTATTTCCCAAGTAAACAATCAAACTATAAGTATCACTTTAATTCCATAAGTTTCTTAGAGATGGTTAAACAAGCTAACTCAAGTTCATATATTTCTAAGCTTGTTTCCATACTAAAAAAATAACTTTGAATATCTAAATGAATTGACAAACAAGCTAATAAATTATCAAACAAAGGTGGTTCTTTGAGTTATAAGCTTGTGTTTTCCTTTTCTCTCATCATGTCTTCCTTCCATTGTTCATGTCATGGTTCCTTGATAAACAAATCTTCCCTAAGCAAGAAAACAAAAAAAAAGACCAGTTAGTATTTTCTTTTATTCACAAATATGGATACTCTCTTTTTTTTGTATCTTTTCTCTTTTTTCGTCTTTATCTTTTCTCTTCTTTTCTTTCTCCTCTCTTTCTCTATTTTCTTTCTTCGCTTTCACTCTCTGTTTTCTTCTTTTTCTCTATTATCTCTTTCTCTGCGCCTTCTCTCTTTTCTTTTCTTCTTTTCCTTTACTTTCATTTTCTTTTGTTTCTATAAGTGTTTTTTTTCTCTTATGCTCTTTCAAGCTTCTACACTTGTCTTCTTTTCATCGCATCTAATTTTTGCAATTCCTCTTTCAAATATAAAATGTAGTTCTTGAGGTCTTTATTAGTCATGGGACTTGCATTTCAATTAGGACATTGATGAGTTTCATGTCCATAGCCTTCACATTTGGAACATCTTATAGCACTTGATTTAACCCCTAGGAAAACATTTTTGTCATGTTTGTGCTTCAATACTAGAAAATTTTCCATTTAGCTTTACAATTTTGGACTCCAAGACATTAACATTCTCTACTAGAACATGTTGCATTGTTCAATATTGATAAATCTTGCAAAAGGTTAGTAAAACAAAATAGCTGAATATATTTAGATCATCACCACTTGTTTAAGTGTTTCACTCAAATTTCACTTGTGTATCAACTTATAAACTTTTTCTTGAATGTACACTCTTATCTTTTTACTATTCAAATTCCCTTTAGTGTTTGACCAAAAACTCTAGTAGCTTACCTGAAGAGCGAACAAACAATGTGAAAAATATTGTTACATCTAAATCTTGACTCAAAAGATCAAATAAAATACAAAACTATAGAGAATACTTCAAAGAATTTTAAACGACATAAAACAATAAAAAAAACAATAGGATTACAAAAAGAGTTAAATGAGACAACAGGAACACTAAAAAAGACTAAATATAATTCAATAGATTAACAATCATAAACAATAGTGCAACATAATATATAATTGTGTTGAATTCTACAATTTTTTTAACTCTTGGATCCTCACTTTCTCTTTTTTTTCTTTTCTTTCAATATATATTTGCTTTCTTTTGAGTTGAATCAACTATTCTTTCTTATTCTTTTTTCTTCAATTTTGCAGTTCACACATAAACAAAGAAACTAAAAAGATTGCTCTCCAAACACTAAAACGCATGCAAGATCAAGGTAAACAATTAATAACTAATAGAATATAATAGGCACAAACTTTGTAAACTTAAAATAAAACTACAATTTATTTAATTTTCTAAATTATTCTTCTACTCATGATCTGCATGTTTTTTAAGTTTCCTCATTCATAGAATATTATAAGATTCAAGGAGATGTGTTTTGACCTTGGGTTTTGTCATAGATCATTTGAATTGTAAATATTCTTCCTAAAGTTCTTCTCATATATGTCCAAGATATAGTCTTTTATCATACTCTCCTTCTTGAAAAGAATTTGTCCTCAAATTTGTACCACTTGAAGATTCCTTATGATGAAGTTTGACATAAATGTTGAGTTTTACGTCAGATCCTTAATAATTTGATGTAAAATTGTTTTGACATTTACATTAGACTAACCGACCATCCAACATAAATGTTGAGTTTTACTTTAGATAACTAACAATTTGACATAATTTTTTTTTTACATTTAAGTTGAAATAAATGACAGTTCGACATAAATATTAAGTTTTACATTAGACTATTTGACAATCCAACAAAATAAAAGGGTTTAAATTAAAGCTTCCAACTTCTTATTCACGACTTTTTCCCCTTCCCTTTGTTTCTTTCTTTGAGGTGGCAACGATGATGATAGTAATGTTGCATGGATGTTTGTAGGTCCATATTGTGATATGAATTGATGGTTTTTGGTGTTTTATGGTAATGGTTGTTTTTCTCCATTTGCATTTGAAGTTTTGTTGGTTTAAATACATCATTGAAGTGGATGATGATATCCCTACTATACTATTGAAATTGAATAATGATTGTTTTTAGAGATCATAATCGCAATAGATATCTTCGTTAATTTTGTGCTATAATTTATCGTTTAGTTTCTCATATTTCAAATTTTTTTTTATCTTAGATTATGATTCTTAAATTAACAATATGGTTCATTGTATATAAATTAACATTGGTTTTCTTCTTCTGTATTTTAGGTTTTGGTTTAAGCCAAAACCAATTAAATTTTAAAAGAAAATGCAAAAATTTTCATCAATCCTCGTCAAGTCCTATGTAAATTTATATAGGATATTTTGTTCACATAAATCTTCATCACCATGTCAGACTACCACTTAACGTTAAAAATAAAAAATATACGTTAAAAATAAAAACTATCCAGTATAAAAAATAATGTTTGTCATAATGTTATACTTTCTGTATAGACATTTTCATTCATATGACTCCAAAAATATCTAAATACAAATAAAAAATAATTCTATTATAAAAAAGTAACACGTAACATTTTGAGAATAATATACATAACATTTTGAGAATAATATACCACTACCTAAGGAATTTGTGATTTTATATGAAAAATAACATTATACTTATTCATGTCTATATGTTATGGAATATAATTTCATCATAATTAAATATTAATAATATCAGTTATTAATAACATTAGTTAAACACATTAATAACTTTAAACTTTTTGTTTGACATCATTAATAATAAATATTTAAAAAATATTATTAATATTATAATATTTAATATAATAAATATTGATATATTTTATTTTTTATATAATAAAAAAGTTATAGTATTCATTCAATAGTTTTAGTTGTATTATTTTTATTTAAACTTCGTTAATTATTAATATAATTGAACATATATTTTGTCTTTAACAATTCTTACATTTGTTTATTAAGGAAAAATTATCAAGTTCTTTATCTTTTACTTTTACTTTTTAAATTTAAAATTTTTAGTGGTTCTTTCGAGATTAATTGTATATCAACATTATTTTTTTAATAAACATACATGACCATTACTAAATGTTAAAGTGTATTCAATTATCATAAGTATAAACCAAGTTTAAATTCAATTAATAAATTAAAGTTTTTGAACTACAGTTGAAATGTTTTTCTATTGTGCTAAAAATAAAATGTGTCAATATTGAACCAACTATTTATCCTTTATTATATTTGTAACAACTCTTCCAAAACTATATTATAGCATTTACACTATAAAGAGAATTGTCCTTTTAAGTTACTAATTCTTCTATCTTTTATGCTTTTGTATAGTTTCTTTCATTGATTTGTGCAAAAAAAAAAGAATGACTAAAACATTCTTAAGTAAATCTAAACTTTCAGATTATGTGGCTTAGATACATTATTGTCAACAGCATCAGAACAAATTCTTGCACGCAAGCACTTCAATCCAATTCTCAACAAAGTTACAAGAATAAACTCGAAAGTTAAGATTGTAATCCATCATTTCTACTCCAGTGCATACATAGATAACTAGCATCCTACAAGCTTCAATCCTGGCAAACATTGTATACTCCGTATTGAATTTATTCACACTTATAATAATGAACCTAAAATTTGAGCATAATTCATGAGAAAAAAATAAAAAATATATATAGGCTTTCGATATTATTATTAATTAAATTATGGTTAAATACAATTTACAATTGGAAACCAAAACAGGTCTATGTAAAGGGACTTCATTTGTATATAACAACAAACAAGCTTCAGAACTTACAAGGTCTGTGATTCAGTTTCGGGAGAGCTAACTACAGAATTATCATAACGATCACCATCCTCCTCCTCATCATCATACATGTAATCCCTACTCACTTCAACTTCAAGTTGTTCTATATCCTCATCCCTCATAAACTGCCTCAATTCCTCCCTACAAATCTCCATCTGATCCTCCAATTCACACTTCTGAACCTCGTGTTGCGTGATGGTCCACTGCAATGACTCAATAACTTCCTGGTCATAATCTAGCTTTTGCTCCGCCATTCGCCGGAACTGCGTGGCTTGAATCTCTACCGCGCTCTTCTCATTCTGCAGCCGCAGAATCATCGCCATTGCCTCCTCCGCCGACGAGGCAGCCGCCGTCCTCTCCTTCTCGAGGTCCGCACACGCCGCATTGGCCTTTAGTCTCTCCATCTTGACGAAATTTTTCAGCGTCATTACGTCGAGCACCTCATCCTCATTGCCAATGTCCTTCTCGTTTTCACCCTTCCCCTCCGACCCATCTTCGGAACCCGCATTGCCTCTCTCTCGGGAGCCATTGGTGCGCCTCCTGATGGAGGAACTCGACCTGGAAGGGCGCGCTTTTCTCAAAGGCGCGGTCTTTGCCTTAGAAACTCCCCACGCAACTTTGTCGAGGCAGAAACGGATTTGTGGTACGCCTCCGGAAGTGCAAAGGAATCGAATGGCGCTCTTGGAATTCCAACTGAAGCGCCAAACCTTGAACCAAAAGGAGAGCATCAAAAGGAGGCCTAAAAAGTTGAAAACGAGCGAGAGGGAGCGGAGAAGGACGAAGCCGCATCCGAATTGGGTGAGAAGATTGAGGGCAGGAGGGAAATCCATGGGCAGCAGAAGGAACCTCTGATGCAAGAGAAGGGAGGGAGAGTCTGCATCTGAGGCGGGAGGAGGCGGAAGGAATCGATCAGAAGTGGCCCCAAATGGAAGAGAAGGATGAAGAAAGAAGGTTGTGATGATGTGATCGAGGGCGTTGTTGCGGTGTTGGAAGGAGGAGGAGGAGGAGGGAGGATGGCGGTGATGGAGGAAGTGGTGGCGGACAAATCGAGGTGTTATGTGTGGTCATTTGGACCATTTCAGAGATTCTTTTCCATTACAATCCAACATTGGTATTCTTGTTCCTCTTCTTAAATTTCTTTCCAAAATCAACTTCCTCACAATTTTGACCCTCCATGTTCAAATACAATCTTCCATTGTTGCTTATTTTATATATATAGTAAGTGGCATTAAATTATACAAAATGTAACATTTAATATACTTTTTATTTTTCATTTTATCTGAGACTCCACACCAAACATGGTTCATTTAAAATAAAATTCATAACAGTATGATATTACATGTTATAGATAATTAATTTTTTTATTATTTAATGTTGAAGATTTGTTTCATGTTATTGACAATTTATTTTTTCACTTTCAATTATTGAAATGATAAGAAAAATTATTTATAAAAAAGAATATGAGGGGTTTTATTGTATTATTAAAACAAGATTTATTTTTTATAATATATTTTCTTTTGATCATTTTTATTTTATTTATCTTCTTTCTTCTAAGGTGTACTCCATTTATTAATTTTACATAAAACATTTGAAGTTTACCTTTACATGCTTTTTTTAAATTATGCAATAAGATTAGAAAGAAATTTTGAAAAGGAAAAATATTTCTACTATCATAGTAAAAACAATATTAGATTTTACATCTTATTTCAATATAAGTTTTTATATTCACATTTTATTTTCGTGATCACTTATACACTTTTAAACAAATGGAGAATGATCAATCGCGAGACTTATACGACCATGAAAGGTTTTACTTTTATGACTCTCTTACCATTTATGATTTTGCTTTCTATTAATTTGTGTTATATTCATTTACATTGTTTGAGGAGAATTTCATTTTGGAAAAAATAAATTACAAATAACATGCTCTATATATGATTATTATGTGTTCGTCTTATATTTGTTCATTACGAGAAAACATGACAAAAATAACCACATAAAATGAAATGTGAACTATGCAAAATAATTTTTCACATGTATCCTATGTGTATTGATTATTAAAACAAAGACAATATTTAGATTGTCATTATTATTTATAGATTCTTAGACTATAGTGAAATTATCCAAATTTAGAAAAAAAGAAGGAAGAGTATAAAATTTGGTATTTAGATGCACAAATGAGACCTTGTAACATGCTATCTTTGTATGTTTATCTAGGCAGTATATACACCATAAAAAAATGGTGGAATGATGATTTACATTGTATTTCTCTCTATTTATTATTTATGGTTTGTGAGGAAGGGAAGAAACATATTTCTAAGGTTGGTCAATGGTTTGTTTCCAACAATTTGTGAAGAAAGATATATCAATTTGTAGGATTTACACTCCTTTTTCATCTATATCAAGCGGGTGAGAAATGTTAAAAAAGAAAGCATATTATATAATTGGTTGTTTTGTTGTTGATTGGATTGAACTGTCACTAAAAAAAGTCAGGATTATTGATGGTTAGTATTTATTGGTAAGAAATAAAATATATCAATAAGTTTATTTTATGAATACTGACGTATAATATTAGTTGGTATAATTAATTTATCTATAAAAGTTATTGACGAATATAACAAATCTTTCGATAATTATATGTGACAATAGTGGTCTAATCACCAATTAATTAATTTATCGATAATTGTATTATATAAATGTATAGAGTTATTTATTCTTTTCTCCTAAAAGAAAACTTACCAATATAATAAACACCACCAAATAAAAGGAAACATTATAAATTATTGAACCAATAATATTATACAATGAAAACTTCTAATAATAAAAAGATTTGACATTTTAACATCTTAAATCCAATAAGAACGATATTTCAAGTTTATAGTGTTTACTTAATTAAATATTTTCTTTTGTTTTCCAAATAAATGTAGTAGTTTGACTATTGTTGAGCTCTAATAAGCTCACTAACACCTTCGTACGAAAGAGTTTGAAATCTATAATTTAGTTTAAATCTTTTAATCTTTAGTGGTTGGTAATCTTCTAAAGATTAAAATATTTAAATTATAAGTTACTCTTTTCAAACTTTATTGAAAGAAGACGTTATTGAGCTCATTAGAGCTCAAGAAGAGTCAAACTATTGCATTTATTTAGATAAAAAAGAAAATATTTAATCAATTACACACATTTTGAACTTGATATGTCATTTTTATTGGATTTAAGATGTCCAATCTTTTCATTATTAGGAGTTTTCATTGTATAAAATTTCATGGGGACTCTACCAATATTACTTTCTCCAATCTTGACTCCTATGAACTCTACCAATCTTACTTTCTCCACTCATGTGCAATTCAGTTTACATATTTCAAATGAAAGAAGAAAATACTTAGTTTAGATACCACCCTTGTGGTGCCATTGTGACAAACAATTCCCTTGTTGTAGGGGAATGTGTCCATGAAAAGCCATCTCTAAACGGGCTTGGCTTCATCTTTTGTTTCTCAATATGAGAAAATAATACACAATAGAACAATGAGAACAACTGAAATTATTTCATAGTTTAACATGGAATAGGTCAGTCTACAATAGAACATTGTAACACCATTTTTTTCTTGCTTTCTTAGGCATATAACTACACGAATAATCTCATCTCAAACAGTTACTTAATAATAACATTGTCACCACTTTTTTTAAATTCCAAATAATAAAGAAAATTCTCGTCTTACATCATAATACTTTATTAGCTTGACAAAGTTGAAAAAAATAACAATAAAATCTCTAAGACTATCCCAAACAACAAATCTTGTCCAACTCTCATTCTTCATTATTATGTATCTTCTGCAACACTAATATGATCATCTACTCTCATATAAAATACAATCATCGTAAGTGAAAAACACCAATGCAAGGGTAAACTAACAAAACAACGTAAAACCCCAATCTTGAAAACAAATTCACAAATTGTTTTAAATTCCAAAACATTTGGAAATATAACCATTTTCCAAAAATCCTTCTCTTGGTTAAAAGTAAAATCACCAAGTACAAGAAGAGTTGGTCTAGTCTTTACTGAGTAGGCCCATGCTCTTGCCTTTTGAGCCAACTTTATTTGTAAATATTAGAATAGGATACTTTTAGGTCTTATATAATGGGCCAAGTATTATAGGATTTTATTTGGGCCATTTTGGGCTTGGACATTATAGAGTAGTTTGAACCTAAAAGGAGATGGGTCTTGGATTGGGTCTTGAGGAGAGGTGCCTAAAATTAGGGTTTCTTAAACCTAGAGGAGTGCACACTATCAAGACAAAATCGTCTAGAAAAAGTACTGCCTAAGCAACCCATGTTTTGAAATTCAACAAAAAGCATTAAACAAGATATTGTTGTATGTAAAAATTTGTTTAAAATAGTAGCGTCTAATGAAGAAACATTTTACAACGTTTGAAGTCAAGAATATAAGTAATTTTTTTAAACCAAACTGTTTTAAAAGTTAGAAAGTCAACGTCTGAAAAAAATTGTCTCTCACTGAAATGTCTCAATGGTATGAGAAAAATAAGCTAGTTTCTTATTAAAAAAAACTCTATCTTTTATATAACACGAAGGATAAAAAGAAATCTTTATTTAATACATTGTTATATCAAGTAAAGCTTTCTAGAGAAAACATTGTCTGATGAAGAAGGTCTAAACGCTTTAGCCTTTGAAAACACATCTCATATGTATACTAGCTGATGAATATACATGTTATTTATCTTATCAAACTATGCATTTATGAATGAAATGACAAATGATAAAATGTCTTGAACATGCTACACTACTTAACGTTTATCAGCGTTCAAAACATTTAATGAATGCACGAAAAAGTACCTTGATACTTGTATACTTTGTTTCTTGATATCTGTGGAGATCAATAAAGTAAAAAGATATGATCAAAATCACGACATCCAAGAAAAAGACCTTGTGAGAGAAGAAGAAAATTCTAGAAATGTTTCCATTGAACTCATATGCTCTGTCACATCATACAAGCTCAAGTTTCACTTAAGGCTATAAGAAAGAGCTTTGGACCTTACAAAGTATACTAAAGTCAGACTTCACATCTAAAGACTACAGTTGTTCAGAAGAAAACTTCTTTGTCTAGATCATCTTTCAAGAGATGCTATATATATATATATATATATATATATATATATATATATATATATATATATATATAAAGAAAGCTTGAAGAGAAGATGTGGTTGATGAAAAACATAAGAAAGATAACATAAGAAGAATAATTATGTGAAAAGAGAGAAAAACTTAAAGTGTTTTTATATTTTGTGAAGCTCAATATTTCTTGAGAGATGAATCTTTATAAAAGAGAGGAACACTTTCAAGCGTCACAACTTGTTTTGTATTAAAAAACATATCCTCTCGTTGAGAGTCAATCCTCTATACCTTGTAGAAAATCCATTTGTAGATTTATTGTAGGTTTTGAAGAGAACACAAATACTTGTTTATTCAACTCAAGTTGAGTTAAACATCTAGACAATTGTCTAGGGTAAATCTTGGAGAGGCTAATCTTGGTTTAGTCGTGTTGACTACGAAGCCATGAGTGGTGCTAATAATCATTGTAACCAAGAGTGGTGAGAATACTCAGTGAGATCCTGGAGAGGAAAAAAACGTGTAATATTAGAAAAGATTAGTCGAACCCCTTAAGAGTTCTTAAGGGAGAACTAGACGTAGCTCAGGTTGAGTGAACTAGTATATAAATCAATGGTTTACTATCTTCCTATCCAAAACGGTTTCCATTTATCTCATTAAAAACTAGTGTCTAACCATTTTACAATTCATATAAATTATCTTTACAAGTCATTAGTTGCTGCTTTGCGAAAAGATTTTGAAAAACACCATTCACCCTCATTTAGTGTTTTTCTTGATTATTTCACACACTTGCCTTGTGAGTCTCTTCCTTGTGCGCTACATGGTGTGGAAAGTGCGACTTGCTTAGGTAGTAAGTCACCCTAGAATCATGCTTTATTTTGGCTTCATTTTTCTAGAGTTTGGATTCAAATTTGGCTCTCCTTTTGGAGACCACTCTAGGGTTAGCTTGACTTGTAAATAAAGACCTTCACTCATGTAATTTTCAGCTTGAATTTAAGTAATGAAATGTTGCCCAATTGGGTGCACATGCCTCTTGTTTGAGCTTACCTTAGAGTAGAATCCTTTCTAGGCTACTCTACTTTCCTTTCCTAAGAGTTGACCTCACCTCTCTCTAGAAAACCTCACATAAAATGAACAAAAACATTCTTAGTCTCCCTCATTCTCATTGCTTTCATGCTAATCTTCATCTTTTCTCCATCATCTTCCACCATGGATGCAAACAAGCTTGGAGGAAGGCCATCATATGGTATCTAAAGTCAAGGTTCTTCACAGCTTCTGCAAGAGATAAGTCTTTCCTCCATTGTTTTCTTCAATTTTCATGTTCTTCATTACTTGTTCTTCATGTCTTGAGTAGTTTGTACCGTTTGGATTTTGTTCTTTCTTCTTCTTCTTTTCGGTTCAAATTCATTTGTTTACCTTGAACCTTCGTTTTGAGTGCTTTATCTTATTTCTACCTATTGCTTTTACATTTTCTTTGAGTATTTATTGTTTTGCTCGGTGAAAATGATTTTTTTATTCATTTTGATTTTAAGGTTTAGAATTTGTGTTTAGTCCTTATATGTCATAAAATCTATTTTAGTCATTCAAATTTTTAAGAAACATGTTATCTTCTTTGATTTGTGAATTGTGCATACCTTAGTGTTTTTGAGTGCTTTTTATTTTACAAAATTAAGTTCATATTTATGAATTAGTTCTTAATAAGTTATTAAAGTTAGAATTCTATTATGTTTTCATTGAATTTATATTCTACACTTTAATTCTATTAGATTTATTCTTTCAAGAGGTTCTTGTTTCACTACTTTGTTTCAAGTAAAATTGTATGTTGAATATGGTGTAATGGTGATTCAGTTTTAGTATTTGTGTTAATGTTGTTAAAACCGATTGGAACCCGTGAACCAACCTGGCCCACCATGAATTGAGATTAATTGTTTTTTGAAAGTTTGATATGGGTCAATCAATTTTGAACCCGACTCACTAAGAACTCGGCTTACCCGGGTTGAACCGTGATTAGTCGGGTTGACTCACCAATCCACTTAATTTTTCTAAGAAGTACTTTTTGTTGGGTTAGTTATTTTAATTAATATTGAAATGAAGACTCGTATGGAATTATTTTTATATAGAATAATTAGGCAACACAAAAAATCTACAAATCTATACTTAGTAATTGAACTTTTATGCAAAAACAAATTTGAATAGTTATGAAGCTACTAAAAATTTTGTTGAGAAGATTTTGTGATATATTTGTGTGAATGAAATCTTATGTTTAATTGATCATAAATATAATTTAAAATCTTTCCCCTTTATTTAGATTTGAATTAGAAAATTTTTGTTATTTTTTTTAATTGAAACAAACTTGTAATTAAGTGAGGTAGTGAACTAACCCGTTTAATCTGCCAACCCGTTTAATCCACCAACTTGTGATGGATCGGACCAAGTTCAATTTTTTTCAACTTACTAATAAGTGAATTGGGTTGAGTTGGCTCAGTCGATCGAATGATTCATTTTGACAACATTAATTTTTATGCCACTGAAAAAGAGATAAAAGTGTGTTAAAATAACAAAAGTACAAAAAAAAAGTTAAACAAAAGTGGAAAAGAAAATTGACAAAAAAAGTGTCCTAGAATCACTCTTACTAGTTAAAAATTGTGTTGTTTAAATTGTTTAAACTTTGGAGTTGTGTATCTTGCAATTTGCTTCACTTGTGGTATCAGTTTTGAAACTAATTGAGTGACAATACGCACTAATAGAAAACGGTCTTGAGAAACAAAAAACATCCATTCAATTATAGTCTTAATTTTGGCTTTTGTAATATATTTTAGAAACTTTCTTTTAAGTATTTCTTTTGGGTGCTTACCTTATTTCTATACCTTAATTTCTTATGTCCCATCCTATTAAAGCCTAGCATATTGAAGAACGAGATCTGTCGCAAATATCTCAAAGCTAAGCAAAGGGAATAACTCTTAGAGTTCCTGTAAATAAGGAATGAAACATAATTATCTTTTGTGATATTTTGTTTTCCAATAATGGCGACCATCACTGCCAACGTACGCTCAGGCTGGTGGGATCACGTGACGGTTGGCCTTGACTGCTGTTGGAGTGGTTCGATGGGGAATGGAGAAGAAACTCGTAGGTTTTATACATTGCACACAGTACAATAATCCATTTGAAACCATATAATATAACATTTCACTTTTACATTGCATACATTTCACTTTTACATTGCATACAAACATATATAAATATAAGGTTCACATGAGAATGAGAGTGGTATGTAATGAGAATGAGAAAAGTGTGTTATGAGAAGAATCTCAATGAGAGATTCTATTTTCTAGCAAGTTGTAACAGAATGATTGATAGAGAGATTGCAGTATCTAGGTATCCTGATATTCTACCAACCATTTAACTCATGTAGAGTTGGATGAGGTGGTGGAGAGAATGACAAAAGGTCTTCACCCAAGCCCTTTGGGTTTTAGGAGTAGAAGATTTATCTCATTGTGAGTAGGTTGAGATACCATTATTTATATCTCTGCAGAGTATAAATACTACCATGAGTGTATGCCTATAGTAGTCTATATCAGCATTATATCTAGATAAGTGAGTATAGTGGTCTTGTGGTTGTATGAATTGCTTGTTCTTGAATGTTGTTAATTGTTAAACTAAATTATTATGTGATACTTTATTTCTATACTAGCTTACCTTTGCTTTTCTGTTGTCTATCTTTGTATGTGGTTTCTCTTTTGTATATCACCTAATAGTGTGAGCTTAGAGATTTATTTTTGAGTTGTTCCAATTAGAGGTGAGGGAGAAACAAATGAATTGTTAGATAAATCTACAAAAGTATATTTTTTCTTGAAGAATGTTTGTTTTACTAGTTGTTCTTTTAGTATCTATGTAACGTTTTATTTTGATAATTTTATACTATTAAAATGAAATATTGGATTCATTTTACATCTTTTCGGCTGCACCCGTCATTATTTTATTTTTCTGCACCCCATGATTTGTTTTGGAGTATGTAGTATTACTCGTTCAACCCATAGCTACACTGGACACACCTTTACTTTACTTTATTTCGTTTTGTACTAGGCCGCGTATCATCACATTACTCACACATCCAACTTTTCATTTTTTAAGTTTTAGGCTCCTATTGTGTTATTTTAAACACTTGTTTTTCATACCCCCACCGTTTTACAAATGCACTTTTTTTCTCTAAAAACAATCGAATACTTAAAAATTATAAAATCTTCAATATTAAAATTATAAATAGTTTTAAAAAATAAAAAAAATGTAAAAAATGAAAATTAAAAAATACTTTTATTTCTATTGCTTTTGTTTTTATATCTCTCCGGTCACTCGTGTTGTCTAACATTTATTTTCAAATAATTTAAAAATTATAAAAAATATAAAGTAGTTTTCCAAATTAAAAAATTCAAATCAACATTTTCTTAAATAGTATTTCACGTAATCTTTAATTTTTTTATTATGAATGAAAATATGTGAAAATAAGTATTAATCCTTGTCTAACGTTTTTTTTTAATTCTTTTCCTTATAAGTATTTTATTATTTTTGGCAAAATTTAAATATTTTTAAAAACTATATCTTTTTTACACATTTAATTATCATCATAGGTTGGATAGATACTAACACCTCTTCTATATGCTATTGACTCTTGAAAAAAATTGATTTCGTAAACCACACTATATTTTATTTATTTTTTATTTTTTTAGCTTTTCAAAATAAACTAAAGTCACGACATCAAATCTCTTTTCAAATATCTTTTTTTTATCGTTCCTTCACTATATAAGTTGCGACACATTACATTTTGAAATATCTTTTTAGGATGGCTAATGAAGTAAAAATATATTTTTTTAATTTTCTTACTGTATAAATTTATTATACTTTTCTTTCATACAAAATTATTTATTTTAAGTTTTTTCTAATAATTTAATTATTAAAATTATAAAATTAAATTTTATTTATTAAATATATATGTAAATATTTTAAGAAAAATATATAAATGTCTTAATATTTAAATTTTAATTAATTAATAAAATTTTCAAAATTATTTTAAAATAAAAATATGTTTATAAAAAAATTAATAAAATGGAAGTTATTTGTTTTTATAATGACTCGTATAAGACAATATGAAAAAGTAATTATTTAAAAGTTTAAAAAGAAAAAAATTAAATATTTAATTTATTAAATTATTAAAATCATTTTAAAACAAAATTATGTTTAGGTAAAAATGTTTAAAAAACATAACAAACTTAAACGTATTAAAATGGAAAATGTCTCATAATCTCACACTTGATAATTCATAATTGATATATTGTAGCATTACATTTAAGGTAACATCCCTTAATCTCACACTTCATAATTCATATAATTCTTCTAATTTATTCTTCTATCTTTTTCTTCATTGGCACTGAATCAAACGACATTCCTTCATCTGCTCCCGTATAACGAATTATACGATCATCGCACATACACAAACACAAACAAGTAGGGTGAGCTAACATGCAACAAATCATTTATAAAACATGCATAATTACTTTGATACACTCAACAAACCTCACATAATAATTATATGTCAGACACCCTCATACCATCATACAACAATCGCATCATAGATACTCATCCCATCATACCACAATCCCTAATAGACACTCATCCCACAATACCCAATAAACACTCATTCCACAATATTCAATAGACACTCATTCCACAATACCCAATAGACACTCATTCGGATGATACGATGATGAGCGGTCACGGGAGGTTATGCACTTGTGATGACTTCTACTTCTTCTTACAAATACACTTCCAAAATACTCCATACCATCCACAAGGTTAGTCCTCAACACTATGTCCAAAACAGACACATAGACCAGGACCTCCTGCCCCTCTCACCACATAATTCATCCTTCTCTACTTGAGATTGAATGATTATTAGAGTATTAGGATAACCTCCAACAACAGGACCCTCAACATCAACATATACACTAATACCATATCATTACAGAATCTCTCCACGAGACTCATACCATGCTCATATTCCTCAACTCATATTATACCATTCCAAAATCTCCCCATAATACTCATATCATGTTCAGATGCATAAATTCAAATCCAATATAATAAAATACAATCATCACAGAAATCATACAAAATGAATATATCACAAAATAAATTAACAATACTAAAATATCACTATAAATGGTAACCGGAGAAGAATCAAATGTTTGACGAATCAAACTCACCATAAACGCCAGTACATATGACTAGTCACAACTTATTGGATTTGACCAGGGCTGCTCTATGATCAAGGATGTATCAACTCCAGTTTTTAAGATTCCTCTATCCTACCATCACAATTATAACCTTAATATAAACGTTCTGGGGAACTAAGGAGTTGAATCTGGCATAGCCGGTTAAACATCTTTTTATCCTTCCAGAAAGATGAATCCATCACATATTTTATATCAATTGAGTATATTGCATAATAGTTTAACAGTACTTAATCTGTTCAATAGGATTTAAGTTAAAAACCGAGTAGACTTCCAGGAAAGAGAGGTGTGTCACCATGGACAACTTAAGTACCAAGTTTTTCCTTAGCCAAAGTGTTCCTCAACTAGTTTTTAACAAATTTCTTATTTACAGATTCAAAACAACAACATATAATATTAACATAGAAATTAAATATAGATAGATATACACCAAGCACATATGTTTTTCATTAAGAGTATTCACACAGAATTTCAAGACATGAATAGTAATAAAACAATACTAAATCATAATATAAAAGCTTAGAAAGGTTAGCTCCCCTAACTCTATTCCAGACTTAATCTCTTGCTCAGAATTTGTTGCCCCGAAAACCCTCCAGAACCTCTACTCTTCTTGCAATTAAAAATTTCTTCCTAACTCTTTCTTCTCTATTTCTCAAGATTTATCACTTGATTTTTCCTCTCTTTGTGCAAAATAACCCCCCCTCTCATGGCTATTTATATTCCAAAAATGTTACTATTTAACAATTTTTTAATATTATTTATTATTTTAATATTATTTTATTATATTAATATTTTAATCACCACATATTTGATCCCTCAATAATGCTTTCAAACGTGGAGTGCTTATCATTATGAATATTTTAAATTTTTTTTAAAACAAAAAGGTAGAAAAAAGTTTAAACCCATATTCTTGAAATCACCACAATTTTCTACCATTTAAGCTACCAAAATTTCTTATTTAGCTTTCTACATTTTATTTCTACATAAACTTATTAATTATATTTTCCATTTACAAAAAATTTTATTACTAGTAATAAAATTGTTACTGTTAAGGTAAATATTTTTAATGGGTATTAGAGAAAAGAAGTAATAAATTAAATAAAAAGTTAACAAAAGAGAGGTTGTGCTATGCAGGACTTATGAAAAAAAAAAAATAAACATAAAAGAAAGCAAAAGATGCAGGAAAATAAGATTGAAGAAGTCGTAAAAAATAAAATAAACATATTAAAAAATTAAAAGTCGTGTATTCTTCATGACTGTTCTTACTACCATGACTACTCTTACTACATTCAAAACATGTATATTGATGTAGATGATTACGTTCAATGTTTATTCCATTTCTTCTACAGAGCCTTGTTCAATTTCTTCAAACCCAGCATCACACGTATGATTATTAAAACACTCAATCTTACAAATCATCAGTCTTGCGTTGCTTTCAATTACCTCAAATCAAACATAATTTTAATCGTAAATATAACTTCACTAATTTTGTTGAACATAAACACCCCTCCAAACATACACAAACTTAAATTTATTTCTGCAAGTGAGTTAGAACTCATGAAACCAAATGAGGTTTCTTCCATCATCTCCCTTCCTCTCAAATAGTAAAAACGCAGAAACAAACGTAGCGTTAATGTCTTCATTTATGACCTCAAAAAAAGAAAGGAAATATATATATATATATATATATATATATATATATATATATATATATTATGTATATATTAACAAATTATAATAAATAATAATATAATTAATTTATTAACTAGATATACCATTTACATTTTCTATTTGAAATTATCCCATCAAAATTTAATATTTATATAGAAATTTATTTAAATTGGTAAAATTGATTATTAATATTAATAATATTCTAGTTTTTAAAAAATATATTTGGGTTAAATATGTTTTTAGTCCCTAAACTATTGACCCTTTCTGGTTTTCGTCCCTCTTTCAAAGTATTTCGAAACGTTCGTTTTAGTCCTCGAAAACTAAACCAAATTGTATCTTACTTTGAAAGAGGGACGAAAACCAGAAACGACCAATAATGTAGGGACTAAAAACATATTTAACCCAATATATTTTCACTAGTTTTATATTTTATGTTGCAACTAATTTATATTCACATTAATTTTACATATTATTTAATAATCTGGAAATTTTATTAAAAAAGTATACACATTTAATTTTCAAAATTCATATTTTAAATTATTAAACATTTTTTAATACATTTCAAAAATAAAAATAAAAATCCTGCATATCAAGAAAAATCGATTTGCAGAATATTTTTTTGGTTTAGGGTAAAAAATTAATAAATTATGAGTTAGCTATAGTACTTGTTATTAAGGATGTTGTCCTTGTCATTGTCCACGTCCAGGTTCAATCTTAATCTCAACTGAACGATCTTGTTCTTGTCATTGCCAAAAATGGCTCTGAAGGCAAAGAACAAGAAAAATCAGCAGCAGAACCAGCAAAAGCCAAGAAACAAACAGGACCTGAAATCAAAATCTTGGCTCGACCTTCCAAAGAATCTCCATAAAATCATAGAAGGGAACCCAAATCTCCACAAGAACATCAATGGTGGGGGCATAATCAAGTCATGGAGATCACCACCAAAGCAATGCAATCCACATTCCAAACCTCCCTTGGCTTCAACTCTCCAACCCTGATGCCATAAACGCTGAGAATTACCCTAGACACGTTGCTCGAAGTGGCTCCATCGAAACTTCATATGCATACATGCCCTTTGGGTGCTGGTGTAGACCCTTCTTCAGAAAACTGCCAAGGTACCCTTGGGAAAATTATGTGGGGTGCTCCAATGGCATCCTCATAGCTGAAGTTGAACCACTTTACATGTACAATCTATGGAATCCAACTCATAGAGAAACGTTTCGACTTCCTTTATGGGATCCCAAGGTACCAATTAAACTCGCTGTGCTTTCTTCACCACCTGAAGATCATAACTGCGCAGTCATGATGCTAACAGGAATTAGTCAACCAGCTTTTGCATTTTGCAAACTGAAAGGAAGGTCTAATGGTTCATGGATAACACCAGAGCCTCAATGGACCATGCAAGATTGTACCCTCACCGAGCCATTAGGTAGCCAACAGAAGGCTGTGCAATTCACTAATGCAATAGGATTTCAAGGAAAGTTCTATGCTTTAAGTGTTCAGGGGAGTCTTGTGGTTATCGAAGACGTTGATTCTGTTGCAAAAGTCACTGATTTAAGTGGCACAAGGATATTTCCTTTGGTTTCTTCAAACCATTTCAGAGAATATTTGGTGGAGTCTGAGGGGGAAATTTTGCTGGTTTTTATTTTATCAAGAAAATCGAGGTTGCATGGTGTGGATGGTGTCGAGGTTTATCAACTGAATGTGGCTAGAGTCTCTTGGATTAAAGTGGAGAGTGTTGGGGAACAAGCAGTGTTTGTGGGAAGTAATTGTAGTTTATCTGTGTTGGCAAGTGAAGTAGGATGTAGGAGGAACTGCATTTATTTTAGAAACCCTGTGGCTGATGAATGGACCGTATATGACATGCAATCTGGTAGTTTTTTGTGAGGCAAATCCAACAAAATCATCTGCAATTTGGATTAAAAAAATTGAAGAATAAATTTTTCAAGCAGGATAAAACGTTGATATTGTTGCTAATTTTTTTAATGGTTTTGTTAGGTTCGTTTTTTGTGTATCTCATGTGGACTAAAAACATAAAAATATTGAGCAACACAATGAAGAAAAATTTTATTGTTTTAAAGTGTTTGATTGGAGATGTCAGCCTCTTACTTGCAAGAGTTGTCTCAACTTCCAAATAAGTCAAATTACGTTAATTTCTACTTTTTATTGCTCTCTTCTTAATCTCCTTTCCATGGCAATTGAGTTATAAAGTAGACGTGACAGGAAAAAAATAAAATAGAGAACGGTATGAGATCTGTTGAAGAATCTTTTGTAACATTACAGAACGGCAGGGCCAGATTTAGGCTTGAAATTGTTAGAAGAAAATACATATGAGGGAGTGTGACACATAGAATTTCACTAAGAAAAAAAGAAGATAAATAGAAAACGAAATCAAACTCAGTAGGTATGCAAATGTGCAGCTGTTGGGGTAATGATTTCAAGAGTTGCTGTGGATTGTGAGGACCCCGTGAATACACTGCTGCTTGAAGTTGAAGACAGTGGTTGGTTATTTGAAAAAGCAGGAGTCCCAGAAGCCATAGAACTGAAAGATGCATTATAGACTGATCCCCTTTGTGTGAGAATGGGCAATGGAGCTTCAAAATTAAGCATCTGAACAACTTGCCTAATGGTAGGTCTCATGAGGTAATCTGTGTGAGTGCAGCAAAGGCCAACTATCATTAACGTCTCCATTTCCTTCTCATCAAAGTGTCCATATAAGCTTGAATCAGAAGCTTTAAGAACTTCACCAATGCTATGGAGTTCCAAAACCCAATCCACCAAATACATCTGTTCTTCCTTCATATTAGATTCAATTGCTTTTCTACCACAGGCTATCTCCAAAGCAACTACTCCAAAACTGAATACATCAGATTCCCTACTGGCCTTGCCTCTTGTGGTAGCTTCAGGAGGCAAATACCCAATTGTTCCTGCTAAAACGGTTGTTTTTGATCCTATTCCATGATCCATTAGTCTGGCTAACCCAAAATCACCAAGCTTTGTATTAAAATTAGAATCCAACATAACATTGCTGGATTTTATGTCTCTATGAAGCACACATTCTTCCCACTCTTCATGCAGGTATAACAATGCTGATGCCAACCCTCTCGCAATATTGTATCTCACCTTCCATGTCAGCAGGCCTTTTCCCTTGAACAGATAAGAATCCAAGCTTCCATTTTCCATGAACTCATAAATCAGCAGCAGGTCCTCATGCTCATGGCACCACCCAAAGAGTTGAACCAAATTCTTATGCCTCAGTTGACCAAAGATCTTTACTTCAGATATATACTCTTTCACCCCTTGTCTAGATCCACGAGATACCTTCTTAATGGCAACATAGGTGTTCAACTCTCTTATAAATCCCCTGTAGACGGCGCCAAAACCTCCCTGTCCAATTTTGTTTTCTGTTGCGAAGTTATTGGTTGCTCTGGCTAGTTCTTCATAGGAAAATTTCTTGGGTACAGAGACTTTTTCGAAATCATTGTCCATAGCATGGTCAAAAAGGGAGACATCTTCTATTCCTCTAGTCCTCATCATCCATCTCACAAGAAAAGTTACCCCCACAATAGCTATTAAAACACCAACACCAAGTCCAACGCTCAGCCCTATCACCAGCCCTCTTTTGCTTCCACCCTTGTCTTGTTCCATCTCCAAACTAGATTTGAAGGACCATGAACTAAGAGTATGTTCCTCATAAGTATATCCTGTTGCCGAAGAGAAACCAAATTTAACCCATTCAGGTAAGATATCACTCAAATTGACCACTGCGAATAAGGTCTGTTCAATTTTGGCATTATCCTTATATCCGGTGAAGGTGACACTTAATCTGTTTGACACAGACTCAAAACTAATTTCAGCATCATACCCTCTTTGATCCATGCTAGTGTACCACTCTGTAGTGTGAGTAGTGTTAATAGCATTGACATCGATACCCACATGATCATATTTCGGATCCCAGTCATTAGCCAAGGTATCAAATTCCACTGCTACAAAAGGAAAGTCCTTTGCGTAATTTATAGACCCCAGTTGCTCACGGCTGGCCAGACCAATACCACTTCCATCTATTTTGGAGTCTGGAAACTTTGGATCTGCCAGAAAGAAGGTGATTCCATCTCCATGATAGGTTTTATTTGGGGTGTTGATGGTAAAGAAGAAATGGGTAGTGAAATCTGCAACCTTTCCCGAACTCTTGTCCCAAAGATGCAATAATTTGTTATATACGACTCTACCATAACTATCTGGCTTATACTCGGTGAGTTGGAGGATTCCTTGCACAGCTTGAACATCTCCCGAGGTATTGAAGTCGTTTCCAGTGTCACCAAATTGCTGATAGTTGAATTCCAATGAAGCTGCATGAGGTGTTACAAGAAGCAAGAGTGTTAATGTTACATGAAAACAAGCACTTACATAACTTTTCTTGCAGTAGCAAGATGCTGCCATGACTGGAGAAAGATGTTGGGTGCAATGGAAAATGGAATACTACAAATATGGTTTGGTTGGGTAGCTGTTTCTAGAGTTCTAGTCAATGATAGGTGTTTTGTTCATTAACATTGTTGTTCACTGTTTTATGATTGAATGAGTCAAACATGGGTAAACGAACCCTCTACGAAAAAAAGGATGAAAAGTGCAAGTTTAATAGATATTTGAACCACATTTGTGTATTCAATGTGAACCTCTCTAAATGGCTATTCCATTGAAATTTCTCAAGAAACATGATTTCTATAGAAAAATTTACAAGTCATTTGTTGTTTGGAAGTGTTGTGTTCACTCTTTCATCCTTGGTCTAAGAACAAATATGATCTGACAGGTACATACTACTAGATTTTGTTAAAAAAACATTTTTCTTTTAACTTTGAGTGGTCAATGCTTCATTTATTGAAGTTGTCAATTACACGTAAAGAAGTCTATAAAAGTTGTTGGGGACCGCAGAGCTTAGTTGAAGATATTTCTACAACCACAACAAATAAATAAATTAAGAAATTTCCGAACAAAAAAGGCATTGACAATGTCCCACAGTTCCTCTTACCTTGTCAACTGCTCAATTTCGTGCCATTTGCAGCATTTGCAACCCCATTCATTCTCTTCTTTGTCGTTTTTCATCTTCTAACTTATTTAGCCAGCTTTTTTATAAGAAGAAAAAAGTAGTTTAAAAAACATTTAGAGAAAAATGATGGTTTCAGAACCATATAGCCATGTAAACTATGCTTCTATGCTTTTAATATTAATATAATCATATTACAATATAAAATTTTCAATTGTAAAAAAAATATATTAATACCTGATGTAAATTTGTTGGGGTGCAGAGATATCATTATCCATTTTAAATTAAAAAATAAACAACAACATTTAAAAAAAAACTAAATTGAAATTTACATATTTAAGAGAAATTGAAAATATATATTTTTATAAGTAATATAAACAACCTTACCTTAATATTTTATTCGTGCAAACAATTGATACTATCAATTACAAATTGTTATGGAAAAAATTATATAATATAATTGCAATAAAAATTAAAATATTTTCGTGACAGACTAGAATTAAAAGTCTATACCAATATATTACCAAATCAGTACGTTAAAATAACATTTTTATAGAATTAAAAAGATATCTAAGCAATTGATTTTACTCCCCGATGTAAAACCCCAACTATTTTATAACTTATGGTAGTATAAAAATAACGAGACTAAGTTATTTTAATATTAAATAGTTTTATTATAAATAATTTTGTTATAAATTAGTTTTATTATTTTAAAACATATAATATCTTTAGAAATCACTTTTCTAGAGTTCAATACCTTCTTTCTAAGAATTCTAACTCCTGAGTCATCTCTTTGACGATCAGGAGGTGTCTAATAGACCACGACTACATTCCTATCTGATTGTTTTCTTTAATAGCATGTAAGTTTAGACTCTTTTTTCTTTTTTCGTTCTTAATTAAAATCATGCTTAACGATTTTTTGTCGCATGTGAATTGTAATGTGCTTTCTTAGTCTCTCGTTGATTAGAGGTCCTAAGGACTCTCTCTGATCTTTGTTTGGTGTTTTGTAGGTGTTTCTAGAATTCCTTGAGCTATAATCAAGGTTTCGGTGTTTATAGAATTTCGTTGCTTCAGTGTAAGGTAAAGGAAGCTAGTTTTTTTTTATCTTAGTTAAATTATGATGTATGAATTGTTATTTACTGGTGTGTATAACTAATGTATGTTGTTGGTTGTGTTAAAGACGATTGTTATTAAGTATTGAATGTTTGAAATGATGAAAATTGGTTGAATGATGTAGTGCACCTTACTGTTTTCGTTTGGAATTGATTAATTTTCATGAATGCTTATGTTGAAATGCTTGATGGTATCAATTTGGTTAGGAAGTTGAGAATAAGTGATTTTGACTAAGTTATAAGTCATTTTCTATAGTAAAAATAGAGGTTTGATAGGTGAGTTTTAGAATTAATGGTTTAAGGTGAGAATTGGTGGTTAGAAGATGTTATTTTGGCAATTTGTAACTTGTTTGGGATGAGAATTAGTTGATATGTGCGTTAGAATGGAGTGGTAGTCATTTTGGAGTATTTGCAAAGTTGTTTAAGTGTATTTTGGGGGTTTGAACTAGTGAGATTTTGAATTTTAAGTTTTGTGTCAAAATAGTCATTTTGGAGGGTTAGAAGTTACGAAAGGTGCATAAAATAGGTCATGAGTATCAGAAGGTCCTAGTCTTGGGTGTTTCTAGTATGATCTAAGGTGAGTGATAACAGACTAACCTTGTTAGGGTGGTAGGGTGAAATCCATTGACAATGACTTTGCAAAGCAGTAGAGGCCACCATAAGTGCACAACCTGTCATAGCTCGAAATTCATTCTAAGTCTGGATAGTCTAGTCAAAGTATGATCATGCATAAAGTGTTTAATTGATTGATGTGATATGTGTATCATGTGTATAATGTATAAACATTTATATATACCATTAATTGTTTGTATTCTAGCTTACCTTTGTTTTTGTGTTGTCTGTTGTGTGTTGCTTTCTCTTTTGCGATGATGACCTAAATGGTGTGAACTTAGGGAGACATTCTTTACCGTTATTCCAGCGAGAGGTGAGGGTGAAACAGTTGGAAAGTCAAATAATTCTACATGTAGATCTTGTCTTTTGTAGGTTTGTTTCTTATAGTAGTTCCATTATCATATATGTAATATTCATTTTAGTAATATTTTACTATTAAAAATGAGAGGTTAGAGTCTAACTTAAATTTTATGTTTGACTTTAACAAGAAAAATAAAGAAAAATAAAGAGAATAAAAATAACATAAGTAAGTTGAACAAAAGAATAAATAATAAAATTGAATATTTAGTAATCTAGTAGAGTAAACTAGATAGAAGAGAATAAGAAAAATCATTAAAAATTGTGGAATTTTATTTAATTTAGTAAAAGACAGAAAATAATGGAAAAGATAAAGAATAGTGCAATAAATCTCACAATTTTGAAGATTGTGCTTTTTACTCCTTTACAAATTTTGTTTTTATTTTTACCTTGAAATAAGTCATAACTATTTGTTTATTAGCGAATTTTAGTTTATGAAATTATAATATCTATAAATATATTTTAAATTCTATTTTTGATATGATATGTTTTTTTTTATTAAAATGTAATAATAAATTATATAAGTTTATAGTTTATTATAAACTTAAAAGGCTTAATATATGGTCCCAATTTTTGTTAGCTTTGTTCGAAATGATCTTAATTTTTTTTATGTTCAATCTAATCCTAAATATCGTAACTTGTGTTCAATTTAGTAATTTTTGTAAACGTCATTTAAATCGTTAACGACACATCACCAATCAGTGAATTACATGACAGTTATTGGCTAATGTGGCTAGGACCACAGTCAACTAAGGATGGTCACACCAATGAGGGCTTGACATGTGACAACCCCTTTCTTCACCCAAAAATTAGGGTTTCAGATTTGCATCAGCAGATTGAGAAAAAGCTTGGTCAATTGTCGTCACGCGAGAATAGGGTTTCTTCTTCACGGTGAATATGGTGAACTTCGTGATAGTTCGTTTGCTTCTACGTTTTTATCCTACAGGTGAATGAAGAAGGTGTGGTGGAGAAGCTTGCAGAGAGGTGCTGGTGCGATTTGGGTTTGCGTTAGTGATTTGGATTTTGCTCACAAGAGGTTGATGATGATGTTGGTGGCTCTTTACCGTTGCGGCGCAAATCACACTTCTGGTTTGAAGGAGATTTTTGGTTATGTGGGTTTTGATCTTCCGTGTCTCAGGTTGGTGGTGGCTGGTGGAGAATGAAGAAGCTTCACGACGTTGCTCAAAGGTGCGAGGAAAACTCTCGATTTGGTTTCGTGATGCTTGTGTCAGAACATTTGGAATAACGGCGCAACCATTTGGTTAGGGTTTCGAGATGTCTGATGATGGAGGTCCGAAGATGGTGGTTGACTATGAGAGTGACAACGACGATTAGGATTGGTGGCTAGGGTTTCTATGTAGGGGGAAATTAAGGTTTTTGGAGGTAGGAGATGATGATGACGTGTCAATGGTGATTTGTCATTGATTACACAGCTGGACATTTGGCCGTTAACGATTTAAACCCCATTTGCAAAAAAAATTAAATCGAACACAAATTATTATCTTTAGGACTCGATTGAACATAAAAAAAATTAAGACCATTTCGAACAAAGCTGACAAAAATTGGGACCATAAGTGGTATTAAGCCAAACATAAATTATTAAGATCATTTGATGTGATTTTTCTTTAATACATAGTAGTTATTTTATTTCTTTTATTTATAACTAAACTAAAAGTATAATATATCCTTTTGAAAAGAAATTTGATTTAATATAAATTAAATTTGAATAATTGTTAACCCATAATCAATCCATAAAATTAAATATAAATTTTAAAATATTAAATTAATTTGTATTGACTTAATCAAATTGAATTTAAATCCAATCCAATTCAATATATGTCGACCTTGACCCTATTAATTGTCAAACCCTGAAAATGACATGTGAAAGGGTGGGACAAATGTCTCAAATAAAGAGATTGAACATTTTATAGAAATTTCAAAACCGCAGCTCATCTCATTTTTCTCAGAATATGTATCTCTCTAAAACTCAAGCATCTGCCTTTTCTCCTTCTCTCTAGAAATTCTTTATCTTCTTTCATCTTTCCTCAAACAACCACCGTTTAAGCAATCTAGGAGTCAAGATCATTTTCTTCCACCGATCAAAAATCAAGCTTAGAGTCGGTAAGTTCATCCTCTTCTTAGAAATTCTGTTTCCTGGCACATGCAAGCCAAGTTTTTGGTTGCATGTGTTCATCAACTTCTTCTTATTAGATTCTGATCACTTTTTCTGGTATTTTGGGTTGGTCCATTACCGCAAATCGGCGAACTGTAGGTTCTTGAGATTTTTTGGTGTTAAGAGCAAATTTCTGAAGAGGTAGAGCTGTTCGGTCCAGTTAAGAGGTCAGGGAAGCTAGTAATTTAATTATGTTCGTTTATGTTTGAAATTGTTGTTTGGAAGTGTGCATGGATGAATAATTTGGATGATTGTCTGGTTTTGTGTTTAAATGATGTGTATAGTCGAAACTTGTGAACGAGTTGGGTTTTCTGCATTATAGCGTTCAGTCTGTTCTGTTCAGGAAGTGAATTGGGAGAAATCGGTTATGGGATTCTTTTGATTGATGTTATTATGGTTTAGGTATATTTGGATAGGTTTGAATTGATTTATAATTCGAAAGTGAAGGATTAGATATTGACAAAGATATTCTGGTGTGGTTAAGTTAGGCATTGTTCATAATTCTGTAGAAGTTCTGCAGAATTATGTAGAATTCCGAGTGGTTGCTGTTGACCGCTCGGTCGTGTTTTATGCTCGGTTATTAACTGGAGTTGGTCTCCTCAGAGTCCTACCAGTTCATGATCATTCGGTCTTAGAAGGGTGGGTTTCCTAGCGTAGCGCTCGGTCCCGTGCTAGCGCTCGTTCTTGGTAGTGCTCGGTCTTGTTCTAGCGCTCGTTCTTGGTGGTGCTCGGTCTTGTACTAACGCTCATTCGATATAGTGCTCGGTTTTGTACTAGCACTCGTTCTTGTTAGCGCTCGGTGTTATACTAGCAGTATGCTAGTATTAGTGCTCGGTCTTATACTAGCATTTATGTTAGTGTTAGCGCTCAGTATAATACTAGCATTTATGATAGTGTTAGCGCTCGGTATTATTGGGTTGTTTGGTCTCTTATTAGCGCTCGTTCTTATACTAGTCCTCAATATCGTACTTGTATTAAGCCATTAGTGTTCGATTTAAGATAATAGTATTCGTTCTAAATCATATGTGCTCGGTATAAGTTCAAGTGTTCGACTCCTGCTTGAGTCTTACTCTCTATATGAACGTTCGGTCATGTTCGTATGTAGGGAGAGTTTCTCCCGTTCAGTATTGTTCATAAGTGAATTGATCGTTTACGTTCGGTCATGCTCAAGGGTGGTGTTTGTTTTACTGTTCGGTTTGATTTTACTTAGATGTGTTATGGATGAGGAAGTATGTTGGTATTGAAGTATGGTATGATATGTGGATAAGAAAGAGAATTCCAAGGAGAAATATCTCATGAATGGTTATGGAATTGTAAAGTATGAATGTGATTATTGCTAAGTTGGCGTTTATCCTGATATTGTGTGATTACTCATTCTCATGTAGAGAAGAGTAACTCATGTGTGAGAATGATAGAAGGTCTTAGTCCATAAGTGTAACTTGGGCAAGGTATAACGGACTAACCCCGGTGGCAGTTGTTAAGGGATCCCAGCTACTACACCATCCGGGTGCAAAAACGTCGTAGCTACATAATTCATACAGTCCAGACAATCAAAGAAAAAGTGGTCGGTCATTACATGTATTATAGGTTCGGTCATTTCTGGAAATGTATGTTTGGTTGTTGCATGATTGACATGTTGGTTTTTATTTACTCTTATATTTGTTTGAATTATATGTTTTATTAGGTTAATTAAATTACTCTAGCTTACCCTTATTTCCTGTCTTGTCATGTTGTCCGTTTGGTCATCTTTGTCATTACAATGACCACCCTCTGGGTGTGAGCAAAAGGTGAGGAGGGTTTTCTGGAGCAGGCGCTGACATGAGAGGATGATTTCCATTAGAGTAAGACCGTTCGGTCTTGTGCTTGTTCTTTTTATTCAGTATAGGACTGTTCGGTTGATACACCTCCTGTATGACCGATCAGTCTGCTCTTATGGTTTGTTTTAGTATAGGTTTTTGTAAAGTTTTAAATTTGTGGTTATTTTAGGATAACTGTAAATTAAATTTTATTTTATGTAACTGTTCTATTGTATTGTAAATGTAAGAACTCTTAAATATAGTTTACAGCTATATTTTTGGGTTGTTACATTAAAATCGAATCCAATCCAACTATCATGTGGTCGAATCCTTTGTTTTAAATTTATTTAACTTTTTCTTGCTATTTTCTTTTAATAAATTATATTAATATATTATTTCTTAAATTATATTTACAGTTTTTGTTTCTTTATTATAGTAGTACCTTTTAGTAAGGATACAATATAACATTTTTTTTAAATTGAAAGAGTACATTTATTTACATTCTTCAAATATTACTTTCATGAACTTTTGCCAGTTTAATGTTTTCGTAGGTCCCTTTTTTTGTCCAGAATCTCAAATAGGTTCCCTAATTATTCGGTGTCTCAATTGGGTTTTTATTTTTGAAAAGTTGAAACAAATAGAAACTTGTCGTTAAATTAGACAAAGGCAGTTTAAGAGTCCCTTGCTTGTCATCAAATAGGTCTCTTAAATGGCGTTTGTCTAAATTGACAAAAAATCTCTATTTGTTTCAATTTTTCAAAAACAAGGACTCAATTGCGACACCGAATAAATAAGGGACCTATTTGAGATTCTTGACGAAAAAAGAACCTACCAAAATATTAAACCTTTTGCCTTTTGGTTGCCCTCCTCCTTATTACTCATTCTCCAACTCATCTTTTGTGAAGTTAATAAAGGTTTTATTTTATTTTTCATATCTCTGTCATACTTTTAGTTTTTGCATTTAGCTTTTTACTTACATAATTTTTGTTTATAAAAAACATTATAAAATATGAGAAAATATTAAAAAAATTCAAAAAAGTTAAAATTGAAAAAAAAATAGTCTTTTTTTCTTTGATCATTGATTAGTTTCTTATAGGCCTTCACTGTGGAATTGACTGAATCTTTTCTTTATTTTTTGGTATAAACCTTTTTCTTGAGAATTGTAAATAATTTTGTTATAAACGAGTTTCATTATTTTAAAACGTACCATTCTTGAAATCACTTTTCTAGAGTTCTCTATTTTTTTCTCTAAGTATTCTTGCTCCTAAGTCGTTTGACGATCAGAAGGTGCCTTTACGATCACGACATCAAGGTCTACAAATTTAGTCGATCATTTTAAATAATAGAGTAAGTAAGTTTCATCTCATTTTTCCCCTTCCGTTCCCAAATTTGTTTTAGAGTAATCTAGTATTGTTGCATGTGTCTTCATGCTTCTTCTAGTCATTATGGGTTCACCTAGAGTTCTAAGTGCTCTATTCATTTCTAATTTGGTGTCTCGTAGGTTCATCTAGAGATTCCTTGCGTTTCAACCAATCGGTGGAACGTTTCATTGAATTGGACAATTTACTGCAAGGTAAGGGAAGCTAGAACCTTTGTTTTACTTTGTGATTTTGTTAAAAGAATTTGTATCTTTAAGTATTGGAGTTAAACTTTTAGAAATGTCTTTTTTTGATTATATGAGGATTTTATGAAATTGAAGATTTGGTCATGTTTTGTTGACATGTTGGAATTGTATGTTTATGATGTGTGAAACTGTATTGATTATATGTGATGAAGTTGTCCTAATGTTTAGACATTGAATGCAAAGTGGTTGAATTAAATAAGTGTCTTTTGCTTAGGTTTTAAGGTCAAAAATAGGGTTTAAATAGGTGAATTTTAAAGGTATAGGTTGGAGTGATGAAGTAATTGGTTGAGTATTGTTATGAGATCATTTTGGACTTATTAGAAGTGTTAGATTGAAGAAAATCTAGTATGAAATAAGTAAGGGAATCAATGTTGAAGTTGGAGGTATATTTAGTGTAAAAAGAAGGTTTTAACTAGTGAAAATTTGAGGTAAGCAGTGAGGATTGTGTTTGACAGTTGGGATTGTATTAGGAGACTATTTAGGACATGCTTAAGTTGTCAAATGAGAAAAGTATAGTGTATAATGATTAATAGTGCCTTTAGGATGAGTTCTTAAGTGTTTTTGGTTAAAATTGAGGTTTTGTATGGTGATATTTTGTAACAGCAGAGAGGTGAGCAATATGAGGTGTTTGAGGGTGCGAACAAGTATATTTGGACTTGGTTGTGCAGTTAGTATACTGTTTTAGAGGCTAGAAAGTGTAGAATTGAGTTTGGGTAGCTTATAAGTGTTGCAACAGTGTTTTCAGAGTTTTCTTAAGGTATGAAGGGTCTTATGGGTCTTTAGAAGTTGGGACTAAAGTGTTCAAAGTGAGAAAATTGAGTCTTAATTTTATTGATAGTGTTGAGCACCCAAATTGAGTGTTGAGAGCGTTGAAAATGACGAAAGTTGCGCTCTCGGCGTTGAAAAACAGCGCTGGGCGCTGATGTTACAGCGCTAAGCGCTATTCTTGGGCGCTACTAGGTGACGCTATACCAATTTTGGATGATTTTCGGGGTTCCGAGTGTTCGCTTTGAACGTTCTTTAGGTCGTTTTGGGGGGGGGGGGTTTGGACCCTTCCGAAACTATTGGTGTGTATGTAATATGAGAAAAGTGTGTAATGTAATATGAGAAAAGTGTGTTATGAGAAGAATCTCAAGGAGAGATTCTATTTTATAACAAGTTGTAAGAGAATGCTTGATAGAGAGACTAGGGTACCCAGATATCCTAATATTCTACCCACCATTTAACTCATGTAGAGTTGAATGAGGTGATAGAGAGAATGGTAGGAGGCCTTCACCCAAGCCCTCTAGCTTTTAGGAGTAGATGATTTACCTCATAGTGAGTAGGTCGAGTTACCATTGTTTATAACTCTACAGAGTATAAATAGTACCATGAGTGCATGCCTGCAGTAGTCTATATTAGCATTATCCGGATAAGTGAGTATAGTGGTCTTGTGGATTTATGAACTGCTTGTTCTTGAATATTGTTAATTGTTGAACTAAATTATTATTCGAGACTTGAATTATATACTAGCTTACCCTTGCTTTTGTGTTTTCTGTTTTTGTGTATTTTTTTTTTATAATGATCATCTTAATGGTGCGAACTTAGGGATAATGCCTTTTCAGTCTTTTCAATAATGTAAGATTGAGAGGTTTTCCAAAGTGTAAACTCTCCTTCATTTAGAATTTGTAATTTTTAGTAAGTTATTATAAATGTAATGTTTTATTTTCAGTAGTTTTATACTACTAAAAAAGAATGTTACAGTAATGATCGCATGGTGACCTGTTAAAATTAAAAAGAAAAAGTATATAAATTTTCAAAAATTAATAAATGTTATAAACATTTATCCAACAACTCAGTTCTATTTTAAAATTACGTCATTCTTGATTTTTATTATAAATAAAAATATATATGAATAAGATCAATCCGGATTTAAAAATCATTTTCTCAAATAATTTTTTTAAATCTACATAGTTTTTTATTTTTCATTTTGAATGGAAATATATAAAAGTAAAGTACATTTATGTTGGATAAAAAAAAATCTTAATTGTATTTTAAATCCATGATAAATTTGGAAATTTTCAATTGATTTCCTAATAATTTTTTAGCATGTATTGAATACTCAATAAAATTTGTATTTTTCAATTGAAATTTTGTTCTTAAATTTTTCTATGTAGTGGGTGATGTGGTTATTAGGTTGTTGACATGGTTGTTATCTTTCCATGTCACTGTTAAATTTAGGAGAGACTTAAAACCTAATTAAGCCAAAAAATATTTATGTCTGTTTTTGAGTAGTATTTTTTATTTTTGGAAAAAATTAAATATTTTAAAAATCATATATTTTTACACATTTAATTGAAGATATCATCTTATAACTAGAGTTATAGAGTATTAATATATTGCATAACCGATTTTCGAATTTAAAATATAGTTTTATAAATCATTCTTTATCTCTTGTCCATTTTTACGTAGTTTTTTAAAATAAATTATAATGACAGTTTCAAACTTTAGTTTTAGAATCGTTATTTACCTTTTCGTTGTTTCGTATTCGATTGTGACACGATCATATGATTTATTTTATGGTAGAAACTGCATTGTTTCCCGTAGTTCTGTTTTCTTTCTCTGCCTTAATTTTTTTTTTCATTGTACTCTTGTTCTTTATCATTTTATTGTCCAAAAAAAACAATGAAAAAGACTCGATTAATGCTCGGTAACGACTCCATACAAAATACGCGTTCTCACCGTAGCAAATACACCACCTAATTTCTATACATTGTGAAAGTTGACTTAAGGTTGTAGCTACAATAAAGAGTTTTAAGATGGGTAGTATTCAGTCACACTTCTTTCACCTTGTTTCATAATTGATATTCTGAAATGGTCTCCTTTGGATAATTGTTCCTTTTAGTGTACTTTGATCTTGTCTTTGTTAACTTTATTTTTAATATAATTTTTTTGGGACCTCGTCAATTGTTTGTAACTATTTTATTTTGTATTTATTTTTAATTTTATGTTTTATCTCATGTTTATTGGACTTTCTTAAGTTTCGTATTTAAATAATTCCTCTTTCACTTAAGGACATATAATGAAAAAAAAAATCTTATATTTTTACACATCAAAGGTTTGAATCATCCTACCTTACTTTTAAATGGTCAAGAGATACCTTGTGAAGTATACGATAAATTTACTTGTTTTTAGTATCTATTTCTAATTCTTGCAGTTTTAGATCTTGTTGAATTTTTTTATACATTCTTTTGTGGCAAAACATCAAGATCTTCATATTTTTTTCCTATGCCACTAAATTTTCGAAGGAAATGACCAATTTAAAAGAGAAATTCACATGAAGGATCGACAACTTCAACCAAAAAGAAAAGATATTAATGAAGAAAGGAACAATGTGGAGAGGATGAAAGTTAATTTGAAGAAACCATATGCAATAGTATGATAAGAGAATGAGTGTTTCCAAAAGCCCTTCAAATTATGCAAGCCAGGATGATGAAGAAGAACAAGACTTGTAACAGTATGGGTCAAGAAGGTTTGGGTTGATGAAATGAAACTCAAGATGAACAAATTTCTGCACCTCCTTTTTTTCTTTATGCACCCTATAAATTGTAATTCCCAAACTATTTCTTATTAAAGTTATAATAAAAATCCCTATTCCACTTTCTTTTTCATAATACTTTTATACTTTATTTTAAAAAATATTTTTGATCAGAAAAATATCTTTCGAATTTATAAAGTATAAACAAATATATTTTAAATTGAATATTTTGAAATATATTTTTGAATTTAAAAACACAAAACATTTAATCCTATAATGTTTGAATTTTAAATATAGTTTTACGACACCGTTTGGAAAAGCACTTTGAATTGGAAACATAACTACACTAAATTTCATGTTATTGTAATTTTGATAAGGATTAAAAAATTCAAGTAGCTTGTATAGAATTTGGAGATTAAGCCTTGATTTGGTGAGCTGAAACTTTGATAGATATTGGAACAAAGAAGAAGCCTCACGTGACATCCAGCAATGTATGTATGCCAGATTTGTGTCTTACAATAGATTGTTTCTTTTTACAAAAAGAATGAACTTCTTTTGAATTTACAACAAATTCAACAAGATAGAACCTAGAAAGTACTATAATGAAACTTGATGGAAAAGAATGGTGATGCTAAGATGACTAAGCTCATGAGTAGTCTCAATAGAAAAATATACAAGATATATTATAATTGCATCGATAATTTTCTCTTGAAAATTGGTTCATCAAGCTTCAAAAGTAGAAAATCAACGAGAAAAAAAATATCTAAAAGGAAAACTAATAACAGTAATAGTTACTATAATTCTTCTTGGAAAGAGCGGATTTAAGTGTCTGGGATATGGAGATATTACTTATAATTGTTTAACAAAAAAAATATATAGATTTTGAGAGAAGGATGGTGAACATTCTTTCTCATTTTAACTCTTAGAATTAAATTATGTATTAATATAAATGTTTCATATTTTATCCAAATAAAGTATGAAGAGACGACAAAGAAAGATGAAGAAAGAGAAAGAGTTATAAGAAATTTTAATAATTTGTACTAAAAAATTTAATTTTGCAACTGATATTATTGATCAATTTTACTAAAGAATATGAGACGATAATTAAAATTTTAAATTTCATTAAAAATTTGTTGATTAATTTTACCAATAATATTTTTTTCTATTATTAGTAAAAATTAACAGTTTTTTTTTTGTTTTGAATAATATCTTGTTTACCAAATTTTAAGGATTTTTTTTTTCATAATTATTACTAGCTTTATTTTCTGTGAGTGAGTTTTAATTGTATAGTAACTCTCATTTGGCTATTTAAAGTCATGTTTACAATTAATAACAGAGTCAGTCAACTTTTTCTACATAAGTGCATTTATAATTTTAATTCTTAACAATTTGGTATAAGAGCCTCATTGAGCCTGGTACATCAAAGCAACATTCTTTGCAATTTTGCACAACATAGAAAATAACTACCGAAGGGGGCTTTGTCTAGCCAACCATCCTATGTTTTGATGGTCATTATGACCATTGGAGTATGTTAATGAAAAGTTTCCTTCGATCTAAGGAGTATTGAAATCTCATATAGAACTTGGTTATGTAATCCCAGCAAGCAGAACCGTACAAACTGAAACACAAGAAAAGAAGCAAGATGAGATGCGACCGAAAGATTTGAAAGTCAAAAACTATTTCTTTCAAGCGATTGATTGAACTATTCTCGACATCATACTCAAGAAAGACACTTCTGAAGAGATATGGGATACTATGAAGAAAAAGTTTGAAGGCAATACAAGGGTCAAAAGATCTCATCTTCAAGCTCTCCGTAGATAATTTGAAGTTCTTGAGATGAGATCTGGTGAAGTAGTGACAAAGTATTTCTCTAGGGTTATGAAAGTGGCCAAAAAAATGATAACTTATGGAGAAGTTACGTCAGACGTTAAAGTGGTTGAAAAAAATTCTCCATTCTTTAACTGAGAAGTTTGATTACATTGTATGTTCCATTGAGGAGTCCAAAGACATAGATAATATTTTTGTTGATGAGTTACAAAGCTCATTAATAGTACATGAACAGAAGTTTCGTAGACACAAAGATGAGGAACAAGCCTTAAAAGTGACCTTTGAAGAGGAAAGAAGTCATAATCGAGGTGGCCATAGAGGAAGAGGAAGATGACAGAGAAGAGGAAGAGGTCGAACCACTAGTGCAATGAAGGGAAACAATAGCTGTTGTTTTTGACAATACGCTTTGTTTGTCGAACCGAGACATATCCTAGCGAGGTAAAAAGTTGGGAAACTTTTGGCCTCAGTTCCAACCGAGGTAATATCTCAAAGGGTACTACCTCGGTTCATCAACAACCGAAGTAGTAAGGAAGAAGAAAAAAGAGGGGAAGGGGTTATTACAACCGAGGTAATAACGTGAACTTATGGCAGCAGTTCTAGCTTCAACTGCTGCCAAAGCCTTATTTTTTTTTTTAAATTCTCGTGCATCCTATGGCATCGACTGTGGATGAACCGAAGCCATACATAGGTTTTTACCTCAGTTTTGGTTACAATCGAGGCCTATTCTCCTGCAATTTTTTTAATAGTAGGTCTATTTTTGTGATATCCACTATCACAAAAACAAACTTGCATATCAAATAGTATAAAACAACATAGATTCAACACAATAGTCAATATTTAGATCACATAATGTTTAAAGCATAATGTACAAAGTCTAATAACAATAAATCAACATGTGCTAATGTATTTTAAAATCCTAATAACTATGAACCATTGAATAATCTAATTAAATATTTTGCAAGTGTCTTCCTTAGGTATGTAAGTGGTTTCTCAGGAAGTGGAGTAGGAGTCTTGAATCTCTGCACAAGACACATGATATTAATTAGTGTATATGAATTTCAAATGATGGAGAAAAACAAAATTCCTTAAATCTAAATATTACCGTTTCCCAGCCTCTTGTGATATGGGCACAAATGGTGTGGACCATCCAATACATTACGTAGTATCTGAACTCATATGACCCACTCTGTTTGTTACACTAATATATCACACAGCTGTAAGTAGTTAGTGAAAATCATTAAAACAAAACAACTATAAGAAAGTATGGCTTTAGCATATGCCAAACCTCGAGAGCAACCCATGAAAGCTACCAGTGCCATCAACTTGGACATTTTCGTTATGAATGTCCTCGAAACAAAGAGGCAAGTTATGCGAAGGTTGATGAAGAAGAAGAAGAATTTCTTTTGATGTTCTACGTGGAGTTTCCTGAGACTAAAGGAAAAGACGCTAGGTTTTTGATTCAGGATGTTCTAATCACATGTGTGGTGAATATGCTATGTTCCATGAGTTTGATGAAAACTTTTGACACTCAGTAAAGTTGAGAAACAACACCAAGATGACAATGATAGGAAAAGGAAGCATCAAGTTATTGGTAGATGGAGTAAACTTTGTCATCATTGAAGTTTACTATATTCCAAAATTTGAAATAATGTCTTAAGCATAGGAAAATTACAAGAGAAAGGCTTGACTATTTTGATCAAGGGAGGAATGTGAAAAATATTTTATCCAGAGAAAGGCTTGATAATTCATACCAACATGAGTGCCAACATGATGTTTTTCACGCTGCCCCAATATTTTACTTTCCATAAAACGCAATCTGATCAATGCCTTCATACACACACTCAAAATCTATCTCATCTTTGACACCAAAGGTATGGGCATTTAAGCTATAATGGCCTATGAACATTATTGAACAAGAACATGGTACAAGGAATTCCTCAACTCTCTATGTCAACAATGATTTGCAGTGACTGTCTTAATGAAAAGCAACATCGTGACTCCATTCCAAAACAAAGTAATTAGAGAGCAAGTCAGAAGCTAGAATTTATCCATGCAGATATATGTTTCCATCTCTCTAACATTTAATAGCAACAAAAGCTATCTTCTACTATTAATTGATGATTATAGTAAAACAAAATGGGTGTATTTTTTGGCAGAAAAATCGGAAGCGTTACATTCTTTCAAATGTTTTAAGATTATGGTTGAGAAAGAGACTGAAATGTCTATTAAGTGTTTGCGCACAGACAGAGGGGAAGAATTTCATTGAACAGAGTTCCATAATTTATGTAAACAAAATGTGATCAAAAGGTAATTGACCACTGCTTATACTCCACTACAAAACGAAGTCTCCAAAAGGAAAAACAGAACAATGATGAACATGGTTTGTTCCATGCTATCTGGTAAAAATATTCCCAACTCTTTCTGGCCAGAGGTAGTGGACTGGACCATTTATGTCCTAAATAGATCTCCTACATTAGTTGTGAAAGATGTACCACCGCAAGAATCAAGAAGTGGAGTGAAACCCTTGGTTGCTCACTTTTGGGTCTTTGGATGTGTAGCCCATATGCACGTTCTTGAAGCAAGAAGAACCAAACTTGATAATAGAAGCATCAGTTGTGTACTGTTGGGAATTAGTGAGGAATCCAAAGGCTATAAGCTATTTGATCCCATAGCTAAAAGAATTATCGTAAGTAAAGATGTGATTTTTGAGGAAGACAAACAATGGGATTGAGATAAAACACAACCTGTACCAGATTTAAAATGGAATGATGATGCAAAAATAAATGATGCAGAAATAGATGATGCAAAAATAGATGATGTAGAAATAGATGCATGTGAGAATGAAAGAAATGATATTGCAAAAATAAATGCAGGCCAAAAAACTGATGTTGGAGAAGAATTCCAGCGAAGGAGAAGAAATTTCAGTGAAGGAGAAGATCGAGTACGAGTATCAAGAAACAGGAAACTTCCTACTTGGATGGGTTATTATGTTCTTGGCGAGGGTTTGTCGGAGAATGAGACCCATATGGCATTAATGGTATCAAATGATCCCACATGTTTTGAGGAAGTTGTGAAAGATCTGAATTGGCGATGGGCTATGGATGAAGAAATCCAATCCATAAAAAAGAATCAAGAAACTCACTACACTACCTATTGAAGCTAAAATAATTGGAGTGAAATGGGTTTACAAAATCAAATACAATGAACATGGCAATGTTGATAAGTACAAGGCTAGATTAGTGGCCAAGGGGTATTCTTAAAAGCATGGAATTGACTACACATAAGTTTATGCATCAGTGGATACAGTAAGAATGATTAATGCTCTAGCTGAAAATAAAAATTGGCAAATTTTCCAGCTAGGTGTTAAGTCGACTTTCCTTCATGGTGAGATTAATGAGGATGTTTATGTGGAGAAACCAAAAGGAGATGAAATGAAGGGTGATGAGCATTTGGTTTATAAATTGCATAAAGCTTTGTATTGCTTGAAACAAGCCCCGCGTGCTTGATTCAGTCGAATTGAAGCTCATTTCATTAGTGAAGGATTTCAGCGGTGTGACAGCAAGCAGACATTATTCACCAAGAGAAACAAATAAGGAAAAATTATCATTGTAAGTATTTATGTTGATGATTTAAATTTTACTAGTAATGATGAAGTCATGATGTCTGAGTTTAAAAGCTCTATGTTAATAGAATTTGATATGTCTGACTTGTGGAAGATGAGATTTTTTTCTTGGGATTGAGGTGCTACAAAGACCTGATGGTATTTATATATGTAAAAAAGAAATATGCATTAGAATTTTTGAGCAGGTTTGGTATGCTGGAAAGTAATCATATAGGCACGCCAATAGTTCCAAGTTTCAAAATGAGCAAAGATGGAACCAACAATTATGTTGATGGAACCAACAATTATGTTGATGAAACTTATTACGAGAAGTTGGTTGGCAGTTTGATGTATCTCATTGCGACAAGACCTGATATGATGTTTGTACATGTCTCATACGTAGATATATGGCAAAATCACTGGATATTCACCTGCAGGCAGTTAAAAGAGCCTTACGATGCTTAAAAGAAATTGTGAATTGTGAAATTTATTATAAGACAACAGAAAGTGGTGAGCTATTCACATTCATTGAAAATGACTATGGAGGGAATATGGGAGATAGGAAGAGTACATCAGGTTATGTATTTTTAATAGGGTCAGGTGTTGTCTCTTGGTGTTCCAAAAAACAACCTATTGTAACTTTATCAACCACAGAAGCAAAATTTGTAGTAGTTGTTGTTTGTGCTTGTCAAGGAGTTTGGATGAGAAGAATCTTAAAGGAGTTGGGTCATTCTTATGAAAATTGTATAACTATGATGTGTGATAACAACCCAACCATTAAGTTGTCAAAGAATCCTGTTATGCACGACCGCAACAAGCACATTGATGTAAGGTTTCATTTCTTAAGAAATCTTACTAAGGAAGGTACAATTGAATTAGTTCATTGCAAGAGTCAAGATCAATTGACTGATATAATGACCAAGCCATTGAAGATAGAAGGTTTTCAAAAAGCGTCGAAAGTTGTTGGGAGTGTGTGATATTTCTGATATAATTTCTGATATAAACTAATTGCTTTATAACATTTAGTTTAAGGGAGGAAATAAAGAAGTTTGCAACAATAACAATTTTATTTCTGTTTTGAATAATATCTTGGTTTACCAAGTCTTTAGGGATATTTGCTATTTTTTCTCATTCCTGTAACCACCACTAGCTTTATTTTCGGTGAGGGGTTTTAATTGTGTAGTAACTGTCATTTGGCTATTTAAAGCCACATTTACAATTAATAATACAGTCAGTCAATTTTCTCTGCATCAGTGCATTTACAAATTTAATTCTTAACAAGCATCACCTAGTTTAAATCTTCTAAGTATCCTCCTTTCTCGATTACTTTTGTATTGGCTAATGAATGATTTGATCACTGCATTTGATGTACAACCACACACATTTATAAAATATAATATTTTTATTGTTACCCTTGGCAACCCCTACACCATCACAACTTTCTCGAAGCATGTTAACTCAACAATGTATCGCAAAATAATAATAACCTCATCTATATTATCGCAGTATTGTTAGAGGCATATAAATAAGCAAATTCATCATACATATTTAGGATAGCCTTATCCTTTTTTGTTACACTCTCCACCCAAAGTGTTGTGTGTTAGGGAAAGTCTTCACACTCAAAAAGGATTTAAACAATGTATCATTTTTCTCAATTTAGTTATATTGTAGAGTTGTATGCAAAATTGACAGAAAATAATGTCATCTCATAAAATATCCAAACCCATATGTCCTCTCTTTCTCTCTTAAGATGTTGGGTAGAAATAAGTTTATAAAATTGATTTTCTTTATATTTTTCCCACTCCCAAGATCTTAAGTTTCCATTCTTCAACCCGCTTTGAACGTATTTCATTCACCCTCAAATTTGGATTTTCTTGTAACGACCTATCCAACTTCTCACTCAACTTATTAGTATTGGCCTCCATTTTGTACTACATCATCACCAATGACTTCCACTTTAACCTTAAACTCAATATTACCTTCATCACTACCCTTAAACTCCACTTCAACATCTGTCAAATCAGCAACATGACTACCCTCTCCACTCTCTAAAGGTCCTTGACATAAGTGAAACACTTCATTCAAATGATTTTCTACAACCTCTAGCTCATCCATATCTTGGACCACAAACAAGTGAACTTTCCCATAATATTTTGTCATGTTTATCATATTCATTGCACCTTTATCATCATACAACTTATTCACCATAGTTTCAATACAATAAAACAAGTCCTTTACTTCAATATAGCCCACGTCCTTAAGGGCACCCAGCACTTTGAAATAACTCCATTTGTCGGGGTCAACTTTCCAATATGTAACTTTTCCACCAATATATTTAAATGGAACCTCCTTTATCAAAGTTCCACCATGGTGAACCACAACTTCAAACATGTCATCACATATCCCCAAACGAACCCTGCAAATGGAAATCGACAAGGGACAACTAAAAAAGGATGAAAGTAAAATGTAGGAGATGAATCCCAACACCGAAAATCGACAAGGGATCACTACGAAACAAATACAAAATTTTAAACACCAAACTCATACTCACTCTCACAAAAAATTACATTTTACACATTTCTCCAAATCATAACCATATGAATTTCCAAAACAAACAAAACCTAACTCAACGCGACAAAAACCCTAATACCCCATTACACAAATGCAACCTTAGATTAAGAACACATACCTAACTTAGGCCCCTTCACTTCCAATTTCAATGAACAAGCAAACTAAATTGAAGGCGAATGTGATCTAGCTTCAACCCTTCAATAGTAAAGTCAAATGTCTTTCAACACATAAACCACTTTGAAATACCATGTATTCATGTCAGCTTTTGTTTAAGTTGTCACGCATGTGAAAAAGTTACACCTCATTCACTCATGGCTTAAGTGGACATTGTGTCCTTAACGATTTAGACACTGTCATAGAAAAAAAATCAAATTGAACAAAAATTACAAAAATTGAGACCACAAAAAGTGGAGGATCATTTTAAATAAAACTAAAAAAAATAATAATCAAAATAAGTATTAAGTCTTTTCTATTTTAGGAGATAAAAAGAAAAAAACACAAGTAAAAATATATGTTTGGAGATAATAAACCACGTCTTCTTTACGTGACCTCTGTATTTTTTTTTTTAATTTAATCCCTCACCAAATTAAACCGTTATTTATGATATGATGAGATATATGTTTTTACATTTCAATTCAGTAAAATATTGCTAACAATTTTTTCCCTACCACGGCCTTCTGAGTGCCTCGTTTTATATGCTTTTGATCATACCTCCGTCATCGCCTATTCGTATCCGGCTTCATAGTTTCGATAGTTATACTGTCCAGTTCTTTTTCTAATTTTTCTACATTCTTGACATCAGAGAACTGGACAAATCCGTACCTCCCCCCACCACACTTGTTTAGCGTTCTTGCAATAAAGACCTCCACCACATCTTTGAAAGATTTTTCATATTCTAAATTCTAGTCGTTATTGGGGAAGTTGGAGAACAAGAAAGGTTTTATTGTCCTACCATCCACTCTACCCCACCATGATCTTCCTTGTCTACGAATCATGGCCACTGAGACCCCGAGTTATTGAATTTAAAGTTGAATCCATAAATCATTAATTGACGCGTTAACTCAACATATATTAAATTAAAAATTTTATGACATATGGTATATAAATTTGATTTATTACATTTAAATTCAAAAGGTTACAATGAAGAAATGACTTACACCCTTATGATAAACAATACATCTTGAGTTGGATAGATCCTGTATCATATTATAACAATTGAATAATTTTTTAGATTAATTAAGATATAGGGAAAATGAGAGGTAGTGAAATATATTAGTGTGTCTTAACCATTTATTTATTATTCCATACAATATATTTTTTAATTTAAAATTAAATACTTTGTGTGTCTTTTTTCTGTCTCCAAAACTTAACTCTAAAAAGCATGTTATAAGGTTTGTACCAGAGAATTGTTGTGGTAAAGTCACCCTACATAAAGTATATGAATATAAATGGGTAACGATTTGTTTTTACACATTGATTTGGATGATCAAGTAAGAAACAAACTTAAATGATAAAGATATCAGAATCGAATCTAACAATTGTAGCTAGGTCTATCAGATCAGGCAAGGAGAAGAACTATATGTAAATATTTATTTCTTTAAAACTTCACCATCAATATGTGTAGTATTTGTGATAAGAAAGGGGTATTGGAGATTTCATATTGATATAACCAAATTAAAATGTATATAAGTAAGAAATATTATATGTTTCAGAAGTTGATTTTTCGATATTAAATTAAATCTAATTTCAAATGTTAGGAAATGATAAATCTATTTTATTTTGAAATAAATAGCTATAGTCCAACAGTTCCCGTGTATTCCTTCCCCTTTCCCCTTGTGTTCGGATCATAAAGTCGGTGATCATGAAACATGTTTTTAAGACAAACACATTTCCTTTAATCTAAACGACATCTTAATATAGTGTGACTATGCTTTTGAAGTTGACGCAAATGAAGAATGGCAATGAGTTAGATGTTGCAGGAAAAAAAAAATTAGACGTCGGATGCTACGTATCAAAGAAACGGTAGTCACTTGTGTCTCTTATGTACAACTTCAGTTCAGGCATCCTCTGTAACATTACAAAATGGCAAAGCGAATTTCTAACTTGAAATTGTAGGAAGAAAACAAATTGACCAGAACATGAAACATGCAGAATTTCACTCTAAGAAAAGAAAGGCATTTTATATAAATATCAAACTTAGTAATCATGCAAATGTGCAGCTCCTGGAGAAATGACTTCAAGCGTTGTGCTAGACTGTGAAGTGGTTATTTGAAAAAGCAGGAGTCATAGAGTCCATAGAGCTGAATGATGTGTTATTGTCAGAGAATGGCACCCGTGGTGTGAGTGTGGGCATTGGCACTTCAAAACTAAGCACTTGAACTGCTTGCCTCATAGTAGGCCTCTGAAGGTAATCTGTGTGAGTGCACCAAAGGCCAACTATCAGTAAAGTCTCCATTTCCTTCTCATCAAAGTGTCTATATAAGCTTGGATCAGAGGCTTTGAGGAGTTCACCCATGCCATAGAGTTTCCAAACCCAATCTACCAAATAAATATCTTCAACCATATTAGCTTCAATAGCCTTTCTACCACAGGCTATCTCCAAAGCAGCAACTCCAAAGCTGTACACATCGGACTCCCTACTAGCCTTGCCTCTTGTGATAGCTTCAGGAGGCAAATACCCAATTGTTCCTGCTAAAACAGTTGTTTTTGATCCTATCTCATGATCCATTAGTCTGGCTAACCCAAAATCTCCAAGCTTTGCATTAAAATTGGAATCCAACATAACATTGCTGGATTTTATGTCTCTATGAAGCACACATTCTTCCCACTCTTCATGCAGGTATAACAATGCTGAAGCCAAACCTCTCGCAATATTATATCTCACTTTCCATGTTAGCAGGCCTTTTCCCTTGAACAGATAAGAATCCAAGCTTCCATTTTCCATGAACTCATAAATCAGCAGCAGGTCCTCATGCTCATGGCACCACCCAAAGAGTTGAACCAAATTCTTATGTCTCAGTTGACCAAAGATCTTTACTTCAGATATGTACTCTTTCACCCCTTGTGTAGATTCACGAGATACCTTCTTGACGGCAACATCGGTGTTCAACTCTTTAATAAATCCCCTGTAGACGGCCCCAAAACCTCCCTGTCCTATTTTGTTTTCTCTAGCGAAGTTATTAGTTGCTCTGGCCAGTTCTTCAAAGGAAAACTTCTTGGGTAGAGAGACTTTTTCGAAATCATTGTCCATGGCATGGTCAAAAAGCGAGGCGTCTTCCATACCTGTAGTCCTCAGCATCCATCTCACAAGAAAAGTTACCCCCAAAATAACAACTAAAATACCTGCACCAAGTCCAAGGCTCAGCCCTATCACCAGCCCTCTTTTGCTTCCACCCTTATGTGCTTCCATGTGAAAACTAGAGTTGAAGGACCATGAGCTAAGAGCATATTCGTCGTAATAATCTCCTGTTGCTGCAGAAAAGCCAAATTCAACCCAATCAGGTAAGACATCTTTCAGATTGACCACAGAGGATAAGTTCCCTTGAACTACGACGTCCGCCTTGTACCCAGTAAAGGTGACACTTAATATGTTTGAACTGGAATCGAAACTAATATCAGCCTCGTATCCCCTCTCAGGCTGGCTGGTGAACCACTCTGCAGTTGCAGAAGATACGATTGAATTGATATCGATACCCACATGGGGATACGACTGAGGATCCCACTCATTAACGAAGGTATCAAATTCCACTGCCACAAATGGATGATCCACTTTGTAGTTTTGATTTCTGAGTTGATCACGGCTAGCAAGACCAATACCAGCTCCATCTCTTGGGGAAAGCGATGGAAAGCCCGGATGTGCCAGAAAGAAGGCGATACCATCTGCATGTTTTTTATTTAAGGCGCTGATGGTAAAGGAGAAATGGGTAGTGAAATCCGTGACTTTCCCTGAGTTTATGTCCCAAAGATGCAATAGTTTGGGATATATGACTCTACCATAACTGAATGTTTCATTTTTGGTGAGTTTGAGCACTCCTTGTTGAGGTTTAACATCTCCCGAAGTATTGAAGAAGTTTCCGGTGTCACCAAAGCTCTGATAGTCGAATTCCAATGAAGCTGCATGAGGTGTTATAAGAAGCAAGAGCGTTACTGTTAAACAAGCACGTACATAACTTTTCTTACAGTAGCAAGATACTGCCATGACTGGAGAAAAGATGTTGGGTGTGCAATGGAAAATGGAATACTACAAATATGGTTTGGTTGCGGTACCTGCTTCTAGAGTTGTAGTTAATGATAGTTGTTTTGTTCATTAACATTGTTGCTCGCTGTTTTATGATTGAATGAGTCAAACATGGTTAAGTCAACTCTCTACGAGAAAAAGGATGAAAAATCATGTTTAATAGCTTTTTGAACCACATCTGCGTATTGAATGTGAACTCCTCTCGCTACAAGAATCGGAGGTTATTTTTTCCGTTGGCGATTTTAATTCCCTGAAAGTAGGTTACCTCCAGTTAGGAAAATCGTTGGGAAAAACTGCGTCGCTAAGTATTATCAGTGGTTTTCTCAAAACCGTCAGTATTAGCAGGAGTTTTGTGAAAATCGTTGATATTGGCGGGGGTTTTGTGAAAACCGCCGGTACTAGCGGAGATTTTGTCAAAACCGCTGGTACTAGCAGGAGTTTTGCGAAAACCGCCGGTACTGGCAGGTGTTTTGTAAAAACCGCCGGTATTAGCAGTGGTTTTGCTGAAACCGCCGGAACTAACCGGGATTTGCTAAAACTGCCAAAAATGTGTACAATTTTTTGTTTTTAGTTTTTTATTATAATAAAATGAGATTATGATAAAATTAGTTTTATTAACCAAACAAACAATGAAGTAATATAAACTAAAACTGAATATTATATATAAAATAAACTACCTTGTTCAACAATTAATATGTTCATACAACTAATTGTTCATATATTAAAAAGAAAGATGTTCAATACTAAATTAAAATACTAAAAGTATGATTGAAATGTTCATTACATTACTAAAAAAGAAACATTGTCTAATTTTGTTCTTCGTTAATTTCATTGTTTGGCTTGATCAAATACCTACAATATAACATAATAGTTAGTTAATAATATATTTAATAAAAAAAATTTATACAAATGAATTTAGCAATTATTACCGATGATGATTGAAACATACCAAACTGTGAAGGCAATGGACCTTGATGATTTTGCAACAAAAGCACGACAATCATATAAACATATAAACAACAAGGAAATTTGAGCATGATATTGGCCATTGAAATGACTTTTAGAGAAAAGTAATGAGCCAAGATAAAAGAAGGTTTTATACAACCTCTTACCAAAAATGTTAAATATTAAGTAAGCACAAAAAAATGTCTACATTCTGGTTGTATAATTATTACCTTTCATTTAATCATCAAATTCCTAATCGAAAATGGAATTTTTTTTTCACAACTCATACACCCATATATCTCCAAATCATAAGTATTTTTTTTTCTTAAAATAATTTGTGAACAGGGTAAACTATGTTATTCTTATCATAACCTCTTACTTTTTTTTGTCATGAAAGTTGTTAAGATTTATTGTACCTGGCGCCCAATATCTTTAGCTATTGGACTTGTTCCATCTATGTGGAGTAGGAGTGCAAGATTTCAACTGTGAAAAACACAATTCTAAGTAGCTATCAGTGAACAGAATACAAAAGTAAATTGAGCACCAACTAATCCAACGTATCTTGCATGTAAAAGCCAAAAAAATCTCGATTTCAATCCAAACTACTCTATTATATATATTCTTTTACCTTCTTTCTCTCTTAATCTTCTGTTTTGAGTTTCCAGTTGCTGCAATGAGCTTACCATGTTGCTGGACAAGATGAGAGAAGGAAAGTAACAACAAATACAAGATAAAAAGATAAATATATAGGTATATACAATATTCAAATTTTCTTACAATTTTTGTTTCATGAACATAGCTGAAAGTGTTGATGAGTAAAATTCTTACATTGCATGCTTTTAAAAATAATAGCATGTTACAAAATACATTATGATTACTATGGAATTTCCTATTTGTAATAGGTTAAGATAGAAATCCTAGACACCGACAAAGAGAGGCAGAAAAATGAGTGTGTCGTGAGAGGAAAATAATGTTCATGTTGAAAGTTCGTGAGAGCTTGTGAGTGCGACAAAAGGGTCTTTTCTGATCAAGGATAGGTAATAGCGAAAGCCAAAGTGAGTAAAACAAGCTTAATCGTATTCCCGTGCGGATAAAAGGCATCAACGTGATTGTGATATCTAGCGAAGACTTCTTAGACATTCAGAAATAAAGCCAAAGTGAGTAAAACAGAAGCGAAATAAAGTTACTTCATTCATAAACAAACGTTCTTACATCAAAAGGAACAAGTCAAGAGGGAGCCAAACTAAGAAAATATAAAAGCTAAACATTAGCATGGGTAGATTCCCTAACTTCTACTAGAGCATCAAGGGGTAGGATCTCGTTCCGAGGCATTCCCTTGGTTTTCGGGGAGAGAAAGAGCAATTAGTTCCCCATTCACTACGTCTTTCATAATGTCGAAGTCAGGAAAATCAAGAGGAACTTTGAAGAAGTAATGGCACTGAGCTATACCTTGCTCAAACCCTCGGAATCGCTCATTGCAAACTTCATCACCCAAGGCTTTGTTTTCAGCTGTCATCTTCGCTTGGGTAGCAGCAAGGGCATCTCTATCTTTAGTAAGATCAGCGATCTGGATGGCACTTTCTTGGAGATCCAATTTCAAATCGTCATTAACCTTCTGAAGCTGCCGAGCGGTAGTCCGAGCTTTGGCTAAGGTTGTGGAAGCCTTCTGTCGTTCATCCTCGGCCATCTTTTGAAGCTCTTCAACGCACCGGGTCAAGTCTTCATTGGATTTTTGAGCCTTCTCCAAGTCCAGTCGAGCAGCTTCAACCTCTTCAACAATTATAGACTTAGCAAAGCCAACTGCATAAGCTAAACACAGGTTGGATCGAACGTTCAGCTTGTATGCCAGGTCCACCGCTTCGTCGGTTGTCATTCCATGGAAAAGTTTCTTCTCCTTGGGATTAAGGCGATACTCTAAGCAGTCAGCTAAGTGCACAGTTGAATAGAACGACCCAGCTAGCAAATGACCTTAAGGAACTTTCCTCTTTTTCTTCTTACCCGAAGACACGGACTTATCCTTGACAACCTTTCTTTTTTCTCCGCCTTGAAGAGAAGCTTCATCCTCAACCTGAATGGCTGAGGGAGTGGAGGACAACGATGAGTATGGAGCTATTTTAAAAGCAGGGTTTACCGTATGAGGATCTTTAGTCACGTCCGGCCGAGCGGGAATAGTAATGGATCGCACGGGTCTGGAGGAAGTTCCCGCTCCGATTTTCTTCAATTTTTCTTCTTTTCAAGACATCATCAGTGAGAAGGCCTTGTTTTTCTCCATCTCCTCGAAGATATCTGAACGTCAGAAAAAACTCGTAAGTTACAAATGACAGCTATAACAGAAAATTATGAAACCTTATCGAACACTCTAGAACATAGAGAGTTGGAACCCAAAAGCCCAATGAGAGCCCGCGACAAGGTCTTTCAGGGTAGCTGATCTAGCAGGCTGACTATCTCCAATTCTTCGAGGGTCATGGACAATTTTGCTTGGGAAACAACCTTTTTGGGATGCTCGGTCCAATAGAAGGGAAATTTTGGTTGCCCATCGTCTAGATAAAAGCTGGACCGACCCTCCTCTTTTATCAATACCTTGAAAAATCTGGTCTTGAATTCCTTATAGGAGGAATTGAATAGCGTAAACAATTGTTTACCCTTCACAAGAGTCAAAGAAACCCAAGATTTATTCGCGTGCGGGGATAACACGGCAGAAATACAGGAATGCTGCTAACTTGGGTGTCAAAGCAAGTGTAGTACAAAGCACGACAAATGCTTGCATATACCCCCACCCGTTTGGGTGTAGTCGGGTCGGGGCTACATTCAAATCACGTAACACACTCGATTGAAATTCAGTGAATGGTAAGCGATCACCCAGGTCGCGAAACAATGTGCTATAAACATAAAAAAGTCAGTATTGTGCCCTTCCCGCCCATGGCAAGCACGTTCATTCGATCGGCACACCGTTAACAGGATACTATCGTCATCTTTTGCAGTAGATACAATGTTAACCCTACTAGCGAAGTACTCTAATGAAGTATTGGTAACGTAATAGGGCGCATACAAGCCTACCTCATGGGGAGCCTAGCCATATCCATTGACAAGGGGAGGGGGAGCAGAATCTGTCCATTCCCTAGCAGCATCAATCTCGAGCACAATATTTGCCTCTTCAACTTTGTGGTCACTGGCCTTAGTAGAACCCAGGATGGAGGACCCTATGGAGGCAGTGGGCTCTTTTCTGCCATCAGCATACCCCTAACCTTCGCCGACGACTTCATCAGACGATAAGGGAGAAGAAGACATGATTACCTGAGATGGGCTCTCATGGAAGTTTAGCAATGAGGAAAATAAGGAAGACAAAGTAATCATGGCGGTTCTGATCACCTTTTATATAGTGTGACAGGACATTTCCAAGACTCCATCATGGTCATCCGTCGTGGCAGGATCAAACGGCCAGGGATGCGGGGCTTTTCATATTTCAGATGGCACGAATCTCATGATCGCACGTGCTCCACGATCAACGGACACGACCACCACCACTGATCCCTTTCGCACTCTTTCTAAAACCACGAATTTCAAACCCTTCACGCCTAAGAAGTCGTTCGGGGGGGGCTTGTGTACTATATGGTGGGGAAGACCGACCGGTAGTGGTCAGCAAGTCCAATAGGAAGGAACCAATCGGCAAGCATTCAATGGCATTAATGGTTAATAAAGGCGAGTAATTATTACATCACGCGTATTGCATTTGTGGCTAATCAACGAGTGATATTAGGCAGATTATGCTGGATATAAGGAAATTAACAAATGATGATGCACAAAATATATTGCATTAAATGGCATTCAATGACATTCAATGGGCTGGATGATTGCAAAGCCTATAAATACAGAACTAATGACCAAGTAAAGTCGGATTTTCTGAAATATATTAAGATCTGGAAGGACACCTCACTGACTTGAACGTCGGAGTGTTTTCTTGCAGGTCATCCCTCGTTGAGCCGATCGGAGAAGGGAAGTTGAACCCTTCGTTGTGCACTTGGGAAGAAAGGAAACGCGTGGAGCAGCGACCTCAGACCCGCATTCAACATAAACACACACACACATACATATATATATATATATATAATCCTGATCGAATATATTTGGTATACTAAGTTGATAGGTATACAATATGTATCTATTTGACTAGAAGAATATCATGTCAACCATATCTTGTTCATTAACTCATAATTAACTATAATAGTTCAAGATTAACATATTATGGAGTCACGTGATCCCCGCTCATCCAAGTAATATTAGTATAAATAACAAATTTTACAAGATATGTAATTTACATTTATTAATTATTATATTTATTGTTTGTTGACATACTTGATTAATTTGAACGTTGGAATGTCTTAAGCAATTAATTTGAGCGTTGGAATGTCTTAAGCAAGAATAACTCCTATCCTGTTTAGAGAGAACGATTATACTTGAAGAGGACAAGTACTCCTAGAGTTAAAGGCTTGAAGTATTGAAGTACTTTTGGAGTCTTTGTAGAATATATGATCAACTTTATAAGAATAATTGATGTCGACTTATTTTTTATAAATTGGGTTCATTCATGGTGTCTACAGGGAGCAAGATGGCTAGAACAAAAGAAGTAGGACCCAAAACACAAGAAAACACTAGAAAGAGGGGGGGGGGGGTGGGCGAGAGGTTGAATAATATTTTAAAAACTTTTTCACAAATCAACATTTATTGACTATTGTAGGGGTTAGATGGTCTACAATAGTTATCAAACGCATGTTTGTTTAATATAGCGTTTAGGAAAACGTTCTAAGGAAAAAAAAGCAATAACACAATATTTTTATACTGGTTCGCTCTAACCTGAGCTACGTCCAGTTTTCCCTTAAGATTACAACTAATATAAACGACTCTTGGTATGCAACGAGTATTATCAACCACTCCTAGTTTCAACACTAGTTAACCTGACTAGTGATAATGACAAATTTTAGCATGATATTCAGTATGAAATTGAGAGAAAATGTCAAGTCTTCCTTAGTTTTTTTACCTTCTTGAATATAGTTTTCATGTAGTTTTGTAAGTGGTTGCATCTTAAGCTTTAATGATATTATTTGGCTATTAATCCTTAATACCATGCATTCCAAGTAGTTGGAAGAAGTTTCTTTACCAAACTAAGTCAACAAAACCCAGGAAAAGAGGGAAGAGGAACAAACAAAAGAAGAACCAATGCTGTAGGAATGACTCACGCCGGGCGCCTCCTCCTCTGTGGATGCCGGGCACTATTTCTTTGGTCCAACTCACGCCAAGCGCCTCCTATCGGGGCACCGGGTGCGACTTTTGCTGATGTGGCATAAAAGCTTTGTTTAACCTTGGAACACGAAGGGGACAAGATCTTTAGCAACCCAGACGCGATTTCTTTCCTTTGGAGCAGCTAGAGGCGAGCTTGGAGATGTGGAAACACTTCTCCTTCCCCCATGGGTCTTCTCCCTTCTTCCATTTTATCAATTGTAAGCTTAAGCTCTCCATGATTATGGAGAGCTAATCTCATCTATTGTTGGGGATTGATGTAACCACGAATCTCTTGTGTCAATTACTGTCGATTTGAATGATTATATGCCTATTTCATTGATTGCTAATGTTTAATTCCTTCTCTTAAAGCTTGTTATGACTTGATCAACCATGGCATGATTTTAGGGTTTGCTTGATATTGAGAAATATTGTGTAAATCTGGAATTGGAATAAATACCTAAAGGAAATTGTATCTAGGGATAAAACTTAAACATTTGGTTGTCTTGAATCTCAACTCTTAAAGCGGATGAACTTGTTAAGTGTTCTAAGGAATTGGAGTTTAAGAAGTAAGTTTAGGCTCTCTCTATCAAGGGATTGGGTTTGAGTAAATTAGTAGATTGACTTTAGCACATCTATGAAAAGGAAGTGATTTTTATGCACAAGAGTGAAGCAGGTGAAATTATACCCCCAACAATACCAATTCATATAATTTCAAATCCTTTACATTTCTAGTTGTTTGAGTTTCCAAAGTTCAACTTTTATCATTCTTGCATCGTATTTACTTTAATTGCATGAAAAGCCAAAAAATGGAATCATTCTTTAGTCTAAGCTAGTTAGAAATTATACGATTGTTTAGCGACACGAGTTTCTTGGGAAACGATATCCGGTTTTACCGGCTTTATTACTTGAAACGATTTGATGTACTTGTCAAAGTTTCAACAACTAGACGAGTTTAATCACTCCTAGTATCAATACTAGACAAACTATCTAGAACGTTTAACTCCACTGAGTTAAACAATACAAGTGTTTGTAGCTTTGTGTAGTAGCCATGGGAGTAGATAAAGGTTATCTTGAGAGAGGGTTTAACAACTTAAGGTTTCTGAGAAAGGGATTCTTGAGAGAAAACTTTTGAGATAACTTAGAGAGCATAAAGATGGATGGGTTTTTTGTTAGTTATATATGTGAGTAATAAAGGTGGTTTCTTGGAATTGTACCCGTTGGGGTTTAAGGGCCATCATGAGACATTTAATGCTATGTGTAAGACTTTTCTTATTTGGAAATTTTGAATTCCTTCTTCTAGAACAAGTCAAGCTCCTCTTAGCTTTGACCTCGGGGTCACCTTTCAAAGCTTTATTGACATTAGACGGTCCAACATGGGTGATGCGAGCCATTAGATGATGTGAACCATTGGTCTCTCTTTTCTCTTTAAGTGTCCCATCATCTTATCTAGACGCTATGATTTTACTTGATTCACTTAAATCTTTAGACGCTTTGATGTCAATCAACATATGTGCAAAAGAATCATCTAGCTCTGCATTTTATTTTTCAAGCTTACACTTATCACTTGTACATGTAAGGCCTTTTTCAAACATAACAGTGTATTTGTTGTCATATTGACTATTTTTCAATAGATCATGTTTAGGCCTTCAAGTAATAAATAGTATCAATATATAGGAAAGTGTTTATACTTATCATTCAGAATTTCTTTTCTTTATGGTTTCCTTTGAGGTTTGCTAGTTCTTTCTTTTTCTTCTTCAAGTCTTGGGACATAGACCTTTTTCCCGTTATGATATGTTAGGATCCATTAACCTGGTGTCATGATAAGAGTTTCTTTTTAATAGTCTAGTAAATCTCCAAGACAAATGCTCTTATCCTTTTGGTAACCATTTTACATTGGGTCCAATCCTGTTCATTTCTCTTGTCTTTTTCTTTTCAGAATTAGACTAAGCATTGAAAACTTCCTCTCCAACTTTAACAAATTCAAAAATTTTGGATGAGGACATATGATGAGATGGTTTGCCTTTAAATCCTAAATCTGTCTTGTCAAAAGGGTGTTTACTACTTTTTATTAAAATCCTTAAATGCTCTTTACCTCCATATACGTTCTGTTCAATACTACGAGTAAAGTGTCATTTTCTTGCTAAAATTGTTTGACGCGTTTAATGTTTTTAGGTATTGTAGAGTTTTATCAAATTTTTTTCTTGTTAAATAAGATTTCACATTGTATTTTGACCGAACTAATTTTCCCTCAAGCTTACAAATTTTTTGCTTTAAAGATTTTATATCGTCCTTAGACGATGTCAAGTCCTTTTTCAAAATTTCATTTTCTTTTGAAGAATTTTTAAGTTGTTTTCTCAAAATTTGATAAGCTTTTGATAGCTTTAGGGAATAATAAAGTGGAGGTCATTGAAGTCTACCTCCTTTTTAGAGTCATCTGATGTGTCGCTAGCTGAGTCTGCTATCGTACAAAACTTGAATGTTTCTTCTTCGTCTTTATATGGGCTTAGATCTTTTGAAGTACTTAGTACTATGTCTTCTTTGACTTTACTGGGTTCTTCATTCACATGTCCTTGGCGCTTTTGCATGATTGTACCTTTTCATACTCATTTTCACATACAACACACATTAGTATATTTTTAGCGTTAGAATTTAGAAGATACCTTAGTTTATGATCGTCTGACCAAAAGTTTCAGTATATTTTTAGCGTTAGAATTTAGAAGATACCTTAGTTTATGATCGTCTGACCAAAAGTTTCTTGCCATTGGTTTTGCTTCTCTATTCAAAGGTAGAAATTTTCCATTCTCAACAATATTCAACATATCGATGTGACATGATTCAAAGAAAGTAATCATATTTTCCTTGCAATGAAAACTTTGAAAGAAACCATTTTGCAAACTTTGAAAGGGACCATTTTGGAGTTGCTCACCTACCTACCTCCTTACTTCATTGATTTCTTTAATACTATGATGTCGTCCTTCATAACTCAATTTTCCATTAGTTGACACCACCATCTCACCTCTCTAGCACTCCTCAAAGTTAGGTAGAAGACGGGAGATTCCTTGAAGATCAGGAACCTAAATCTTGAGACAGTTTTATACTACATGATCAAGGCAAGGTTGAGGCCTTTTGAAAATGACTTGTGTACGACGCCACCTATAAGCATGGACAAGTTAAGACAGCGAGATACTAAATTCATGCGACTAGAAGAAAAAAGAGAGTATGGGAACAAGATCCGAGTCGAGACCATGTTGGATGAAAATAAATGTTCTAATCAAGATTCAACTTAGAAAGACCTCCTGCTAGAGGGAACCTAGGCCTACTCGGTTCTCACGTTACACGCCTTCAAACGCTCCATGTCTCGCGTGTTGGAGAAAGTGTTACAAGCGGATATTATATTGCCACAAGGGAAGTCTTAGAATTTGTTGAATGTCAACATGAACAAGTATTAAGTATCATCACAACGACCATACTATAGACGAGTGTATTGCACTCAAAGATAAGGTTGAGGAGTTAACCCGAGCTAGTCACACTACAAGAAAAATGTCATTTACATACGGATTATTATATACGGATCTTAGTTCATAGATAAAAATTTTGTTATATACGGATATTATATACGGATTATAAAATAAATAATAATAAAAAATTAAAAAATTAATTAACCTAAGAGGCAGCTACTTTACACCTTCTCGCTCGCAAGCCACGTTTTCTGCATCTTCAACCATGCGTATTTTCTCCTCTCCGTTCAACCACATTTCATTTTCATTCACTACCTCGCGTTATCATTGTTTTCTCTCGACCATCCACAGGTTTGTTCATCACAAAATCACTTCATCCTCATAAATCTTCATTTCTTCCTTTTATTTTCACTTTCATATACATAACCACCTCTGAATCCTAGGGTTTTGTTCTCCTCTTTACTTTTCCTTCATTTTTAACCGATTAAAAACACTTTTCTACTGATTAAAACCCTTTCTACCGTTTGTTCTTCGATTTCCATCGATTAAACTTGCATTTGCGCCGTTTAAACACTTTTGTACCGATCAATCTTGCGTTTGAACTGATTAATCAGTTCATATTGAGTTTCTCCCAATTTTTAGGGTTCTTTCGGTCTAGATCAGGGTTCGTTCTCCCTTTTAGAGTTTTTCCCCAATCGTTCCGGCTTCTATTCGTTCGTTTAGGGTTTTCTAATATTTTCTTCTGTTCATTCTCCAGTTCGCTCTCGATCTCGAGTTCGTCTCATTATTTTGTTGCGTTTGCTCAACAAGGAAGCTTCGAAGGAGTTCGAGTCGAGCCCACGTCGCTCTTTTGGTCATCTCCTTGGAGGCTCTTCCATGAAGCACGATCGAGCATGCTACAAGAGATAAGTATTGCTTTCCTTGTTTCTATTCGTTTGTCTTCAATTGATTCAAGTTGATTGTTCTCTGTTTTGATTTTTGCGCATCTGCTTGTTGAGTTTTCTTCAATTTTTCCGTGTTGTTAATGTTACTTTTCCTTTTATGTTTTGATATGTTGTAAGCTGCATTTTGTTTTCGTTCATTACTGTCTTGAGTTCTATTTTGTGATTTTGTTCATAAACTGTTTCTTTAAATGTCTAAGAGAGCTAATATGAGATTGTTCATTCTTGAATCTCAAGTTCTGTGTTTAGGTTTTAAAGTTGAGTGTTCCTCTTTTCCTTTTTCTTATTCTCTCTTCTCATTTCTTCTTCCTCACCTAGAAGCCATCAAATCCTGGAATCCATTGTGCAATGGGACTTGAGAGGAAGCAATTATGTCCGGAGAGAAACGAAATTAGCAGAGTTAAGAAGGGAATGAGTGGGAGAAGAAGTGGGAATCACATAAAGGAAAGAGAGAAAAAGAGTCTCAAGAGCTAACGAAAATAGGAAAAGAAAACAAAGGCCAAGGTATGGGAGAGTTAAATTGCTTTTGATCTTGTATCTTGTTGTTCTGTGAATTGTAATGGTGTCTTTGGATTCTGGAAATTTTATAATATTGTTGATAATAACTTAAATAAGTGTATGAATGTATTTATTCTGAGAAATAGATGTGTATGGGTGTTGTTATCTTTGCTTGGGCTGCAGTTAGTGACATGTGTGAGTCTGAAAAAGTAAGTATATGATGTATGCTCTGTTTTGGGAATGAAATATTAGAATGGGTTTTCTTTATGGGATGGTTATATGTCAAGAATAAAGGAGTGTATGAACGTGTATATATTTGAACTGAATTAGTTAGACAAGGGACTCCCACCAAACCGATGAGCTACGTTGATCTGGGTTGGAGTAATTGATGACTGATTTATGTAAGTATTATGCCTTGATATTGCTATGTATATTGTCTCATAATTCTGCATAAACTGTTGTTGTTTCAGAATAAAAATCTGCTGAAAACTGTTTTGATTCAAATGCTGCAGAAAATTATGTTCTGTTTGGGTATAAAAATGCTGCAGAAAATTCTTTGCTGTTTTGATAAAAATGTTGCAGGAAATTATTTGATGTTTGGATATAAAAATGCTAAAGAAAATTGTTTGTTGTGTTGATTCAAATGCTACAGAAATATTTTATTGTATTAGTTGGTTAAATTCTTGTTTAATATATATTTGTATAGTGTGGATGCAGGGCATATATATTTATTGTATGGGATGTTAGTCATTATTGATACATTGTTATATATATTACATTTATTACGTTATATATTATATAGCAAGCTAAGATAAGTTTTCGTTTGAGATTTTTGGGTGTAAAATATTATAATATATATATATATATATTATATAGTTTGTAATAAACTTTTTCCTTTGGGATTATTAGTATATTATATTAAAAGTATTAACTGGATTGCTGCAAAATTAATTATATTTGGATGTATGAACGTGTGAATGTACCAAGAGGTTTGAACTAATATTATGCACCATACCTTGTGATTTTAGTAGTATAATCTTGTTGCAAATTTGGATTCAATTGTTATTAATTAGTTGACTTCTTTTTCATAAAAATTTAGATAAAAACTCTTAAGAAAAGAAAATAAGGAAAAAAAGGTCTTCTCGCAAATAAAAATCAACTTATATATAGACTTATTTGGTGAGTTAATATATCAGTAAAGAGAAAAGTTATGTAAACTTATAAACTGATGTATAGACTCATACAAAAAGTGACATAATAAATTTCTATTAATTTAATGAGTTAAGTGTAGAATCTTTTAATTAATTTCTTAAAACTATTAATTGTATTTCTTTTTTTCCTTATTATTGTAGGTAGGGGCAAAGTGATAGTATTGGAGCAATTGAAGATTGTTGCTTTGACAACTATTGACACGGTGATAGCTTTTTGCCCTATAACATTTCACATTATGGGAAACTGAGCAATGGGCTAGCACTAGTAAAAAATTGGGTTTTTACAGCGCACATTATGCCACGGTTCAACGAAAACCGCAGCATAATGGTGCGCGGTGGCAGTTTTGTAAATAAATCGAACATATATGCCGCGGTTCTGCTCCAAACCGCGGCATATACTCCAGTCAACCATTGCCTTTGACGCCACGTATGAATAAAAAATTAAATAACAGAGTATATGCCGCGGTTCTCTGAACAACCGCGGCATATACCCTGCCAATTTATTGCAGGTGCTGACTGGGTCAGAGAATTTGAAAAGTTACAGGGGGTATATGCCGCGGTTCTCTGGGCAACCGCGGCATATACCCCCTGTAACGTCTCAACTTCTCTGCCAGTCAGAGAATTTCAGAAGTTACAGGGCGTATATGCCGCGGTTGCCTAGAGAACCGCGACATATACCCCCTGTAACTTCTGAAATTCCCCAGAAGGCAGTTGGGGAGACAGTTGTGTTGAGCACGTTACAGGGGTATATGCCGCGGTTCTCTGGGCAACCGCGGCATATTCTCCCATCTGAAATTAATTTAATATTAATTTGAAATATTTCGAGGTATATACCGCGGTTGCCCGCTGAACCGCGGCATATAGTTTGAAAATAATTTCAAAAATGCCATTTAGGATAATTTTTTTAATCAGTATATGCCGCGGTTGGGGGTTAAACCGCGGCATATACCCCTATTATACCGCGGTTAAGTAGGGAACCGCGGTAGATTCCCCCGTTCAGAGTTAAAAAACAAAACTTGGAACAGTGTCGTCGTCTTCGCGCAAGCTCTCTGGAACGCGTTTTCTTCTTCCTCCGAGTCATCTCAGGTACGCGTTTCTGCACCGTTTAATCTCAAAATTATTGTTTCCTTTCTCATTTGTGACGCGTTTGAAACATTTCAGCCGATCAAAATCGTTTGAAAACGAGACATTCCATCTCTGCTGCGTTTTGGTTTTTGTTGCACCAAGCGTTTTCGCCGTTCCTCTTCCAGGTATTTATGCCCTTTTGCATCTTTAACGTGATTTCTTCATTAGTTTTTGCATAATGCTATAGTTTTGGTAATGTATGAAGTTTCTATAGTTTTGGTAATGTATGGTATAATTTTTGCTTTAATTTTGATAATGCATGAAATTGTTATAGTTTTGGTAATGTATGGTATGGTTTTTGCTATAGTTTTGGTAATGTGTGTTGTAGTTCTTGTATGTAATTGGAAGTTTGATTTTTAGTAGCTTATCTTTTTATGTAATATTTAGGAATATGGATCGAAATTGGATTAATTTACCACGTATTAGTGCTGAGTACGAGAGAGGTGTAGAGGAATTTATACAATTTGCGCAACGTAATGAGGGGAGAACTGATGATGAAGTGAAGTTTAGATGTCCTTGTGTGAACTGTTTGAATGGGAGAAAGTTGAACGCAACTCAAATTAGAGAACATCTTATATGTGATGGTTTTCTAAGATGCTATACAACATGGATCTGGCACGGCGAAGAAATGGATTTTCCCACTGACTCTCAAAGTGTAAATGTTACTGATTCCACCATGGAAGAAGATCGACCGGATGAAGACAAATTGGAGGACATGATCCGCGATGTTGGAGCAGAAAATTTTGCCAAAGCTCATGTGTATGAGACGATGTCGACTGATGCAGAAACACCTTTGTATGTCGGTTCAACTAAGTTCACACGTTTATCAGCGGTGTTAAGGCTCATGAATTTGAAGGCGAGCAATGGATGGACTGATAAGAGTTTTACAGAACTATTGACGTTGTTGAATGAAATGTTGCCAGATGGAAATACACTGCCCACTCGTAATTATGATGCGAAGAAAATTCTTTGTCCAATGGGTATGGAGTATAAAAGAATACATGCTTGTCCCAATGACTGCATTTTGTATAGGAAAGAGTTTGAATTTTTGACAAAGTGTCCAAAATGTGGCTTATCACGATACAAGTCAAAAAACAATAGTGAAGATAATGGTCAGATAGAAAAAAATGGATCTGCTTTGAAAGTAGTTTGGTACCTTCCAATAGTGCCCAGACTTAAGCGTTTGTTTGCGAATCCCAAAGATGCTAAAAATCTTAGATGGCATGCAGATGAGAGACCTGCAATTTTAAAACAGACCTGCAATTTTAAAAAACTGCAGGGGAATATGCCGCGGTTCTAACCACAACCGCGGCATATAGTGCTTCGTTTTTTTTTTACAAACGAGACATATGGCCGCGGTTTTGACACTAACCGCGGCATATTCGTCGGCCTATATGCCGCGGTTCAACCGCGGCATATAGTGCATTTTTTAATTTTTTTTTTTAAATTTTTTTTAGGGTTTAGGCAGCGGTTCCCTAGACAACCGCGGCATATTCCGCAGCCTATATACCGCGGTTCGAACCGCGGTATAAAGTGTCTGACTTACTACCGCGGCTGAATATGCCGCGGTTCAAGAACCGCGACGTATAGTGAAAATGAACCGCGGTAAAAGCCCTTCGCTGCACTAGTGTAGACATCTTGTTTTGAAAAGAATAGCGCAAGGCGACATCTTTTTCTATTTAGAGAAGATATTGTAGTTGTTGTAAACATCTTTCTCTGACTTTAGACTTTGATATTTTACCATTTTGGACAGATATTTTATTTATTCATTCAAGTATAGGATCCTTATATATTTTGTTGTACAATTTTTTTACTTTTGCATTGTCTTTTCTTGGATATAGAAACCATTTATCTCGAAACCTGTCTTATTTTTTATAAATGTTGAAAGTTTTCAGTGAATTATATCTTTTATTAAATAGTTGTAAATGTTTATCTATATTAGATGATTTTTGGCAATTTGTTAGTTATGTTGACTTTTATCAGCTATTGAAACTCGTAACTATTAAACGCAGATGTAGAATCACCAATTTTTTTTTTATAAAATCATAAATTACATACGGATTTTTCCGTATATAATTATATACGGATTTTATATACGAATTTTTCGTATATAAATTATATACGAATTTTTCCGTATGTAAATTATATACGGATATATCCGTATATAACTTATCTACGCTCTTTTTATATATGGATTTTTGTCCGTATGTAATCCGTATATAATATCATTTTATATACGGATTTTAGAGGTTATATACGGATTTTGACAGTATATAATTAGGATTTTTCTTGTAGTGTCACCTTAAATGGTTTGTGAGACATGATGACTAGGGGAGATCACATTTTGGATATTAGAGGTTTGAGGACTGAAGAGATGGTTGAAAAAAATAGAGAGAACGAAGAAAAGAAAGAGAAACCAATACATCGTGAGAAGAGGCGTTCTAATACTAGGCCCCATTTAGGCGTACACTCAATACGATATATGGAGGTTTCGGTGAAGGCAAGTCTCCATCTTCAACTAAGAATAGGAATCTGTGAGTCGTGTAATTATTCAATGTAGTAACTTGGAGCTTTAGGAGGAAGAGAATTTCTCCTATTACATATATAGATATCGACTTTCAAAGAGTGAATCGAGACCAAGATGACCTTATGGTCATAGATTAAAAACTTCTTCATCATGAAGATCATGAGTTTTTGTCCCAAATATGCAAGAGTTTAGGGTAGATGACTCTACCAGAATAATTCATTGTTGGTGAGTTTGAGCACTCCTTGTTGAGGTTTAACATTTCCTTAAGTATCAAAGAAGGTTCCAGTGTCACCAAGATTCTGATATTGAGTTCTATTGAAGCTACAAAAGGTATTACAAGAAACAAGGGTGTTAAATGAAAAGAAGCACGTACATAAATTTTCTTACAATACTAAGATGCTGCCATGACTGGAGAAAAGAGGTTAGGTTTAATGAAAAATGGAATATTATAAGAAAAACTATATTTTAACATACAACTATTTTTAAATTCATTTAATACTATTTTTTTTTACTTTTTTTCTTTTTTTAAAAATATACAAACTTATAATTATATGACTATTTTATTCTTGTAGCAGTGTATGTGAAATGAATATAAATTTATATCACTTTATCATTACTAATCCCATAAATATGGTTTGGTTGGGTGCTGCTTCTAGTTAATGAGAATTGTTTGTTATTTAGAATTGTTGTTCACTCTTTTATTGAATGAGTCAAACATGGGTAAACGAACCCTACTAGGAAAAAAAAGGATGAAAAGTGCAAGTCTAATAGCTATTTAGACCACATTTGTGTATTAATTCAATGTCAACCCTCCAAATGGCTATTCCATCGAAATTTCTCAAGTGAGAAACATGATTTCTATAGAAAAAAGTTTTAAGTAATTTGTTGTTTGGAAGTGGTGTTCACTCTTTCATCCTTGGTCTAAGAACAAATATGGTCTGAGGTGATCAAAGCTTCAAATTGAAGTTGTCAATTACACATAAAGAAGTCTATAAAAGTTGCTGGAGATCGCTGGTTGAAGATATCTTCTACAACCACAACAAATAAATATAAGAAATTTTCAAACAAAAAAGGCATTGACATATCCCACAGTTCCTCTTACCTGTCAACTGCTCAATTTCATGCTATTCCTTGAAGCAATTGCTACACAATTCACTCACATCTTTTTATTTAGACAGCTTTTTATAAGGAGAAAAAAATAGTTTAAATAACATTTAGAGAAAGATGGTTTTCAGAATCATATAGCCATGTAAACTATGCTTATATGCTTTTAATATTAATATAATCATTACAATATAAATTTTTCAATTGTAAAAAAAAATATATTAATACCTGATGTAAATTTTTTGGGTGATATCATTATCCATTTTTAATTGAAAAAATAAACATAAATATTAAAAAAAAAAACTAAATTGAAATTTACATATTTCAGAGAAATTGAAAATATTTTTTTTCTAAGTAATATAAATAACTTTAATATTTTATTCGTGCAAACAATTTATACTATCAATTACAAATTGTTACGGAAAAAATTTATATAATATAATTGCAATAAAAATTAAAATATTTTCGTGACATACTAGAATTAAAAGTCTATACCAATATATTACCAAATCAGTAGTTTAAAATAACACATTTTTAATGAATTAAAAAGGACATCTAAAGTAATTGATTTTACTCCCCGAACTTTAATTTTCAGTTTTGGCTTTTAACGAGAAAAATAAAGAGAATAAAAATAAAATAAATATGTTGAACAAAAGAGTCAATAGTAAAATTTAATATTTAGTAATTTGGTAGAATAAAATAGATAGGAGAGAATAAGAAAATTCATTACAAATTGTGGATTTGGTTTAATTTAGTAAAAGACAAAAGATAATGGAACAGATAAAGAATAGTACAATAAATCTCATAATTTTGAAGATTATGCGTTTTACTCTTATACAAATTTTATTTTCATTTCTTACAAAAACGATTTGTTACTTCTAAAATATACTATACACGTTTATTATTGCACCCAAAAAGGTCTGGGATTAAACATTAAAAAATCTGGCAATTAGGCCTCAACAAATAAATCTCAACCCCTGTAGCATAGAAATCCAGAGAAAAAATTGGACATATTCAATTATAGGTTGATTAGAATCCATGGGTAACAGATATTTAGTTTATGAAATTTTAATATCTATTAATATATTTTTGATGATATGTTTTTTTAATTAAAATGTAATAATAAATTATATAATTTTATAGTTTATTATAAACATAAATCATTAAGATCATTTGATGTGATTTTTATTTACTACAAATTTAGTTAATTTATTTGTTTTATTTAAAACTAAACTAAAAGTATATCCTTTTTGAAAAGAAACTTAATTTAATATCAATTAAATTTGAATAATTTGTTCAACTTAATCCATATCTATATTTTATCAATCCATAAAATTAAATATAAATTTATAAATATTAAATTTGAATTGTATTCACTTAATCAAATTGAAAATAAATCCAATCCTATGTCTCGACCCTATGTCTGTTTGATTTTAAAATATTAGATTTGGATTATAGATTAAATTAAAATTGAATCCAATCCAACCATGATGTTGTCGGAACCTTTGTTATAAATTTATTTAACTTTGTCTTGCTCTTTAAATTGTTTTTTAATAAATTATACTGATATATTTTTTCTTAAATTATATTTATAATTTTTGTTTCTTTATTAGATTAGTATCTTTATTGAAGATATAAGTATATTTATAATATATCTTCTTATAAAGAAGCTCTATTTAATTTCTTTAATTTTCATTCTTCAAGTATTCGTTTTTTTCCTCTTTAGTATTCATCTTTCAATAAGGTGAATAAGGGTTGTGATGCTAAAAGACAATCTGAAATTCGAATGTTAGTGATATTATATGCGTAATTAATGATAATGTTAAAAAGATAGTTTGATGATTTCACTATTTATAATAATTTATTACATTTGTGAGTATTTATTTGGATGGTTCTTCTCTTAGACCTAGTGACTCATTTATCTTGTTTAAAACAGTTTTTGATCATAATTTTCTAAGTTATAAAGTAGTTGGCATGTCATTAGTTATGGTAGGCACTTAGTAGAAGTCGACCAGGCCACTTAGTAATAGTCACCATATAAGCTAGACATGTTTAGGTGTAGACACTTAGGATGTAATCGGTTGTGTTGTGTCATACCATCCTAAGACGAGGTCAATGTTGATGTATATAGTACACCAACTCCTAGTCTTTTCATGCATTGAAGGCATGTAAAAAGCTTCAATAAAAACAATAGTAGTCGGTCTATAACTGACTTATAAAACCATGATGCCGATATTTGGTAGTCAACTTGTGGAGTTTTGCAAATAAAATTTGTATCTTTAGTTGTAACATTACATGTATAATGGATGAATGTTAGGCTTGACATGGTGAGGGGTGAAGGAGGTGTAGGAGCATGAATGACGTGTGATGCGTGAAACAATGTGTTGATTGAAAGGGGAAAGGTCGTGACTTTAAGTCGTTTAACCTAATTTGCTTGGCCCATAGTGGGAGGCAAATCGTTACCAATATTGTTATAAATAAGGGTCTCATTCGACCTAATTCACCATCAAGTTTTAGAAGATTGCTTTAAAGGTGGCATATATGTGATGAGGATTATTTTGAGAAGTTGAGTATTTTTAAGTCTCAAGATATGTCAAACAAATGTTTTAGTTCTAAGGAAAAGTCAAATAGTAACAACCGCGCTAGTAGTCAAATAATAACAATTGTGTCAACGTTTTATTGACTCTTTGTTGCTCTTTGACTTGTGATGATGATCTGTTTGATTATACATGTGATGAAGGTGAATTGATCAGGAAAGAAGAGGAATTTGGTTTAGGTTAAGAGTAGCGTTAGGTATGAAGATTTTAAAAGCCAAGAGTGAAGTTTTGGTTGCGTGTTGGTGATGAATGTTGGACAATGGAGACATAAAAGGGACACTTTGATGTGAGCACAAATGTTGAGTGATTTTCAATTTTCTTTCAAAATTAGGGAAAGGGGGTTTGGAATGATGGTGTGGGTGGAGGGTGAAGAAGATGATGCTTAGTGATAAACCCGTGACTTTGAGATTTGGGAGATTAGCCCTAACTTTATAAGGAAGAAAAAAAAATGAAGTGAAAAGTAAAACCTATTTTTTATTTGAAACATTAACTATACACGTGTTTTGAGAACATCATACACTTTTAGCCATGTGTCTAAAAAAACAAACTAATGGTGTCATGGAGAACTGCATCTGAGTCTTTATTAATGAAGAGATGAAAATTGATCAAAATTAAAAAAAAAAAAATTATAATTTAAGAATTAAAAATATATTTAACCATTTTTTTTATAATAAATTGATTTTAATGATGTGGGTGCTTTGATATTTTTATAATAAATAAAAATGAATTGACTTTTAACTTTATCTTAATTAAGTCAGTTATAAAAAAATAATTCTTCCCGTTGTTTTTTTATTAGTGTACTTTTATCTTGTCTTTGTCAACTTTATTTTTAATATAATTTCTTTTGGACGTTGTTTGTAAATTGTAACTATTTTAGTTTGTATCTATTTTTAATTTTATGTTTTATCTCATGTTTATTCGAATTTCTTAAGTTTCGTATTTAAATCATTACTCTTTCACTGAATTTACACATCAAAGGTTAGATACTGAAATTTTTCTATTTTATCTCTATAGATGTGCAGGTGCAGGGCATATACGAGAAGATATTCATATTACAAAATAGAGTTTGAGAAGTTCACCGATGGTGATGATGAGGAACGAGCATGTCATATGGTTGGATGGGTGGCTTTAAAGCTACGTTGAGAGCGACATGTAAAATTTGAATGAAACCCTTTTATTTCTATCATCCTGATAAACATGTAAAACTTGAATGTAAAATATTTCAAGTCTGTCATTTGATGACTTATTTCATTTCTTATTTTTGTCATTTTGACTTTAGATTAATTAGTTGCTTTATAACGTATGTAATTGTGTGTATATAAAAAAAATTATCATGTTTAGGTTAAATGAATATTTAATTAACAATACTATTTTTATCATCTTAAAATATTATTTTAAATAAAATAGATAATTTAATTATTTATTTTAAATTTAGGGAAAGATAATTAATAAAAGATAAAACAGGGAAGAGAACGATATATAATATATTTTATGACAGTTTGATAAAAGATTATAAAAAAATAAATTTTACGCGCGTTTTTAATTGCTAGATTTTTCTTCTTTTTTTCTGACAAAAATACTTGCAGTAAATTATTCATGTCAATTATTGACATGTACTTTTTACAGTCATTTTAACCCTTACAAATTTCGTTTATAATGATTTTTAATTGCTAAAATTTATAATTTTAACAATTATAAATATTTTATTCTTTTTAGTATGTAGATACCAATTTTAAAACTAAATATTATTAGTATCTAAAATAATTTTTATAATGAATAAAAAATTATATTTGGATTGTGAATTGGTCTTTAAATTGATTATTATTATATTAGTTACCAAGGTTTTAGCTATCTAAGGAATTAGTATCTGAATTGATTTTTGATAAAGACTATTTTAGATACTAATAATTTTTAATTCATAAATTAGTATTTAAATGATCACTATAATAATTAATTATTTTTTATCTCCAAAATTAAATATTATATGGAAAATTTCATGTAATGACATAATAATAATAAAAATTAATAAATTAAGTAATAGAAAAAATTAAGCATTATAAAAAAGTAACAATCCTTCTTTATAATCCTTTTGGAGTCGAACAAAACAAGTATAATTATAACTCAATGCCAAGACTATAATATAAAGATCGGAAGGTCCAAATAGGATGGAGACATTCACATGGTTTGTTTGTTTCTTTACATATATTTTTATATATAAATGGGAACAATCTACTTATTTTTTATTATATTTGTTATTATTGACAAAAAAAATTAATACTTTTTATTCATTTAGTTTTAATAAATAAAACGCAATTCATATCCGTGAACTCAATTTTATCAATAAGGCTAATAGGGACGACCATTTATTTAAATGAAAAAAGGGGAAAAAAGTTAAATATTGTATAACCTTTCCAAGGATACGAGTGGTGGTATTTCAATATTTTAAAAAATCCAATAGTATTTAATGAATTTTTCTCTTTATGATGTGTGAAGTAAGTTGTATGAAGGGACAAACAATTATTCAAATATATACAGTGCTAACAATACATCTTAAGTAAAAATCATAAATGAATTCGTCATGAGCAAATATATGCAGTATGATTTATAACGTGAATTGAATTATTTGATAGTTATATAATGCCATTTACAAATGAATTGAGCTCAAGTGAAAAGGGAATAAGAAAGAACATGATGACTAATTTCTGTTCATCTCTAAGTAACTGGTATCCTTTAAGGAAGACCATAATGTGAAAAACAACTCATCTGTTGTTGTTGGAGGGAGATAGGTGGTGATGGAGAACAGGAAAAGGAGCTTCAAAGTTAAGCACCTTAATCACTTGCCTTATAGAGGGCCTTGTCTTGCTATCTGAATTAGCACACCAAATACCAGCAACAAGCAAGCATTCCATTTGCTGCACATCAAATTCCCCATTCAGGTTTGGATCTGCTGCTGCAAGGAGATTTCTAAGTCTATAGAGCTCCCACACCCACTCAACTAGTGATACTTGAGGTTGACCCTCTTTCTCTTCTTGATCAATGGCTTTTCTTCCACTTGCTACCTCCAACAAAACAACCCCAAAGCTGAACATATCAGATTCCTTTCTAGCCTTGCCTGTGATAATATATTCTGGGTCAAGGTAACCCGTTGTTCCAGCCATAACTGTTGTTTTTGACCCTTTCTTACGACCCTCAAGCCTTGACAGGCCAAAATTCCCAAGCTTAGCACTGAAATTAGAGTCCAACATTATGTTGCTTGATTTGATGTCTCTATGAAACACACATTTTTCAAACTCTTCTTGTAGGTAAAACAATGCTGAGGCCAAGCCTAGAGCTATGTTGTACCTCAAATGCCACGATAAGATACTCTCCCCATGAAAAAGATGAGAATACAAGCTGCCATTTGGCATGTAGTCATATATCAGAAAGAGATGATTCTTCTTGTGGCACCAACCGATGAGTTTCACCAAATTCCTGTGCCTCAATTGGCTAATGATCCTTGCTTCCGCTGCATATTCCTTCACACCATGTGATGAACCAGCTGATATTCTCTGTATTGCAGCATAAGTGTTTATGTCTTTGAAATAACCTTTGTAAAGACATTGCCTCAGCTTGTGTCTCTCTTTAAAGTTGTTTGTCGCAGATACCAAAACCTCGTATCTGATCTCCTTAGGTCCAGTGCCCATTTTGAACGCATCATCCATTTTCAAATCCGAAGAGGTTTCTGAAGTGGCTTCTTCCTTTTCTTTCTCGCCCCTCTTCCTCAATACAAGGAGGAGCAACACGAAGAAACTCGTAGCCCCACCTAAACCAAATCCTATTCCCTCCCACAACATTGTCTTGTCGAACTCTTTCTTATCATTAATTGTTATTTCACTAAATGACCATTCCAGCAAGGTATACTGATCAAATCCATCTCCTGTTGCAGCTGATATACCTACAACAACCCTCTCGTCTAAGTAGTTTCCCAAATCAATGTGGTAAAGAAGGTGCTGTGTTACTCGCTTTCCATTGGGCATGATTCCAGTGAAAGAAATGGTCAGCCAATGATCTCGGGAGTGGTACTCAATGGTACACTTATAAGGGCCTCTTGAAGTAGTATCTGTTCTCCAATTCTCCACTACCTCAGAGCGCATAGAGTTTACATTCACACCAACATGTGGGTCCCGAGGGTCCCAATCGTTTGAGAAAGTGTCAAACTCCACAGCCACGTATCGATAATCATTAAATCTGGTTGAGCGAGGTGCTGAGTCATTCACCAGACCAATGCCAAGGCCTCCACGCTTTATTTCATCCGTTGCATTCACCTTTAGGAGGTTAGGGTTTGCTATAAAGAAAGCAAAACCGTCTCCACGAGAACTCTTGTTTGGGATGATCATAAAGGAAAACTGGGTAACGAAGCTTCCTTGTTCCTCCGATGTCTTGTCCCATAGTTTGATAAGCTGGGGACTTGTTACTCGCCCAACACTCCCAGTTCCTCCATGGTTTGAGTCCACTGCAAGGTGGATGCCAGAATTTGAAACAGAAACATTTCCTTCAAGGTTTAGCTTTTCTACGTCCGCAGCGTTTCTGAACTTGTATTCAAAAGAAAATGGTTGTGAATGAGCCTTTTCAAGAGGGATTATCAAGAGGAACACAAAGGTTCCTCTTGCATAACAAAACCCCAGAGTGATTGCATAAAGACCAAAACGCCAATCACCACCTGCCATTATGAGTATGTTGTAGTCTGCACTTCGAAGACTATTAGCTGAGTATTTATCTTTTGTTGTTTTTAATTTTCCCTTTATCTCACGATTTCTTCTCCTCGTACTTTGTTTTATGCAATTACATTATGGGTCTTGTAGTTTCGTGAATATTCCGTTAACAACAAAGTTATTTTTGTCTCTAACTGTAATTTGCTTAGTATAAGAATAATAATTACTTTGTGTTTATCCAAGTTGTGACGAATTTTCCCACGTACACAACTCACCAATCGATAAAAAAGATGAGCAGGCATGTCTGGCTGGTTAAAATGCCCAAATTCGGTTGAACCATGATAGTCTCCCACCTGGGATGTAGGATGATAGAGATTTTTTTTCTCTTATTTTATGTAAGACAATACTTGGTTGATTTTCATGTTGTAGGTCTACTTGTTTAACTTCGTATAAAATGCTTTTGAGAGTGAGATTATAGAATTTATGGAAACTATACTAAAAATAACTTCTTAAAATTGTTTGGAGAAAAAGTTATTTGTGTTGCTTAAAGTAATAAAGATGCTACAATATTACAATTATCAAAAACATAAAATACTGTATGTGCAATAACATCTGACGATAATGTAACGAAGGAAAAAGATATTTTAATACAATTTTTTTTTTTAATATTTTGTTATAATACATTTATTATTGGTTTAATACATCATTTGATCCCAACTTTTGGAGTTTTTGTTCAAAATGGTCCTACATTATGAAAAAGTTCAGTAAGGTCTCATATTTTGTTTAAAAATGTTCATTTCGATCATTTTCGTGGACGCCATTAAAAACATAACGGTGCTGATACCACTGTGGTGAAATCTGAGTGAGTTGTTATGTTTGATGATTACGTGACACTGAGAGTGAGAAGTGAAGTGAGGTGGTGAAAATATTTTAAGTTGAGGTTTTTGTGTGTAATAAAAGGGGTGATTAGGGTCCGTGCAAGTTGTTCGCCTTTTTTTACCACAGTGGTTGTTGCTAGATAGAAATGGCTTCTTCTCAAGGTTGTTCATCTTGTTCCAAAACTGGGTGGGAAAGAAATTCGCAATCCGCAAATGATGGTGGTTGGAGGGGAGGTGGGATAATCCCTCATTGCAAATGTGGTGATTATGCTGTGAGCAAAGTGGCGAGAATTGCACAGAATGCTGGGAGACAATTTTGGGGATGTCGTCATTACAAGGTTTTTTAAATACCCTTGTCATTTTATTTTGGAATTTATTTGTTCATAGATTATTGAGTTAGAACCAATTTTGGTGGCTCATTTGGTGCATAACAGGGTAGATCTGCAAGAGGGGTGTACTGTAACTTTTTCAAATGGTGTAATGAAGAAAATAATGACGAAAGAGATGGTGAAATTGTCAGGCAAAGGAGGAGGATATGTGAGCTGGAAATTTTAGTCCAAAAGTTGCAGAAAAGTATAAAATTGTTACTTGGAGCTATGTGTGTTGTTATTGTGGTGAACACTGTGACAATGTGGGTCTGTTTAGGTTGATCTTCGTAGTTGGGTCAATGTTTATGTTGAGGTCTAGGTCAGTGTTTATGTTCATATCAATGTGAAGGTGAAAATCAATGTTTAGGTTGAAGTGTAGGTGAATGTTCATGTTCATGTAATGTGAAAGTGAAAGTCGGTGTAATGTGAAGGTGTTTATGTGAAATGTTAAATTTAGTATCCACTTTCATTTTAAAATGTCCAATGTGGTCCCCTTTTGAATTTAAAACTGTAACTTTTGGTCCCAAATTGATATCAACGCATGTAGCATCTCTGCCATAATATACTAACACAAGTAAACTTTCCTTAACTACATAATTAAAGTGGACGTACAAAGTACATAATAAAATTTCATCACATGACCATCAAAGTAAGTCATAAAAGTTTATCACATCAGTTGTGAATATACATAAGTAAATTAGTTCATCAAAAGTCAACTGCATCAACATACTACATAGTTCAGGAGGTTTTTATAACATCAAAATACATGCAAAGTGTTTGTAATTGACATCTAAACTTTTAGTGCACCTACTATTTCAAAAAAACTCCACTTATCGGGATCAACGTCCCACACAACAATCTCTCCATCTATGTACTTAAAGGGGATTTATTTTCACAAGGTCCCACCATGGTGGACCACTACCTCAAACCTTTCCCCAAACATCCCAATCCCTACAACTCAAATGCAAACGGAGACCACTTAAATTACTTAACTAACAACAATGGGACCACTATGAATTATTAATGAATTATTAATGAATTATTAATTAAAGAAATTTAGTGTTGGTTAAACTCACAATAATGCAGTTTTGTTTTAAAATTTATTTAATTTACTTTTAGGTTAACCAAACTTAATAAAATATATTTTAGTATTAATTTAATTTGAATTGGTGTAGCTGACTCTAATGATATTAATTTTAGAAAATAATGTTTATTGTAAAACACATCTATCTCCAACAAAAAAATAAAACACAAACAACAAAGTAGAGGAAAAAAAATTGAATCAAAAGAGATAGTATAAATGAAGGAAATGAATGTAGATGAATGAGATGAATATGGATAAGGGAATATGAGTTTGAACAAAGAGTATGAGTGTGAATGAAGTAGATGAGGGAAATGTGAATGAAGAAAACAAGTGTGACCAAATTTATATGAAGAAGTGAGAGAAGAAAATTATAAGTGAGGAGATTAGCTATCATTAAATCTAGGCCATTGGATTAAGAATGATCTATAGTTCTTATTTATTGCAACAACAACACATTTGCATTCATATAAATTTTACACTAACTTGACTGAATATTAAAGATAATAAACTCTAAGTTATATAAATAATAAAAAAATTATTGTTAATGAAGTAATAATAAATTAAATAAATATAAATACTAAAAATAAATAAAATTATTGTTAGAGTTTTATTATTGAGTTAACCAGTGTCGACTTGATTTAGTTAGTATCGATCATATGTTGATGGAGTACTGTTGATGGAGTAGGGAGCATCATGTATGATACAATGTGTAGTAGATTGAATTTAGCTCATGATATTAGAGTGGTTAGAAGATTCATGGCAAATCCTCAAAATGTTCGTTGAGAAGTTTTACTTATAGTGGATGGTGAGATATGTGAATTGAATAAAAGTGTTTGTAAACTATGTATAGAAAATTTATCCATAGTGCAAAAGCTATAAAAGTGTTTGTAAACTATGTAGGAAATGTCGATACCAGAAAGTCAAATTATGAGAAGTTGAAAACATCCCTGTTTCGATTATTTGGGACTAAGTTACCAAATGCCTCCACAATGCCTTCTCTTTTACTTGATGTCCGTTGTCGGCTCCTACCGTCCGGGGGAACCTGTCAAAGATTCTTCGATGCCAAAGTCAGTACGGAAACTGTTTGTGATTTGATGAAACAATAATGAATCGTAGTAAATGCAACGTGCCTACAACTCACCTCTGACCTCTATTTATAGTTTCTGCTATGGGCTTGGGAGTAGTGAAAAGTTAATCACGGTCCAACTTCAGCCCAATAGCTCTAATCCTAATTTACCTTAATCTTTATCTTAACTACTTGATTTGCCTATCGGTCAGTCTTGAACGGCCGTCCGTACGGTAAACCGGCATTACTCACCAGGATGGAGGGATTGGGCGGTCAAGTTACACAGCGGGTGAGGTGAATTTCTACGCGAACAGTCGCCCTCCCATGCTGTTGAGGGTAAGAGATGAGAAAAACACCAATGGTTGGCTGAGTCTCGAGATTGTTTTCGGATCGGCCGGTCCATATGGTACAATCCCTATGATAAATACATAAATTATAGGCACTGGGGACAAAAACAACCTAGAGTTGGATTGACTCCTTTTGTGTGGAGTGGGACATTGAAGAGGAAGTGTCTTTGTTCCCTTTACCCATCTTTGTTTCAAATATAACGAATCTTAAACGAAAATTTTGGGAGAGTAAAAACAATATGTTAAGACAAGATCGTCTAACCAAATCTTTGTTTAAAATTTAACATAACATCTAAAATGAAATAATACTTAATTGTCTGGGATAATACATTAGAATTGTTAAACGTTATTCTTTAAGTGTCTAAATGGTACTAAAACATCTAATAACTAAGAGTATCTAACACATACTTGATGAACACTATAGAATTCATAACATACCACTACAAAAATTCATTAAATTTTCGACAAGATGAAAAATAATTTGTCCATAAATTTAAGTTATTGGTGAATTTTATCATGTGTTTTGAAATTTTAATTAACAATGAATTTTAGTAATGAATTTATTATGGACAATACATCTTTCAATTACTGCCAAAAAAAATCGGTTGCTAATACATATTTCAATTTATTAAAATTAAAAAAAAAATACTTTAAATTTGTAAGGCCAAAATTGAGAATCCATATTCTTCTTTATTCATGCGTGGGAAACTTCCCTTTCTCTATTTATGGCAAACAAAAGTATCCAAGGTTGCCGCTGAAGGTGGCACTGTTATAGCCTTTTTCCCTTTCCATTCCTTGTCTAGATTGAAAGTGGCACGGCTCTCCTACCACACTGTTCGTAGTCATAACCATTAGACCACCACTATTGCCTATAATAATGGCCACCAATTGTGTCGATGGCGACACTAGCACAACCCTTTCCTTCAATGTTTCTCTCACCATCACGCTTTGTCGCCAGCGCTATAGCTTCTATTTGAGTCTCCGTCTCACCACGCCTTTCTGAGTCATCGTAAATGTTAGGGTTAGAGACCAAAAGAAAAAATAGTATTGGAAGAAAAAATAACTGAAAACCCTATTTTTTTTTACATTTAGCATACACGGCATGATGTGTAAAAGAAAAAATAACCCATACATGCTGAAATTTGGTATCTAATTTTTCATTAAAATAGTATTGGAAGGTTCCAGCACAAATACCCTCTTTTTTATCGGCAAAGAATTGCATTGCATTAAACGCAGTATTTGGAATGCTCCAAATTCATGTACAACAATTATACATTGAACATTAAGAATAAAAGACATTCTGTGCCCAGCACCCTTAAAGCTTCAATATGTTTACATCACAGACCTACCCCTCCTACAGTTGCATCTAGGTTTAAGACTCAACATTAAACTGAATCATTCAGAGTTCGTCCTTTAACCTGGATAAGCTTGCCTAACTATGGAAGTTCAAACAAGGCTTCATGAAACTGGGATCTGCTGTGGAAGAATTGGTAAAGAAGATTCAGAGTTAAGGACGTTAATCACTTGCCTTATTGCAGGTCTGGATGCTGAATCTGGATTAGCACACCAAAGACCAACTACCAGTAAACATTCCATTTGCTTCACATCAAATTCCCCAAGTAGGTTTTCATCTGCTGCTGCAAGCAGATTTCCCAATTCGTATAGCTTCCACACCCACTCAACCACTGATACCTCACCCTCCATGTGTTTGTGGTGAATGGCTTTTCTTCCAGTGGCTATCTCCAACACAACAACCCCAAAACTGAATATATCTGACTCTTTTCGAGCCTGGCCTGTGTTCATGTACTCAGGAGCTAAGTAACCCATGGTCCCAGCCACGTCTGTGGTTTCTGACCCTTTATCATGATCCACCAACCTAGCTAGGCCAAAGTCACCAAGCTTGGGATTGAAGTTGGAGTCCAACATTATGTTGCTTGATTTGATGTCCCTATGAAGCACACATTTCTCCCATTCTTCTTGTAGGTAAAGCAATGCTGAGGCCAAGCCCAACGCTATGTTGTACCTCACTTCCAAGGGTAATATACTTTCTCCCCGAAAAAGTTGAGAGTCTAAGCTGCCATTTTCCATGTACTCGTATATCAAGAGAAAATCTTTCTTCTTGTGGCACCAACCAGTGAGTTTCACCAAATTCCTGTGCCTCAATTGGCTAATAATCGTCACTTCTGCAGTGTATTGTTCTACACCCTGCTTAGAATCTGCTGATATCCTCTTTATAGCAGCATAGGTGTTGGAGTCTTTGAAATAGCCTTTATAAACACCACCAAACCCTCCATGCCCAAGCTTATTCGTCTCATCAAAGTTGTTGGTTGCAGTTTCCAATTCATGATAGCTAATCTTCTTGGGTCCAGTGCTCATTTGTAATTTATCTTCCATCTTTGGATCAGAAGTGGCCTTTGAAGTGTGACCTACTTCCTTTCTCTTGGCAATCATCCTCAATGAAATCTCAACCATTCCTAACAAACTCAAAAACAAGACAGCACCAATTCCTATTCCCTTCAATGTTATCATGACAGGCTTCCCTTCCTTTTCTTTATCGTCCGTACTTGGTGGGGTGATGCTAAACGACCATGAGAGCAAGGCATGCTGTTCAGAATATCTTCCAGTTGCAGCTGATATGCCAACAACAACGGAGTCTGGTAATTCCTGCCTTATATCGACAGAGTATGAAAGATGTTGTGTAGTCTTTCTCACTTTCCCATCGCTTAATTTGTATCCAGTGTAAGAGACATTCAAAATACTGTTCCTAGAATCGTATACAATACTACAGTTACAAACCTTCCTATGTGTCATATCTATCCACCATGTCTCAAAAATTTTAGACTCCATGTCATTGATATTTATTCCTACATGAGCACCAACTGGGTCCCATGGGTTTCTGAAAGTGTCAAACTCCACTGCCAGGAATCGATAACCTAACCAGAAGAGCTCACGATTACCATCCGTTAGGCCAACCCCAAGACTTCCTCCTCTTAGCTGTAACTTATCTGTGGATGGAAGATTTGGGCTTGCAAGGAAGAATGCCAAACCATCTCCATAGATACTCTGATTTGAGGAAACAACAAAGGAAAAGTTGGTAATGAAGTCTCTTGGTTCATTTGAACTATTGTCCCTAAGGTTTATTCGTTCAGCATACGTGACTCGCCCTGCGCTCCCAAACGATTTGCTTGGGGATATTGCGTTCTCTTCTGTGAGTTGGATAGCAGAACCTGAGGTAGAAGCACTCCCTTCTAGCTTAAGGTGCTTTATACAAGTTGAACTGAAGTTGGGACACTCAAAAGACTGAGTGTGAGCATTTGTTATTGCAATGGCGATGATTAGGATGAACAAAATGATCCTAAACAGTAATCCAGAAGCAGCCATTAGTAAGCGAGAGTTGAGTTTGATATTTTTTGAAGTCTCACACACATTGTAAGTTGTGTGATAAATTATATGTATTTTGTCTCAGGATAAGGTTAATGGTATTTGTCTCAACCCCCAACATTGTGATGAATATTCCTAAGAGAACATAGGATTCACGAAGTATAAAAAAGGAGCTGGATCAGAACCATTGTTCTGAGCCTGCCAGTGAAACAGCAAATATTCGAAGTGATTGAAAATGGTAATTAATTACGTACAAACATGGCTATGCTAGTTAGCGGTAGTATTCATGGAAATGATAAAGTTTGATAGAGACGATCCACTATTTAAGTGAGTTTTTTCTGTCACGGTATCTTATTTTGGAAAACAAAGCTTCCATGTGCCGTCGTTAAGATCCTTTTATAACAATAACTAATCACTTATGTCTTTATAAACAATTAAGTAACCAGTTACCAATCAAATGGTACTATTAATTATGAATATATCATAATTATTTTCTTTAACAGAGGGTACATAATATAAAATTTAAGGGGTAGATGACGATATTATTTTATACACTTTAATTTGGGTATTTCTAGTAATCTTTCAAACTAAATTTTTGTTCTCTCACTATGCTAGACCTTGAATAAAAGTTAGAGCGATTAGATCGGTCAATTTGACTTATCACTAGTAAAAAAATACTTTCGAAGGCGCCATATATGTTTCGTTTAAGAAAAACCGAAGCGTACAACCCTATATACCTCGATTACGAGTGCACTCGAAGCGGAATGGTTGTACTGCCTCGGTTGATAAGACACCCGAGACATATACCTTTGTACAAATCACTGCAAATCAGAGACAACTTTTTGAAAAGCCTTATTGCTTCGGTTTACTAGGCAACCGATGCCTATACACTTGTGCATGTCAGGCTTTTCGCCTGAAATCCTCTGCAAGTTAGGCTTTTCGCCTGAACCACTGACAGCTCTGCTATGCCAGGCCTAAGGCATCGGTTCTTCAAGGAACCGAGGTCGTTGATGAGCACTTTATACTTCGGCTATTGCTTTTAACCAGTGCAATATTGTGCTATTACCTCGGGTTTTAAAGTAACCGAGGTAGTAGCTCCATTTTCTGACCTTAAGCTACACAGTTTCATTTGCGTCGCCCAACAGCTTCTTCTTCCTCTTGTGGTCTCGTGCTTCTTCTTCGTTGTGCTCTGTGTCCACCACTGCCACTCCTTGCGTAGTCATTGCGTTCCTCCTTCTTGTCAGTGCTCACGGTTGTCGCTGCTGGTTGTTGTTATTGGTCGCGCCTCCCTCCTTCGCCATCGCGTTGTCCCGCCGCTGCTGCCTGCGTTGTCTCCAACGAGGTTACTATTTTGTCGTCGTTGTAACCTCCGCCGATGCTGCCTTTGTCGTCACTGCCTCCGCCGGTGCTGCCTCCGCCAGTGCTGCCTCTTTATACAAAAAGTGGAGTAATTGTTGGTGCTATTGGATGAGGAGAGTTTGAGGAAAGACACAACACTTCTTCTCCTGAATGGTCTTCTGATCATATAGCTCTGTTACCCGAGTTTTGCTGCTACAGGAATAGTTCTAGGCAATAATTTAAGGTGCCATCATCTCTTCCCTTACCATGCTTTGTTATTGTTCTTTTATATTTTTTTCTTTTGTGTTTGATTAGTGTTAGTAGTTATCAGCTTTCTGGAAAGATCAACAAGTTGTCCTTGGTAAATCTGTTGTCAATTAATGAACAGCTTAAGGCTCATATTTTGTTACCATTGAAATTCAAAATGTGTATTGGAAGCCCTTTATTCAGACTTGTGAATTGAAGTCTACTACTTAATTCATAAAGAATTATTTACCAACCAATTTTGTTAAATACATCTTATAAGCTAGTCAAATAAGTTAATGCTAACTTATTGATTTTATTCTAAATATATTCTAACTTGATTTATATAAAAAATGGATTTTCTAAATTATTTTTAATTTATTGAGGATGGTGTTCGCATTTTGAATTAAATTAGAGATACTTTTAGAATAATACATTACACTTAGTAGAATTTGTAGTTAAACAAACTTACATGACTACACAAAGAGTTAAGTGCATTATTTTCTTATACTATTTTAGTTTAGTGGAAGTATTATTTTGTGAAGTGTTAAAGTGTGTAACGGTTAAAGTATTATTTTCTTATATTGCATTTTGTATACGTAATTATTTGTTTGCTTGAATATATATTTTTGTTGACAATTAGCCTTAGTTTCCCGTTTGAGATTCAATACAAAAATTATTTACTATCTCCAGATTTTTTGAACAAACGTACTTTTTACAAATGAATAGAGGAGATGGTAATAATAATTTACAAGTATTGAATTTTGAATTGTCTGTTTGGACAGTTTAAGAAGAATAATAACTTTTTCATAGTTTATTAATACATATTAATTTTAATATACATGTCTTAAATTTCATGAAATTTTGCAGTTGTGTTTTGTATTGATCTTCGGGTGCATATTTGATTGTGATTTATAATCACTTTCATTTTGTGTAACCTGAAGACCAATGCGAAATGTTGACAAAATTTCGTGAAATTTAAGATATGTTGTTTAAAATTGATATGTTTGATAAACTAAAAAAAGTGAATCTTCTTGAATGGGATAGGGTCACACCTTGAATATGAAAGCGATCAAAGTGATCATTCAAGATTATTGAAATTTTCTAAATAATTTCAGTAAACATGTGTACTGATCGAGGGTGGATTAATTTACCACGCATCAGCACTGAGTACGAGAGAGGGGTAGAAGAATTTATAGAGTTTGCGCAACGTAATGCGAGTACAAGTGGTGATGAGTGAAATTCAGATGTCCCTGTGTGAACTGTTTGAATGTGAGGAAGTTGAACGCAACTGATATTAGGGAACATCTTATCTGTGATGGTTTCATACGAAGTTATACAACATGGATAGGCACGGCGGATAAACAGACTTTCCAACTATCTCTCCAATTAAAAATGCATATGATTCCACCAAAGATATGGAAGATCGACCAAAAGAAGACAACTTAGAGGACATGATCCGCGATGTTGGAGCAGAAGCTTTTGGCCAAGCGCATGTGTATGAAACGATGTCCATTGATGCGGAGACTCCTTTGTATGCCGGTTCAACTAAGTTCACACGGTTGTCAGCGGTGTTAAGGCTCGTGAATTTAAAGGCGACCAATGGATGGACTGATAAGAGTTTTACAAAAATTGTTGTCGTTGTTGAATGAAATGCTACTAGATGGAAATACGTTACCCACTCGTAATTATGATGCAAAAAAAATTCTTTGTCTGATGGGTATGGAGTACAAACGGATACATGCATGTCCGAATGATTGCATATTATATAGGAATGAGAATGAAGTTTTGATAAAGTGTCCAAAATGTGGGTTATCACGATACAAGTCACAAAACAACGGTGAAGATAGTGGTAACATAGAAAAGAATTGTTCTGCTTTGAAAGTAGTTTGGTACCTTCCACTTGTGGCCAGGCTTAAGCGTTTGTTTGCGAATTCTAAAGACGCTAAAAACCTAAGATGACATGCAGATGAGAGAACAACTGATGGGCTGCTTCGTCATCCAGCTGATTCAAAGCAATGAGAAAATATTGATCAAGAATTCCCCTAATTTGGTGAAGAATGTAGAAATCTTAGGTTTGGCTTAGCTACTGATGGAATGAACCCATTTGGTAATTTAAGTACTAATCACAGTTGTTGGCCTGTTATACTACTGATAATTTACAACTTATCTCCTGGATTGTGCATGAAAAGAAAGTACATGATGTTGTCAATATTGATATCTGGTATAAAGCAACCTGGAAATGACATCGATGTTTATCTCAGGCCAGTAGTTGAAGACTTGAAGTTGTTGTGGGTTGATGGGGTTGAAATATTTTATTCCTTAGCTTCAGAAACTTTCATGATGCATGCCATGCTATTTTGCTCCATTAATGACTTTCCAACTTACGGTAATTTGTCGGGGTACAGTGTGAAGGGTCATAAAGCGTGTCCTATATGTGAAGAAAACACTACAGCTCATCAATTAAAACACGGAAGGAAGACAGTGTTTATGCGTCATCGACGATTTTTACAATCTAATCATCCATATTGAAGGTTAAAGAAAGCATTCAATGGAGAACAAGAGAAAGACAATGCACCCATTCCACTTACTGGACTTGAAGTTCTTGAAAAAGTTAATAGAGTACATCATGTATTTGGGAAAACGTCGAAGAAGTCTTCTGTAACGACCCCTTGGAAGAAGAAATCAATATTCTTTGATCTTCCATATTGGTCAAAGTTAGATGTTAGACATTGCATAGATGTGATGCATGTAGAGAAAAATGTCTGTGATAGCTTGGTTGGTACACTACTAAACATCCAAGGAAAAACAAAAGATGGAGTGAATGCGCGTTTGGATTTGGTTGACATGAAGATCCGAGAAGAGTTGGCACCAAGAGAAATTGGTAAACATACTTATTTGCCCCATGCATGTTACACAATGTCCAGACAAGAGAAGATAAGTTTTTGTCTTTGTTTAAAGAGTATCAAGGTGCCACAAGGATACTCTTTAAATATCAAGAGCTTAGTGTCAATGCAGGACTTAAAGCTTGTTGGACTGAAGTCTCACGATTGCCACGTCTTAATGAACAATTGTTACTGGTGGAAATTCGTGGAATTTTGCCAAAAAAAGTTAGGCAGACTATAACTCGATTGTGCTCATTTTTCTCCTCAATTTGTAGTAAAGTCGTCGATCCTACAAAGTTAGATGAACTCTAAAGCGAAATTATCATCATCTTGTGTCAGCTAGAAATGTTTTTTACTCCATCCTTTTTTGACATCATGGTTCATTTACTTGTTCATTTGGTTAGAGAAATAAAGTTGTGTGAACCAGTATACTTAAGATGGATGTATCCTATTGAGCGTTATATGAAGCTTTTGAAAGGGTATGTCAAAAATCAATATCGTCCAGAAGGTTCAATGATTGAAAGATATATTGCTGAAGAAAGTATTGAGTTTTGCTCTGATTATATGACTACAAAAAATCCGATAGGAGTCCCTCGGATATCATGGTTGAATAGATATTCTACAAGTAAAAGCATCCGAGGTGTGAATGTGGTGAGAAAAAGTGGTGAAGAATTGATGCAAGCACATCTGTACATATTAAGCAACACAGATGAAGTGATCCCATTTTTGGAAGCACACAAAGGCGTTGTAAAGGACAAGTATCCAAGACAATCAGAGAAATGACAATTGATGGAGCATAACAGAACATTTTTGTCCTGGTTCAAATCTGAAGTTTTGAAAGAATCACGGTCCTCTGAGACTTTGTTATGGCTAGCAAATGGTTTGAAATTTGATGTTGTATGTTGTACAGGCTACGAAATTAATAATTGCACATTCTATACAAAGACTTTGGATGATAAAAGCATAATACAAAATAGTGGCGTCAGTCTAGAAGCTGAGTCGCTACAATTTTCCACATCCAAAGACCAAAATCCTGTAATTGGATCCATTAGATATTATGGTAGAATTGAAGAGATATGGGAGGTTGATTACACTAAGTTTTCCGTTGCACTCTTCAAATGTAAGTGGGTCGACAATCAGAGTGGTGTCAAAATAGATGAATCTGGTATGACACTTGTTGATTTTCGAAAGGTTGGTTATGGAGACGACCGTTTATCATGGCATATTAAGCAAGTCAGGTTTTTTATGTCAAAGATCTTGCGTCTAACCATTGGTGATGGGGAAGTGCATACCTAGAGAGAATATACTAAATGACATTTAAGAGAATGGGAAAGAAATTAAAAATGGAAGAGATTAAAGAAAAGGAAACTTAGGAATTGAAGATGCGCCACTTGAACAAGCTTCCAAGATAAGCATCAAGAGGAGGACCGCCACTTGCTTGAACAAGATAAGGTCTGCCCAAATTTGGGACTTTAGAGACAGAATTCTATCTCAAAGAAGATTGCAAAAGTGCAAATCAACTCAAATTCATTGAATCAAGGTAAGGTCTACAAAAAGGAGACCCCTAAGCCTTCTTATATAACCTTTGGAGTGAGCTAAGATGCAAGATCTAGGAGATGTGGGACTTTTGAGGGTGTATTTCGTCCAACAGCTGCTGCAGGTCTTCTAGGGACTTTTGAGTCCCACATTGCTCAATTCTCTCCACTCCAAAGGGTTTATAAGGCAACTAGTTCTCCTATAGTTCAAAACATGAAAACTACCTATGCTACCTTGCACTAACGCCTAGGATGCCCATTTCCTCTCCTTTTCTTTTTAAGACCAAGCCATGGAAAGTCCCACATTGCTTGTTCTTAAAGAGAAAGAAGAGTTTATAAGCGTCTCTACAACTAGAAATAACGAAAGAACAAAAGAGGCAAATACAAGCCAATGAAACCTATTCTACTCTTTTTATGCTTGTTGTCACTTTGAAAGCTCTTCATTGTTGCCCCATTTATGATCATATCATCCCCCCAGGTTGGAGAGGATTCGACCTCGAATCTTGAAAAACCTGCAACAAATAGAGATTAGTGACTTATTTCGTGTATAAACCAAAGCAACTCCTCCTGGATCAAATGTCAACCTGCAAAAATCATTAAACATTTTGTGAATGAATTTATGTTGACCAATCAATGTATATAAACAAGTAATAGTAAAAGAAAGTCTCCTGATATTTTTATGGCATTTAGTGGTGAAAACTAGGAGACCATTTTTAGAGAAAAAATTATTTTTGTTTTGAGTTGAATGGACCCAAAGGGGTAACACTAACTCATGATGTGTTTCACAAATGTTTATGGAATAGTTGGAAAGAAGGAAAGAGGGAGGTGAAAAAGTTGCGCAAAATATTTTTGGAACAAAGAAAGAAAACTTAGTAAAAGGAGAAAAGTTGAAGGATTGAAAAACTCCCCTGTCATGGTTTAGATCTATTTGGATGATGGGAGTGGATGGTGCCTTCAGTAACACTTCCTTTTTGACTAAGACTTTGTCCTTCTCCATTTCTCTCACAAGTTCTTCTTTGTCTTTGTTTGCTTTCTCCTCTTTTTCAATAACTTTAATTACCTCTTTATGAGAGATGAGGAAATTATTCTTGACCTTCTCCTTTTCTTCACCTCTCTTGGATTTCATGATGAGGTGGTCCTCATGTATTTCCTTTGGAGTTAGAGGTTTTAAGACGACCTTGCGCCCTTGGTAAGTAAAAGACATTCTATTAGTAAGACCATCATGTTGAACATTTCTATCAAATTGCCATGGTCTTCCTAATAAAATGTGAGTTGCTTCCATGGGTACAACATCACAAAGAACCTCATCTTGGTATTTGCCAATGGAAAAGGAAATATGGACTTGCTTATTTACCAAGATTTCACCCTCCTCACTTAACCATTGAAGTTTGTATGGCTTGGCATGCGCAATAGTGGGTAGCTTGAGCTTTTCCACTACACGTGTGCTAGCTACATTAGTGCAACTTCCCCCGTCTATGATCATGGAGCAAACCTTGCTAGCTATAAGACATCTAGTGTGAAAAATATTTTCTCTTTGAGTGGTGTCAAAGTCCGTGTGGACTTGACCCAAGAGACGTCTTATAACTAGTAGGTCGCCATCAAATGGAACCTTGTACTCATCTTCACTAGAGGAAGAAGAAGAGTGAAAAGTGTGTGAAGGTGAAGAAGGAGGAGAGTCATCGGTGACAACCTCTTCTCCCCTAATGCACATTGCCCTCTTGTTTGGGCATGCAAATGCAATTTGACCATGACCTAAGCACTTAAAACATTTGACTTGACTAGGTCGCGTTGGTGACTTAGGTTTAGAAGAAGAAGGCGCGGGGTTAGTAGAAGATGGCCGAGATTTATGAGGAATCTCTCTAGAAACATCCTTTTCTTTGTCCCTTGATGATGAGGTTTTGTAAAAATTATCTTTTGAAGAAGTGGAAAATTTGTTGCGGTAGGACTCTTTTCTTAAAATTTGTTTCTCTACTTTCATAGCCCGATGTACCACAACATCTAAATCCTCATCATCATGGAGCTCTACAACATCTTGGATGTTTCTATCGAGACCGCTAATAAATCTAGCTATTTTCGCGTGGTTAGTCTCATTAGTGTTAGTATGGTATGAGAGCACTTCGAGCTCACGCGCATATTCCTCCACACTTCGTCTACCCTGAGTAAGCCGTTGGAGCTTAATCAGGAGGTCCCTATGGTAGTATGGAGGTACGAATCGCTGGTAAAACAAGCACCGAAAATGTTCCCAAGAGCTCGCGGGTGAGCCCCTGGCAATGTTCATCCTAGTTAGCCATTGCATGGCGTATCCCTCTAAAGCTAAAGTAGCTAACTTTACACGCAAATGTCCATCTACATCATACAAACTAAAAACTTGTTCTACTTTAGCTATCCACTCTAAAAATACACTAGGATCGGTATCTCCCTTGAAACTTGGCAAAGACAACTTTGGCATTGCAAGGTTGGGATCCAAAGCTTTGTCTTCTTGCTTTTTCTTGGATGAACCATGCTCATAACCATGAGATTGCTTCCCTTTAGCCTTTGTGTCTGCGTCTAACCGCTTGCTCATAGCATCAAGTTGATGTTGCAGTTGTTGGTAAGCCTTCATCACATCAAACTTGCTAGAAGGACTTCCATGGGGGCTATCGCCATGAAATAAAGCACGGCTGGAACCTACAGACATGGTAAGGCAACAACCACAAAAAAAACTAACACCAAAAAAAACAGGTTAGAACCAATGAAAAATCACGGCAATACAGCAGCCACAATTCTGGTCACTGTTTCACTCAAATAAAGCAATGAAATGGTTCAAAACTCACGGCAATTGTCTCAAAAAACAAGGAAAGGGCAGCACCCTTCTTTTAAGATAGTAAAATGTCTCACAAGTCCACTTTGAGAGCACCAACTCAAGTCCAAAGCAAATGGAAAGATGTACAATCCACTTCAATGCAAAGAAGCCAAATCAAGACAGCACATGGTAGAGGCCAAAGAAAGAATGAAAACTACAAGACAAATGATGAAAATGGAACCTAAAAAATCAAGAAACTTGGCACAAAAACAAGGAGGCAGTATCTAATGAATGTGAAGAGACAAAACAACAAGAAATTGGAGTCAAAACAGTGGCACAAAATGAACAAGACAGCAAAGAAAATTAACACAACTAAGGAGCAAAATCACATGAACATGCTACGCATACATGAAGAGCAAGACCGAATTAATGCTGGAAATAATTTTGGCAAACCTCAAACCAAAATATTCTGTATTGGAAAGGAAAAAGAGGCTCTAAATGAAGCAATCAAACACACCAATCAATGAGAAAACTCTCGGCCAAGCACACCAAACAGCAACCAATTTTTTTGTTGATTTTATTTTGATACAGCAAACAGCATTTGGTAAAATGTCTCGGCCAAGCCACTTTAATGAAGAAAATGTGTTTGATTGGAAGCACAATTGTAATGGTTTATAGCCTCTATTTATACAGAACAAATAAGCAAGGTTCACACGCTTAAATCCAATGATGATCAAGCTCAATTCATCATACAAGCAAGGAGATGTAAAAATGCTCTTAGCTATGCAATTTCAGAAAAATACTCTAGAAAACTCCTAAAGAGGAACAAACATATGACTCAATTTAAAGCTAATAAGCAAGAAAAGACACATACAATCCAGCCAAGACAAGAAATTAAAGCTGGAACAAACAAACAAAAGGAAATAGGACACCTACTTGTTGAAGACCTCCAATAGTATTGTTGTTGTTTGATGAAAAGTCTACTTGCACAAGACTCTGGACAGCCACGGTTTAGTCCCTCAAAGCATTGATTTGAAGTGTTGATTCCTTACTTAAGAGTATTGAGAGGGTGTAGCAACGTCCAGGGAGCAATTCCAGCCACCAAAATGTCCAAACAGCCAACAACAAGCAAAACAGTGGAGTATTAATTCAACAGCAGAAAACTGGATGAACACAGTGGAGAAAACAATTTACTGGGAACAGTCAGAACGAATTTGAGAAAAGTAAAATATGTTCATGAAACTAGACATCCAGACGAAACTAGGAAAAAAAATTTCATGGAAAACGGACAAGAAATGAAGCTAAACTAAATCATACAAGTTCACTGTATTTTCACGCAGAGGCTGGGCGAGACAGAAAATGGCTCAGCGAAAATGAACATATCTAAGCTATTCTACTCTAGCATGCAATTCCTAAGAGATCAAAAACCTAAGGCTCATGATACCACATGATGGGGAAGTGCATACCTAGAGAGAATATACTAAATGACATTTAAGAGAATGGGAAAGAAATTAAAAATGGAAGAGATTAAAGAAAAGGAAACTTAGGAATTGAAGATGCGCCACTTGAACAAGCTTCCAAGATAAGCATCAAGAGGAGGACCGCCACTTGCTTGAACAAGATAAGGTCTGCCCAAATTTGGGACTTTAGAGACAGAATTCTATCTCAAAGAAGATTGCAAAAGTGCAAATCAACTCAAGTTCATTTAATCAAGGTAAGGTCTACAAAAAGGAGACCCCTAAGCCTTCTTATATAACCTTTGGAGTGAGCTAAGATGCAAGATCTAGGAGATGTGGGACTTTTGAGGGTGTATTTCGTCCAACAGCTGCTGCAGGTCTTCTAGGGACTTTTGAGTCCCACATTGCTCAATTCTCTCCACTCTAAAGGGTTTATAAGGCAACTAGTTCTCCTATAGTTCAAAACATGAAAACTACCTATGCTACCTTGCACTAACGCCTAGGATGCCCATTTCCTCTCCTTTTCTTTTTAAGACCAAGCCATGGAAAGTCCCACATTGCTTGTTCTTAAAGAGAAAGAAGAGTTTATAAGCGTCTCTACAACTAGAAATAACGAAAGAACAAAAGAGGCAAATACAAGCCAATGAAACCTATTCTACTCTTTTTATGCTTGTTGTCACTTTGAAAGCTCTTCATTGTTGCCCCATTTATGATCATATCAATTGGTATATTGCTCTTCAAGGAAAAAGACAAATTGAAGATAAAGAAGAGAATAATAATCTTCATATTACTGACAACCATCCATTTAAAACGACAATAAGTTTATATGACGACCCTCTAATTGATGATATACAAGCAATTTGGGAACATCACAATGAGAGAATATACATATGACCAATCCATATGATTATGTATGAATTTCATGTTTGTGTAAATATTTATGGCTTTTGTTAAATAATATATGTTATTTTATAAGTGTTTTATTAATCTTTCATCTTATTTATTGTGACAAATATATGGCTGAGTCACCTCATTCGTCAAGGGATGAAGTCCCCACCACTTGACGGACGAGAGGAACAACGAGGTCAAGAGGGAAGTCCTACACCGAAGAAGACTCATTTATTTGAGGACGACCCTCTTGGTGCGTTAGACGAGCTTGCTAAACTCACTTCAGATGCGCCAATGAATGTACACTAGGATTGTACTACATTTGGAAGAGAAGCTCAGATCCCATTGTACTTGCATCATCAAGATGTTAGGGAGCTTGCGTCAGGGAGAGAAGAAATTAATATTACACTCATTCAGCTGTGGATGATGTAAGTTTATGCGAACTTTTTTATATAATTATTTTTTATCAAGTTACTTATATCAGATTATTTCTTCATTATAGGTATATGTTTGATGTTAGTAACAAGAAGGGGTTCAATGATGTATATGGGTTCATTGACCCGTCTATGACTCATGAAAGAAATAAATTTGATGATATCAAAACATACATCACCACTTGCTTTGGAATGGGGAAGAAGATATATTTTCTCCCTTATATACATGAGTAAGGGGAATTTTTTAACTTTAAAGTTTCATTTATTAATTTTGGTATATGACAATGAAGTTATTACCAATTTCAGGTGTCATTGGCAGCTACTTGTGATCTCCATACTGGAGAACATTACTGTCTGGTTTTGTTCATTGCACAAGTCTCCTCCCAGCCCTCTTAGACATGTAGTAGATTGGTAAGAATCTCAATGTTTCAACTTTCTTTGTTGTATTAATGTATGCTAAAGCAATTTTTTTAATAGTTCCCTTGCAACACATATGATGTTATCTGGGAGATCTACTACTATAGCTAAAAAGCTTGCATGGGTTGCCCTTAAGGTTTGGTATTTTAGTCCATACTTTGTTACATTTGGTTCCATTCAAATGATGTTACTTAACATTTTATAATTATGATGATATATTGTAGTGTAATAGACAAACGAGATCATATGAATGTGGTTACTACGTCATGTTTTGGATGATGACCATTATTCATGCACATTACACCAGTGGATGGTCAACGGTAATATTTAGGTTTGAATTTTATTTTATCTATAGTTTAGATTTCATATACACTAATTGAAATCATTGTGTTTTATGCATAGATTCAATAGGACTGCTCCAATTCCAGAGAAGTTACTTCAACTCATGAGAAAAACACTTGCTAAATATGTAATTCAATTATATAATAGTATGTAGTAGATATTAGGATATAGTAAGTTCTAAGTTTATGTTTCTAAGTTGTTTTATGCTTTTCTACATTATTATTAGTTTAACTTTGTACATTGCATTGATTTATGCTTCAAACTTGATTTATGATTAAATTGGATTCATTTATGCTTCTAAGAAGTTGATTTACGATTCCATTGAATGTATTTATGTTTTAATATAATTTTCATTCAAAATATATGTTTCTGGATTATTCTGGACTGTTCTGGCTGTAAATATATATATGCAAGTCTGTTTCTGTAGTTGGGAATGTAGTAGAAACATACCTCATTTAAAAAAAACAGTGGAATATGCCTCGGTTGAGGTCACAACCGAAGTAGAAAAGCCCCCTATGGCTTCGGTTCACATCATACACGATGCAGAAAGACTACCAGATGAAAAAAAAATGGGCTCTACTGCCTCAGTTATGGTTAGAACCGAGGCAATAGAGGGGGACATAAAGTCCTACGAAAAAAAAAAATCAAAACATCTACTACTTCGGTTAGGGATGAACCGAGGCAGTATCCTACACTTTTATGCCTCGGTTTGCACCCGAGGAAAAAAGTAGTAGACTTTTTGCCTTTCCTGAATATGCCTGAACCGCTGCCGTTTCCCCTAACTGCACTAGTGTATGCTCCATGAAACAAGCGCATCATTAAAAAAGTTCTCTAGAGACAAAAATAAAATCTCTAACATCCAAAGCTTCCTCTTACGTAGATTAAGATCATGATTAAGAGAAACGTAGATTTACTATAAAATTTTAATTAACTAAAAAAAATTACTTTTAATTTTGGGTCATTTCAGCCAAAAGATATAGACAAGTTGACTAAAGCCAGAAGTCAAGATGGACCATTTCAGAAATTTGAGATGGACTCTTCAAGACCGAAGGTAGGCAATAATAAACTCAAGTCAAAGGTCAAAACGAGTTGGCTTGAGTCGAACATCGAGACTGATTAACATTGTCTTAATTTGGCTATTTCTAGTCATCTTTCAAATTACAATTTTTTTCTCTTTATGTTATGCCTTGTATAAAAGTTACTAGTATTGATTACAGCGGTCAATTTGATTTATGGTTCATAGAAGAACGTTAGCGCATCATTAAAAAGTTTTCTTATAGGGTTCCTAATTGAGAGACAAAAGTAAAATCCCTAGCATCCAAAGCCCCCTCTTATGTGGATTAGGATCATGATTGAAGTGAACTTGATCTTATTATAAAACTTTAATTAATTCTTAAAAAAATTACTTTCAGTTTCAGGTCATTAATTTAAGCCAAAAGACATAGATATATTAACTAAGGCCAAAAAGTCAAAACGGACAGTTTCAAAAATTTGAGACGAATTCTCCAAGACTTAAGGTAGGAAACGGTAAACTCGGGTCAAAGATCAAAACGAGTTGGCTAGGGACGAAGATCAAGATCGGTTAGCCCTAATCGAAGGATGTGAGGGCAAACTTTAGGTTAAGATCGAGACAGGTCAACTCAGTTTAAAGTTTGAAACGAATTTGCTTAAGTAGAAGATCGACACAGGTTGGCCTGACCTGAAGGTCAAAACGATTTTACTCTGGCTGAAGGTCTAGATAGGCCGACCAAGGCCGATGGCCAAGACTAGTTGGCCAAAATCAAAGGTCGAGAAGGGTCAAGTCAAATCGATCGAATCGACCCTAGCCATAATTTGATCAAATTGAATGAGTTGGTGTTGATTGTAATTTGGCCGAATTCAACCAAGCAACCATGATTGAAATTGTTGAGATTGTTGATAGGAAGAGCACTGGTTTAGTTGAACCTACAATCTCAGAGCTTCTAGTTTTTGATGATGACAACATAATTAATAACACATGTGATGTTTATGTGTTACATGTTCCATTGCTTACATGCTACATGTTTTAATCAATGTATAAATCTGTTCAAAGCATGGAGAACATGATTGTGTTGATACATTGCATTTCACTGTGCTATATAATTGATTTTATTGGTGAATGCATGTCTGATGTTTTATAGAAACAAAACCACAAGCACTTATGTTGAACTTTTTATTGTGTGGCAAAACAATAGTTTTGAGTCGACTTCATTATGGGATGAGTAGATTAAAACTCGTGGCTTTGCACAAACTTGTTCAAAGTGTGCTGTGAGGATTTTCAAAGAAGAAGTTTTTCAAAACTTTGTTTAACTGTGTTACATAGTCGATTATATGCAACTTGCATTCGACTAAGTCTGTTACAGTTTTGAAATTTTGTTAATGCTTGTGTTAAATGTTACAACGGCAATATTTTTATATATGTTGACCAAACATTTATTATGATTCGATTGCATTAATTGCACATTCAATTAACTGCATTGATTGTTGTTAATTACTTTGACTGAATTGTTACATTCGATTGCATTAGTAGCTAAGTCGATTAAAATGCGTCTGAATTGTGAAAATCTATAAATTGACGCAAACTTGATTTTTGTAAGAACTTTTGTGATTCTAATAGTTTTGTAATATTTTGCAAAGAGTGCATTCTTACAGAGACAGGGAAAGAGCTCCAAGACACAAGAAGTGACCATGGTGATCATCTACTTGTGGATTCTTGAAGAGCAAGTTAATTGCACTTATGAAGGCTGATCATATCAGCATATTTGGGTGTTACTGAAAGATCAGAGGCTACAATCTTGTAAAGATTGGTTTGAGGTTTCCCTGTTGTGATTACAGGAAGAAAAGCATGCTGCATTCTTGACTTTGAGGGTGACTCAAAGGGTTGGACTGCAGGAGAGGGGATTCTTGCTGCTAGTCTATTTTGTAAATGCCTATATTTTGATTAGAGGGTTAGAGAGGTGTTTTATATTTTTGATGTGAGGTCTCCATAAAAACCTTGTTGTAAAAACCTTTATCATTATAGTGCATTGGCTTCCTGTGGTTGGATGGAAACTAGATGTAGGCTTGGCCGAACCAATACAAAAAACCCAACATTTGATCTTTCTATCTCTGCACTTTTTATTCAATCGATTGCATACTGTATTAAACCGATTATATTTCCGTTGCATAAACAAATCTTTTTCCTTGCGTTTCAAGAAAACTTTTAAAGACATCCACTTTGCGAAAAAGATTTAAAGAAAACTTTGTTTTTACATTTCACCAATTCACCACCCTCTTGGTGTGAGAAATTAAGTCATTATATTTTCAACAGAAAATTTGTTAAGTTAATCTCGACCAAAATTTTGTTGAGTTTGACTAAGTCAGCCCAAGCCAAAATTTGGATTAATTCGACAAAATATTGGCTGAGTTAGTTTAACAGAAACTTGACCAAATTCAATTGAATTGACCCCGACCAAAATTTTGTAAAATGTAACCGAGTAGGTCCCCGACAGATTTCAGCCAATTTTCGTCCAAGTCCTCACCGTCCGCAATTTCATCGAGTCCACCTTGGCCAAAATTCGACTAAATTCATCCACATCAGACCCGACTAAATTTCTCCTGAGTCGGCTCATGTCGAATTTCGTCGAAGTCGTCATAGACCAAAATTTGACGAAAAATTGGTCGAGTCAACTCCAAAACAATTCCAACCAAGTTTACCCTAGGCAAAGTTTGGCCATATTAGATCCCAATGACGGTCTAATATGTAACATAACCATTAAGCCAATTGCATAGTAATGTGGAACAGCATGCTTGGATAGAAATAAAGCTAAGAACTAAATAAGAACTATTAAAAAATGGAATTAAAAGACTAAAAATGTAAGAGAGAAAAGAGAGAAAACTTATGAATTGGAAGGCAACTAAAAGGAGAAGAGAATTATTTATTCTTCTTTCTTTTAAGTCTAAACTATGTGAAGTCTTGCATTGCTTGTACCTTAAAGAAAAGAAGAATATATAAGTTTCTCTACAAGTCTTACATTGCTTGTACCTTAAGGAATAAAATGATTTCCCTGAGTCATGCTTCTTGCCATCATTTTATTCTCTTCATCCTTTACTCTATCTATGATCACATCACATATAAAACATGATAAAGAAAAAAGTTGGTGAAGGTATTAATTCCTTATAAGTTGTTGAGTCTTGGAAGTGCAGAATCGAGTTCTAGATTGGCAATAGCAAAATGGTGTCAAATTGGCTCCAAAAACCCTTTGCAAAACTTCATTAACAACGTCCTATTCGAAATTGTACAACATTAATCGATGTACTTTTGTAGGTTTATTACCGAGCCCTAATTGAGTAAATTGTGATATAGAAAGAGACATACAGGAACGAAGGGTTGAGAGAGCACAAAAGAGAGTTTGGGACGAGAGAGGATGCGATTGCAGAGACAATTCCATGCTTTGTTGATGCAGGCTACGAAAGCGAATGGTATAGCAGGAAGCCTCGTTAGACTGTTATGAAGAAGATCCTTCATGAAACACATTCTCTTGAGACAAACTCTACCCCGAGAACTTGCCAAACAAACCCTTGTTGTTGAATGTTCTTAATAATACAATGTCTGCTCATTATTGCAACGACGAATATGCCATTATCAATGAAGATTACGAGAGAACGTCATAGTGAAGCAGAAAGAGGAAAAATTGGAAGAATGTGGAACAATGGAAATGCAAGCGAAAAGATAAAAAAGGACAAAAGGGAAAAATATGGTACAGTTCTTCTAGGAAGACAATAGTCTCAAACAAGAATCCAGGACGTAGGGAATCTAGATAAGAGAAAGGAATCCGAACAAGAGAGTATAGATTTGAAAGAGTGAGAATTTATGATAATATGCATTGATTCCTGACTTTACAGAATACCATTGTTTTTATAGCAAAAGATTATAGAGTTTAACTAATTATGTAGACTAACAGAATTAACTGACTATTAATAATATTCTATAACCCTTCGACCGATCAGTAGTCTTCGACCGATCGGTAGCATTAGAGTTCTTCTACCGTGCGGTAGCCTGACTCTTCCACCGTTCGGTAGCCTAACTCTTCCACAGTTTGGTAGCTTTTAGATCTCTTCCACCATTTAGTAGCCTTAGACCTCTTCCATCGTTCGGTAGCCTGACTCTTCCATCGTTCGGTAGCCTGACTCTTCCATCGTTCAGCAGCCTATTCCATGATATCCTATAACAAAATAAGTGTTACCTGTTTTATGGACCTGGAATCATAACAGGCTGTATCTAGGCTTCGCAAATATGAACATGAGAATGTGAATGAAACTATGTGAAACCTATTAATTTGGAGATGAAATCTAAAAATGTTAAGAGGAAAAGGTAGCGGGAAAGCCAAAAGTTTAACCTGACATGTGAAATATATTATAATGTTTGAAGGTCATAAACCTTTTCAAAACATAATTAAAACCCTCACTATTATTAGCTTTTAAACAAATCATTAAAATTATCTAAAATCATGTTAATTTGTGAATGATTTTTATAATATCTGCAAAATAACTTCATTAAATATTATTTTTTAGTATGCCTCCTGCTCCCACACGTGCAAACCCTAAACCAGTGAAGAGATAATCACTTAAAAGTAAAATGTTGTGTTTAAATATAATATTAAAAGTAAAAGATATTTTTTTAAATTATAAAAGGTGGAAACAACACCATTTGACTAAACTAGTAAAGGCTCAACATTTTTTATATAGTAGGGAAACCACATTCTCGAGAGAGAAGAAGTTCATCAGAAGACACAACAACAAAACAATAAGACTTTATATAATGTTTAACTTTCTAATGTGTACTCAGTGTTTCTAATGTGTACTCAGTGTTACTTGTACTCACACTTAAATTCTCAACCTTTACTAACACATTTAATTAATAAAAATATAGTTTTACATTATAAAATACGCTAATTCATTGACCCACTTTAATAATTTATATTAAAATTATAAATTATAAACTATTTTTTAAGTAAAACATTAATATTTTAAATTATTAAATGTTATTGTTTGGTAGCGTTAAAATATAACCCGTCTTTATAGAGACCAAAACCTCCAACAAGCATCTTCTTTTGTTTTTCTTTTTCTTTTTCTTGATACTTCAAACTTCTGTTTTTTTATTTCCATGGGACGTTAAATCATTTTATACATGAATAAAACAAGGCATATTTTGGTTATATTGATATTTCCGCTAAAAATCACAGCTAGTTCTATAGCACCAAATTTTGCCGTTTTCACCTGAAGGTGATTGCGTGTGTTCCTTGGAACATTCATCCCAATGTTGAGTACTGACACATCCGAGATCACAAAAAGTTATGAACAACACATAAATATAATACAAGAGACAAATATATACGTGAAACCAAAGGGCGTTAGGCTTCAAACATCAAACTAAACACTCACTTAGCAATGGCTTCGAGTGGATGGAGAACCATTTTCTTTTTGTTCATAATCAACACTACAAAAGTTCAACCTCACTCTTTCGATTACCCAAACTTCAATTCATCTTATGCAAAGCAACTAAAGTTGGAAGGTAATGCTTCCACCTCAGGTTCTGCTATCCAACTCACAGTAAACGCAACGGATCCAAAGAACAACGGGTCTGGGACAGTAGGAAGAGTGACATATCCAGAGGAGATAAATCTTTGGGACAAGAGTTCAAATGAACTAAAAGACTTCACCACAAACTTTTCCTTTCTTCTTTCCTCCAATCAGAGTATCTATGGAGATGGTTTGGCATTCTTCCTTGCAAGCCCAAATCTTCCATCCACAGACGATGAAAACCTAAGAGGGGGAGGCCTTGGTATAGGGCTTGTTGTTGGCACAGAAAATCTCATTGAGACTGATTATCAATTTGTGGCAGTGGAGTTTGACACCTACTCAGACAACTGGGACCCAGATGGCGCTCATGTAGGTGTAAATATCAATGCTATGAAGTCTGAAATATTCGAGACATGGTGGCTAAATATCACGCAAGGGGAAGTATGTAACTGTAGTATTGTATACAATTCTAGGAAGAATATTTTGAAGGTTTCTTTCACGGGATCCATGTTAGGTGCTGGGAATGAAACTACTCAGCAACTTTCATACCACGTTAATATCAGAGATCAATTACCAAAGTCAGTTATCGTTGGCATATCAGCTGCGACAGGAAGATATGCTGAGGAACATACCTTGCTCTCATGGTCATTCAGCACAAGTACAAGCCCACCACCAAGTGTGGTTAATTCAACGAAGAAATACAAGTTAATCAGTTCAATAATGTTGGAGGGAGTTGTAATTGGTACAGTTTTGTTTTTTATTCTGTTAGGGTTGGTGTATATTTTGTTAAGAAGGATAAACAAAGGAAAAGAAAAGCGCACTTCTCATCTGAAGATGGATGATGACTTCCACAAGAGAACTACAGAGATTAACTATCATGAATTGGCCGCTGCAACCAACAACTTTGAAGACACACATAAACTAGGCCAAGGTGGCTTGGGCTGTGTTTATAAAGGCTATTTTGAATCCTTGAACTCATATGTTGCTATAAAGAAGATATCAACAGGTTCACCACAGGTTTTGAAGGAATATGCAGCAGAAGTGACGATCGTTAGCCAATTGAGGCACAGGAATTTGATGAAACTCACCGGTTGGTGCCACAAGAAGAATGATCTCTTCTTAATATACGAGTACATGCCAAATGGCAGCTTGGATTCTTGTCTTTTTGGTGGAGAGAAGTTCTTGTCATGGAAAATGAGGTACAATGTAGCTTTGGGCTTGGCATCAGCATTGCTTTACCTTCAGGAAGAATGGGAGAAATGTGTGGTTCACAGGGACATCAAATCAAGCAACATACTGCTGGACTCCAACTTCAACCCTAAGCTTGGGGACTTTGGCCAGGCAAGGCTGGTGGATCATGATAAAGGGTCAGAAACGACGGATGTTGCTGGGACCATGGGTTACATAGCTCCTGAATGTATGAACACAGGCCAGGCTCGAAAGGAATCTGATATATTCAGTTTTGGGATTGTTGTGTTGGAGATAGCCACTGGAAGAAAAGCCGTTCACCATGAAGACATGGAGGGTGAAGTATCAGTGGTTGAGTGGGTATGGAGGCTCTATGGATTGAGGAATCTCCTTGCAGCAGTAGATCCAAAGCTGAATGGGGAATTTGATGTGCAGCAAATGGAATGCTTAGTCGTTGTTGGTCTTTGGTGTGCTAGTCCAGATTTTGCATCCAGACCAACCATAAGGCAACTGATAAAGGTGCTTAAGTTTGAAGCTTCTTTGCCAATTCTCTCACAGCAGATCCCATGCAAGCCTCTTTCTGTCCAATAACTTGTCAGATATATTTTTTTTCTTGTAAGACTTGTCAGCTATTCTCAAAATAATGCAACGTTGTGTCCTTTTATTATCATGTGTGTTTTCAAAAAATGTATGTACTTATCAACATATACAAATAAATATTATTGTAGTCTTTCATGAAAACATATGATTACTTAAGTGTTGAGAATAGTCGTTTTTAAACAAGAGTGGTTGATAACCATTTTCCAAAACACTATTTTAATTCCTAAGTCGTCTAATAACTATTAAAAATTATCTAACTCCTGCAAAACTTATTAAACATTATTTTGTGAAAAAGCTTTAGAAAACTATTACAACCCATCCTCTGCCCACCTTTCTGGTGTTTTCTTGTGTTTCAGGCGCCACATCCAAGAAACAAAGAACACCCATGGTGAATTCATCAATGGGCAGTTGATGGGATAGAGAAAATGTAGAGATAGTTGAATGTAGAAGTAGTAGTTGGAAGAAGTGTTGTAGTTGTCTTTAGTTGTAGTAGATGTTGGTTCATACAAATGGTAGATGTTGGCTTCATTCATCAAATGGTAGAGTCCATGGGTATTTATAGACCCATAGATTATTCTAGAACATACTAGCCACAACTTATGTGGAATGTTCTAGATTTTTACCTATGTATAATATTTTTGATTTTTCTTCCTATCTTGGGTTTTTCTATAATATTGTAGAACTTGTATTACATTTCAATTCTTCTATCTAAGGAGCTTCTTCATTCTTCTAGAATTTGCATTATACTTTAATAGCTATACATGAAGTTGTGTGAATATACTAAGGTAAACGTAAAAGAAGTCATTCGTGTAGCTCTCCTTGTCGTGGAAAAAACAGTCGATGCCGCATACTCTCTTCATACCGACTATGTCTTTTAACACCTCGTGTTGAAATATGTAGATGTTGCTTTTCCAACACTCGAGTATTTTGGCCCATTTGAAATATGATTTTTGGGTATGAACCTTAGAATCAACCAAATTGCATCCCTCTCTTAGCTCCCATAAGGTCTCGGCATGCTCCTTAGGAGGATCGTCCAGAGTCTCTATAAAGTGCTCAACACTTACCCCTAATCCTAGCAAAGATGTGGTATTTGAAGATACTGACACCCGACTACCAATGTTACTACCACTATCAAAACTAGACACACTTGCTACAAGGTGGCGAACATTAATCTTAAGCAGAAACGAGCTTTCAATTAGTAAAAAAACAAGTTTGGCTATCGAACTTGATGGTAAAGTTTAAATTTGCCTACTTCTTTTTTGTAGAGAGGTGGTCATGGTTCAACTCCAAAACCTAATGGGTCAGATCCATCCCAATAAAGCCCATAAACCCCTCGTACCTTGCCACCCATCCCATCGAGAACCTGCACCGCTTTTGAGAAGACCATCACTTCGATTCGTGTGCTAAGCCTCTTATCAAAGATCACATCCCCTCGAAGCTGAAGACTAGTTATTTAAACATCTTCTTTGCATTGCTCCTTGAGGTTGGGGGCTACTATACCCGTATGGGTACAGTAAAAAATAACAAATTTCTTTTGCAAATCGTCTTTTGCATAGTTAAGACATTACTGACACCTCGCTTCGGTTACTGGCATCATAATGGCACTTTTTTCATTTCTTCTAGCCATGGAAAGACTGAGGGACTAGTGCACTGTATGTGTTTGAAGACCTATTAGTTTGAGGTCTTCAACTTACATATGGTTGAACTCGGATACCGGAAACTTGGTACGAGATAATCTATAGTCAAAGTAGGAGCCTTGAAGATTTTTGAATAAGGTGTTTCCTAAACATGGGGTACTGAATATTGGGTACCAGTGTATTTTATGGACCCTTAAAGGGGCCGCGTGAAAGAACTTTGGCAAAGCAGGTCTTGCTTAGCCAGGTAAATTTGCCATTGTGCTTTAGGGTTAATAAGCCCGTAGGTTACAACGAAGTATTAACTTAAGCGTTTGAGAATCTTTTATAGGAACTCCTCCTTTTTGGTGACTTGAGCATTGAAAAATCTTGTATAGAAATTCTCCCTTTCTAGTGACTATAGCAGGAGCTTTGGAGGATGAGTATCAAATGGTGTGCAAGGTTTCATGGAATGAAGGTATCTTTATAGGGTATGTTCGATCCTGAAAGAACAAAAGGTAAAATTGTTCATCATTCTTTTCATAAGTACTTATACAAAACTTAATTATTTTATGTTAATAAAAAATCGTCTACATGCCTAAACGTTCTCATATTTTGAAGTTTAACGAAATAACATTAAAGGAAATAATAAACTTGAAAACCATAGGAAAACTCTTACGATTTTAGGAAACAGAAAAACAACCGAGTCAAAACACCCAGACGCAATATTAAACGACTATTAAGTCAAAATTGTGTAAGAGAGTTGAAGCAAAATGCGTAAAGCTTATGATACTTAAAGGGTATTCAGTTTAACTCTCGGGAAAATGAAATAGTGTCAAGACGATGTATTGACAAAAACACTCTAAAAGACTAAAACTTTAAAACATCAAAGAAAGCACAAACAAAACGGTATCTATATGAAGAGGCAAAACCACAAGAAGCTTTTACTTAGTCTAAATGATACCATAAGCTAAAATAATACTTCGTCAAATGATGAAGTCTTCACTCAACACTTGGAATCTTTAGAAGAAAAACTTAATTGTTAAACGCACCTTAACGCTATGAAATCAAAATGCACTCTGTTTTTCTAGGCAAACATTAAATGACATTACATGTTCAATGTTCAAAAATAAAAAAAGTGATAAAAAAACACTTATCTGTTGGATGCATAATCTACTCTACTCTTTGCAGATGAGCTACTCTACACGCATCCACAAGCTTCAAATTAAAATATCAAAAGTGAACGTTAGAGACAAAATAAATATTCATTGAATGTTCTTCACTCGAAGCGGTGTCTAAAAAAAATTACAACCTACTTCAAGGAAAGTACTGAAAAGACATGTCTGTTTTGACAAATTGACTTTAAGCAAAAAGAATCAAGGCCAAAATCTTAGTCTAACAGACACTTATTAAAAAAAACCTTTAAATAGAAGATCATTCAAATGAAGAATCAAGAGGATCACAAGGGGATAGTGTTAGAAATATGAGCCCTTATATCTTAATTCAAGAGGGGTGGTGAATTATATTTAAACCTTTTTCGAAAATCTTTTTCAAATCTTTAAAGAGTTCTTGAATCTTGAAATCAATAACCAAAGATTAAATAAATCAATTAAGTAAAGAAATATGAAAGAAAGATCAAAGCACACAAAGATTTATACGGGGTCAGCTTCTCACAAGCCTACATTCAGTCTTCTCTTAACAACCTTAGTTGAGAGGCAATCCACTATATCAAATTTGAGTTGAGAATATAATGAAACCCTAAATTGCTATCCTCACCACACTTAAATCAGATTACAACACAAATAGGAGAGGAAACACCCACTCTCACCCAATACAAGTACCCAACACAGGTTCTACACAATGTAGAATAAATGATAAAGTCATTAGAACACACTCCTATAGTGAAAATGTATTAGTCAAAGTGAAGTCCAAATGATCTTGAATGAATTCTTGATTGCCTAATCACCAATGAAGCTTGAAATCCTTCAAGAACAGCGTTGAGATTGTTGAAAGGGGGAGCAAAGGTTTAGCTTAACCCACAATCTTAGTAATATCTGAGTTTTTGATGATGACAACAGATAATTAATAACACATGTATATTTTGTGTTACATGTTCCATATTTACATGTTATATGCTTTTGATTAATGTGTTAAATCTGTTTAAGCATATATGAGAGCATGTTTGTGTTGTTCATTGCATATCATTGTGTTACACATGCGTTTTTATATGTGAATGCATGACATATGATGCTGAAAGGAAAACCACAAGCACTTATTTTAAACTTGAAATGTGTGGCAAAACAATAGTTTTAAGTCGACTTCAGTATAGGGTAAATCAATTAAAACTCGTGTCTTTGCACAAACTATTTTCAAGTGTGTTGTGAGAGTTTTCAAAGTGAAAATTTTTCAAAACTATACTTAACACTGTTGCATAATCGATTGCATGTGTGCTGTATTCAATTAAGTTAGTTATTGTTTTGAAATACTGTTAATGCTTGACATAACTGTCTAACGGTCATATTTTTGATTGTGTTGACCAAGCATTAAATGTTAATCGACTGCATTAATTGCACATTCAATTAATTGTTGTGATTGCTGCTAATTGTTATAACAAAATTGTTGTATTCGAATGCATTAGTAGCTAAGTCGATTAAAATGCGTCTGAGATGAGTTATTCTATAAATTGACGCATATTTGATTTTTGTAAGAACTTTTGTTATTCTAACATTTTCATATCTTTTGCAGAAAGTTGTGATCTTACAGAAAGTAAAGAAAAGCTCTAAGAAACAAAAGTGACCGTGATGATCAACTGCTTGTGATTTCTTGAAGAACAAGATTGTTGTGTTTTTCAAAGGCTGATCAACTTGCACATTTGGGTGTCATTCACTAGTACAAAAATAGCGTATAACGTCACGCGATCAACGTCCAACCACTGAATAACCAACCTTAAAAATGAGCGGTGACATTTTTGTAAATAAATGCAATTATTAAACGTCGTTTAGAATTGTAATTCGACATAAAAGGATATAAAATGTCGAATGAATTTTAAATTCGACGTCAAAAGGTTAGTGAATTCAATAAAAATTTGAGCGGGAGATTGAAAATTCATTCATTTTATCTTAGCACGCGATACCCTCTTCTCTTCTCAAACTCTTCTCGAATGAAGTTTGACGAGCATCACATGTAATCTTTTTTCATTTGATACAAATGCATCTTAATTAATTACTTTATGTATGATTTTTGTTTGTTTTAACCGATTATTTTTGTGCTTTTGTCCTTTATAGGCACATTCTGTTTCTCTCTCACTGTGACGAAACTTTATTCCGACGAACCCACCTTTTGAAGGTTAATTTTCGTTTTCATTTTCGTTTTCATTTTCGTTTTCATTTTGAAGAACTTATTTGTTGAACTTGTTTGTTGTTTTTTTTTTGTTGAACTTGTTTGTTGTTGTTGTTTAGTTGAACTTGTTTGTTTTTGTTGTTTGATTTAACTTGTTTGTTGTTGGTTATTATTGTTGGTTGTTGATACTACACTATACGTTCATAGTTCTCGCTTTATAAAATACCAAAAACTGAAATTTGTTATTTTTTTTCTTTTAAGGTCTCATAGAATTGTAACAAAGGATCACAATTAATTAAAAAACAAAAAAAAATTGATTAACGTCGAATATTGACAAAATTTGACGTTAAGTTAACGTCGTATATTAACAAAATTCAACATTAATTTAACGTTAACGTCATATATTAACAAAATTCGACGTTAATTTAATGTTGAATTTTTCAAATTTGACGTAAATTTAACGTCTCCTGATATGACGTCGTTCGCGAAATCACTGTTAAAAGCTCAAAATATTCGACGTTGTACGCGATTTTTGTACTAGTGATTGAGAGATCAGTGTTTACAATCTTTTGAAGATTGGTTTAAAGTTCCCTGTTGTGATTATAGGAAGAAGAGTGTTGAGAGGGTCGCACCTCACACAAAAATTGATTGCAAAATTAATGCAGTATAAACTAGGAAGTGACTCCTAGGTCGTCTCTCAAGGACCAAATTTGGGTTCAGTCTCAGGTCAACACGAAGTGGGGGGGGGGGGGTTTGGGAAAGTGTTTTTGTGCTTGAAAATAAACTAAATTAAAATTGGAAATTAAATACAACTAAACATAATTGAAAACAGTGAAATAAATTAACAAAGCGTCAAGACCGAACGGTTCTACATTGAGACCGAAAGGTTTCTAAAACAAGTGAGGAAATTGAAAATGCCGGAAGATAAAAAAAAAAGAGAAAAACCAAACAGAATAAACAACATAGTAAATCGAAGACCGTAAACAAATTAAAGTGACTGAAAGTAGTGAACCAACATTCCTAAAGTAAGATGTGTAAACTAATTAAATTGTAACAGATAAATCGAGAACACGCATAAATGCATAACGAAACTGATTTCTGAATTAATCATTAAATGCAACCCGAGAATAGAAGCAACAATTGAAAAACTTAATGCATTGGAATCATATTTTAATGCAAGAGAAATGCTTGAACCAATTAAATGCAGAGGAGGAATCAATTGCAATTATCCTATTAAAACATGCAACTATTAAACTAGAGAAATAAAGTGGGTATTGTGGTCTGGAAGCACCAGTGCACATCCATCACCGTGCGCACTCCAAAGCAAAAATGCTTTCTCTTCTTCCAACGTGCAGCTGCCCCTTTCTCCATCATCAATCACCGTCCTCTCCTTCTAGCAAAATGAGTCACACCTTTTTCTCTTTCAATCCATCACCGCCGTGGTCTCCGCACACGCTTCACTCAAGTTTCATGAAGCAAATGAAATAAAAATAAATGGGCAATGAGTAATCAGCAATATAAAACTAAAGTAGAGCTTTTCCTAACACCGTAACATCATTCACATCTTTTTATTCAAAAATAAAAACGTTCCAACAGACCAATACACCACTCAAAATGACTCATCTCCGTGTGCCCTCCTTTCTCTCGGTGGTTCTCCCTCCAACTCTCTCTCACTCACGGCCCTCTCTCACTCACTGCCCTCTCTACTCTACATTACACTACACTACACTACACTACTGAAAAACTACTCTCCTGGAACTCCTGGAACTCTCCTTTTCTACTGTGGCGGCTACAGCTCCAAGCCGAGACCCCACTCTCCCTCCCAGTGGCTGCCCCCTGCTAGACGAACGTCCCCTTCATCCAGCGTCATGGGTTTTTAAAACCCTCTCCAAGCTGTTTCTTCGTGCACCTCCCTTTCTTTGGACCACCCCACGCTGCTGCTAACGTGGCTGCCCCTTGCTGGACGTCACAACCTTTCGTTTTGCTCTCCGTGACTTTGCTTCTGCTGGGCCTTAATGTGCTGGGTGCACCTCTTCAATTTGCTGCTTGGACGCGTGACCAATCTACCCCTGCTGGACCCAGCTTGTGTGATGCTGTTGTGCTTCTTCTTTTTGCCACTTCTGCTCTTCTTTTCCACGTGTTGCTCCTTCACTTCTACTTTGGGCCATGACCGTGAAACACCTCCAAAGCTGCTGGATCACGCTACTGCTGCTTCTGGACGCTCCCCTCCACTGGACGTGGCTTGGAAGTGAATTGCTTTAATTCTCCATGGTGTGCGTACGGGCTGCTGTGTGTCGGACCAGCTTCTTCTTTTGCCACCCATGCTGCTGGATTTCCTGGATGTGGGTCGTTTGCTGTTGGACCGTGGACGTGCTTGCTGGACACACCTACCTCCATGCGTGATGCTTCCAAGCGGGCCGTGACCCCTCTTCTTTTCTCGTGGACGCGTGTTGCTGAATGGAAGAAGGTATGGGCCGTGTTGCTTTGCTCCAACCAATTGAATAAAAAAAATGAAAGTGTAATTTGATGCAGCACGTGACTGTCCAGTCAAGGACGTGGCTGCTGTGTGCTTTCAATGATGAAACACCTTTTATTCTCCAAGGCCATCACCTTTAATTTGCTGGACGTCACCCCCATTTTCAATTGAAGCACCCCTTTCTCAAAGGCCCAAAGAGTAAAATCACCATATTGTCCTCTTTCTTGTGCACACTTCTTTTATGAAGAGTCTTGAATTAATGACAACCTTCCAAATGTCCCAAATTGTATTTCCAAAATTTTTCCTACAATCAATGATGAAAATAATTAGCTCAAATAATTCAAATTAATTAAAATAAGAATTTTTGGTCAAATTAAGAACAATTAGCAAAAATGGGAAAATACTGGACATTCTAGCTCAATTCTCTGATTAAATCTAGCACAATAAGCTAAGTGAAATCAAGAAAATATTGACTCATCAAAATAGACCACACTTAGTCTTTTGCACTCTTGGGCAAAATCAAGACGCAAATCAAGGAATAGTTCAAAGGACATCAGGGAAGTGACACAAACTCAGCACACAGAAAACAAAGACTCACGAGGAAAGAAACCAAATTACACAGTTTTCAAGGCAGCTGGACCAAGAAAGGCAGTAGACAATATCCAACACAAAATCAAAGAAAGCAGATACTCACAGAAATCATCCAAGCAATTCGAGACATTGTAAAATGATCAATCAGCTCAAGAGGTGAATCAAAAGTAACAAAACCTCACAGATGCACTATTAGTGTTTCTCTCAAGTGTCTAAGGTAAAGAATTTCAACTCAATGCACTCAAGAGAACAAGTAACAACAGACTTGGCAACCCTCTAATATCAACACTCAAAACATATGCATGTTCAAATCAAAAGGTCTTTTATGGGTGAAATGGGGTCAAGGGCAAGGGAGGATAAATATGGATGAGAAGCTACAAACCAAAAAGAATAGAGGAGCAATGGGGAACAAGTGAAAACACAATCAAATCACACCTAAAACCTCTAATTCAATCCTCTTCTTGACTCCATTATTCACAATTTTTCTATATATATATATATATATATATTTTATTTTTTTTTATTTCTCATCTCGTCTCTTTCTTTTCTCTCTTTTTAGAACAAAACTGTAAAAGACAAGATACACATATATTTACAAAAACAAAACAAGAAGAGGAACTAACTAGCCAACTCATCAGAATCCCCAAGGAGACCACACTTGTTCCCAAAACACTTCCAAAGCTCCAAAATTCCCTAAGGTTAAGGTAATCATGGTTTTTCACTTAGGGCTAGTGTATGAGCTTCAAAACAAAGAAATGGGGAAAGTATATGCTCAAAAGGGGTTATCAAAGGTTTAGAACAAGGTAGGCTTATTTGGCTAGAGAGGCTCAAGAACAAAACTGCCTTTATCACTTCCAAACATGCATATCAATCAAGAATTATCAACCAGAGTCAAGCCAAGGCATATGTGCAAGCAATCAAGAGGCATATCACATACAAGAAAGAACATAAAGTGGCTCAAATCTCACACAGGGTATTTGTCACAATCAAATCAACCTCTCAAACATCATAATCATCTTCCCAAGAAAAGAAAAGCAAGGATTTCAAGCCAAGTATCAATGAAGTGAAGGTCAAGGTTACAACCTAAACAAAGTCCAGAAATCAAGAGAAACATGCAAACTGTACACAAGACACGACAAAAATAACCTAGAAAAGAAAAAATTTAACCAAGAAAACAAAAACTAACAAAGAAAAAAAACAAAATCTCCCCCAATAGACCACACTTAAACTACACAATGTCCTCAATGTGTCATAAGTATAAGATCATAAATCAGAACAGTGAACAGATCATGGACAAGTGCAATAAAAGTAGGGAAAGGGGGAGAAGGGAAAAAGGAAAACTCCCCTGGTCATGGTGGCAGTTGCCAATTTTGGAATATCAGGGAAATATCTTCCACCACAGGATCCAGCAAGGAAGTTTTGAGGAAGAACTGCTTCATCCTCCAGATTTGATCGAGCAAGGAAATGTCTTCCACAGCTGGATCTAAGAAGCAAAGATTGTTGATGAGCGGGTTCAGCCGGTGCCTATTGATCTTCAAACTGTTGTGTACACTGGCACCTTTGTCTTCCACTGTGGGCGTTTGTTGGTTAAATTCATGTGTACCTCCTGTAACATGGTTAGTGCAATGTGGCTCCAAAGAAATGACATGCAGAGGTATAACACCCAATCCTAATGTAACAGGCAGAACCTCAAATATACTCTCATAACATGAATCACTTCCAAATTTAGAAACAATATCAACAACATGCTTATATTCATGTTCAGTGCATGGATAAGAAGTATTCAAATAGGATGGCAAAAGTTGTTTCTCATCATGCAAAGAGTGGAAATAAAAAGCATTTTCATCAACAATATAATCATGAACATACCCCTCAACAACATAATCATCAACATAATCAAATTGAGGTATGTTTACCTCCACTTCCCTGAAGATTGGTAAAGTGGTGGAATATGAAAGTGGTCTACCTGGCTCACAATTGCTGCTTATACTTGACTGGTCCTCCAAATCGTCATCAGGATCTATCTCCTCAATCGTAAGAGTAGGGACATCTGAAGGTAGGAGAGTAGGTGGCACAATGAGCGCAAGACTCTGGTTCCCATCTCCTAAGTCAATGACACTAACATCATCTGGAATCTGAACAGTCTGAAATGGTAACTCAAAATCTTGAGGCTGTTCCTCAGTGAGTTGAGTGGCCATCTGCCCTATCTGATCAGTCAAACTCTGAATGTCAGCTTGTGTTTCCTGCTGAAACTCCATGTTCGCTTGCTTGAACTGAAGACTTTGCATGGTCATCTGCTCCAATAACTCCTTCAATGTAAGCTCAGAAGTAGAAGGCTGAGGAGCTATTTCGGCAGGCTCATAAGACTGTAGCTGCTGTAGCTCCTGGACTGGTGGAGGCATACAAGTATTCTGGAGTGGTGGTTCTTGATATTGATGTTGTGGAGTACTATGCCATCCCAGGTTAGGATCATTCCATCCAGGATCATTGCTGTAACCATACTGCAGAGGGAAGAATTTGTTTAGAAACTGATGCTCAAGATCTTCCCAACTGATGACGGATCCTAGAGGTAGACAATAACACCGATCCTTCGCTGCTCCTTGTAATGAGTGTGAAAATGCTCTTACGAAAATGTGATCATCCGGGACATCTAGAGGTTTCATTGCAGAGCAAATGAGATAGAACTTGTCCAAATGTTTATGTGGGCATTCACCTGCAAAACCATGAAACTCAGGCAGCAAATTTATCAGTCCAGTGTTGAAAACACAACGAACATCCTCCTCATCTAGTGGAACTGGCTCCCAAGGAGCACTCTCAGAAGTTGGGAAATGAGCCATAGTGTTCTCAGCATAAAAATCAGCAGAATAAACATGAGGACTGTACTCAAAGTTAGATGCAGAAGGAGAATCATAATTAAAGGCACAGGTAGAATAAGCAGTATTCACAAAATCAAAATAGGTAGACATGGCAAAAGAAAATACTGAAAATTACGAAACAAACAAAACACGTCACAATTTAACATGCAACGCGCACACACAAAACAGAACATCACATCACAAGGCAAGACAAAACACAACACACACTAACACAACAAAAGACCTAAGACCGAACCGTTGGTCCCCGGGAACGGCGCCAAAATTTGATGCGGGCGTCGCGACCCGTCAAATTTGATTGCATATAAGGAATGCAGTATAGCTAGGAATTGACTCCTAGGTCGTCTCTCAAGGACCAATTTTGCGGTTCGAAAATCGAGTCTAACACAAAAAAAGGGGGATTTTGAAAAGGTTTGCAAAAATTAAAGAACTCAATAAAGACACATATGCAAACAAACTAATTTAAGCTAGCATGGTAATTAAACTAGCACTATTAAAAGCCTTAGACAACATTCAAACATCAAACATTGTTACAAACTGATTAACAAACACAGTTAAAAATAATTAAATGTAACACTAACTCAAACACATAAACTCAACCTATTAATTAAATTAATTAAAAACCAAAGAAACCAACAAGCCTAATTTAATCCTAGCAAATTACTTGTCATAATGGCAATTAACAAATGAATTTAAAAGTCCAATTGGCCAAAGAAAAAGCACATGGTCATGAGTCACCATGCACCCAAGTTAAACTTCAATTTCACCTTAAATAAGCCACAAAATGTGTTGACTTCTTCTCCCATGTGCACCATTTTTCAAGAAATTAAGCATGTGCCTTCCACACTCTCCAAGACCGTCCCCTCTCTCCTTCCATGCAGCAAAGAAATGATTTTATACACCAAAGCACACAATTTACGTGAACCACCAAGTGGAAATGCCAAAGAATGCTTCAAAGACCAATGTGCAAATGGAAGATACTAAGGGTGCTCCTACCAATGTGCCAAGTAAGCTAAATCAAATGAAAACAAACTCCAAAAACCTCCATGTCTCATTGCAATTCACGGCTGGAACAAGCAAAGGGCAAATCTCAAAGTGGAAACATTCCTTGGGTCAAAACAAGCATCTTTTGTGTTGGTCCAAAAGTGGTAAAAATTAAATGAAGCAATTTCCTCTCTCCTACAAACTCCAAACAGTTTTTCTTCAAGAATTATGCATCCAAAAGCTTTCTTCCACTCTTTAATACAGAGAACAACTTCAAGAAACCAAAGTTAAAGTTGCAAATGAACACAAGAACAATAAACCCAAACTTCTAGTCATCAACCCATCTTCAACACTACCATTTCTTCAAGTTTCTTTGCAAAAACGAAAATAATACTTAGACCATCAATTCCAGTTCTTTCCAGCCTCCATAACATCACCAAGATCTGATCCCAACCTAGTCTCAAGCATCAAAACCGAAATATGCAAGGAAAGAGTTAAACCCACACACCCACACATCATCTTAAGCTCTCTTCAACCTAAAACTACATAGAACTTCATTTTTATCATCCAACCATATAGAATGAGATAAAAACCGAGAGGAACAGCAGCAAAGGGAGAGGAAAACGAAATATAAAGTTACTCAAAACCAACATCCACCATGGAAATGCAAAGACAAGCACCAAAACTCAAACTCCAAGCATCAAGAACAAGCAAATGGAAGTGGAAATGAATAGTTTTTCACCACCAATAAGCTAAGACAACCAAGAGTAAATTAAGAGAAGAAGAAAATCTGCATCTTGCTCATTGAAATGGCCAAAAACGAGACACCCAAGTCAAGCTCTCCATAAGAGTGTTCATACAAGAAACCCTAAGAGAGAAAAGCTCAAAAACATGTAAAAATGAAGTGTGTAAGAGTCTCCTTTGTGTGGCTGGCTAAGGCTCTCTAAAATGCCGAGATTTCTCTTCCAAATGGGGTCCACAATCAATTAAAAACCCTAACCAAAAAGGCACATGTCTTACAAATGGGTCTTTTTACAAAATTGCCCCTAAAAGGGTCCAAAACACCTAATTCTAATTAAGGGCTTCTAGAAAACGAAATTACAACTTTAATTAGAATCTAAATGACTAAATGTTGAGCCTTTGAGTGTGTCACTCCATATCCCAATGCTCCAGATGATGTTTCCACAACTTCCCTACAACCAGAAATGCACTTAATCAGCTCACAAAACCCAAATTAGCACAATTACAAATTTTCGACCAAATTAAGCAGAATTCGGAAAACGGGGAAATAACAGACAATTAAACACAATTCCCTGGTTTATTTAAGTGCAATAAACTAAATATAGTTCAAGAAATAACAACTCATCAAAGAGCGTGCGCCATTCTTATTTTTTAGAGTGTCTCAAAGGGTTTAGACAACAAAAGAGGGGATTCTTGCTGCTGGTCTTGTTGTGTACTGCCTATATCTTGATTAGAGGGTTAGAGATGTGTTTTATATTTTTTTTACGTAAGGTAGCTATAAAAGCCTTCTTGTAAAAACCTTGATCATTATAGTGCATTGGCTTCCTGTGGTGGGAAGGACGCTAGATGTAGGCTTGGCCGAACTAGTATAAAAACACAGTGTTTGAATTTTCTCATCCCTACTCTCTTTATTCAATCGATTATGTTCTGCATTCATTCGATTATATTTCTGCTGCACTGAAAATCTTTTACCTTGCGATTCAAGAGAAGTATTAAGGCATTGTTGAAACTTCGGCAAGTGATAACTTGATTAATTAAGACTTAAAAAGAACGAAATCATTGGTGTAGAATGCAAATACATAAAATTAAATATGAATGCAGTTTTTATCAATCGAAGAGTAGCACAGCGATGAACAGATAAGGTTTAGGTTATGAGATGAATATTTTGTTGGGGTTAGATTTCACCAAGTTTACTCTTATGAATGTAAGAATTCTTCTTCTTTCATTAAAGTCAATGTCACTCACTAAATCACTTAAAACCCGATCCCTCAGTGAAGAAAACCTATCCTTAATTACTAGTTCATACAATTCCTAGCATTCCTAATAATTAATTCTGAAGATCAGGAGCTTAAGACGACCAACACTCATACCACCATCCCTAAGAAATACTGCTCTTAGGAATAAGTCTATAAGAACCTGAATTCTAAGGAACCTCCCGGCACTCATGCAATTCATACATCACGCTATGAATGAGTTAAACAAAGCGAGCATTGATCACAAAAGAATTACCCTAACAGTTAATGAAAGAAGCATAAATTATCAAGAATCAATTCAAATACATGAGAGTTCAAAAGGTTACATCATCCCCAAAACCAAATAGAAGTTAGTTCCACATTGTCATGGTGAAACTAGATGTACAATGGAGAAGAATGAGATAGAAAAATCCTAAAAGTTGAAGATGGAAGCTCTCGCATCCAAATCCGCCTTCAAAGAGTGGAAGAGCGTATTGTTGTGCCTCCTCTGCCAAAGATACAAAACCTATGGCGTCTGAGTCCTTTAGATAGAGTGGAATCAAGACAGAAACGAAGCCCAGGCCCATATCGCTGGCTTCCAGCGCCCCACTTAGGGCACCCGGGCGTGCTGCGATACCAAAACTGACGCTCAGCTTCACTCAGAGGGCAAGCAGGCGTGGTTCAGGAAAAGTGGCGCTCAGTGTCCTAGAAAGGGCGCCCAGACGTGTTGCGATACTAAAACTGATGCTCAGCTTCACTTGGAGGGCAAGCAGGTGTGGTTCTTCAAAAAATTGGCGCTCAACGCCCCAAAAAGGGCGTCGAGGCGGTATGCAGTAGGCTTTGGTGCTGAGGGGTCCAAAAAGGGCGCTCAAGCTTCGAGCCGTCCTACTTTTTGGTGCTTTTTTAGTTCTTTCTGAGCTCCATCTCCTTGGCACTTCAGCTCTGCTTCCCATATTGTCTCATTTCCTGCCAAAACAAGGGAATTTAGTCATAAAATCCTTAACTTCAACCTTAAATCTCTTATTCACACAATTTCACAGAAAAACATGATTTCAACCAAGTTTCTAAGTAGAAAAGGGTGCATTTAGTATCAAAATCACATAACAGATAACAATATTTTCAACCGTTATTAGGCATCCTTTTTGTGAAAAAGATTTTAAAAGATTTAATTTTTACATTTCACCAATTCACCCCTCCCCGCCCCTTGGTGTGAGAAATTGAGCCATTCTATTTTAACAAACAGTTCTTGAGAAAACCTAAAGAATCAGGTCTCAAGTCTGGTTTATATAGAAAAACCAAATTTTGTTGCAGTTTAATCGATTATGTTAATAGCATAATCTATTAAGCTTTTCTTTTTGTTTTAATCAATTAAGGCACTTATGTAATCGACTAAATTGACCTTTATGTTTATAACTGCATAATGGATTACACTTTTCTTTATGTTTAAATCAATTATAAAACTTATATAATCGATTATTTAGCCACTTAGCCTTGTTAGTAATCTATTTGCCTTTCTTAACATATTGTTATCTGTATAACAAATTATGTCTTTCTCTTTGTTTTAATCGATTATGTAATTCATGTAATCGATTATAATAGAGTGTTTTGCCCCTATATTTTCTTCTAAGTGTTATGGCTTAATCTAATAAATTATATCACTTATGTAATCGATTATTATAACCAAAAACCTAATTTTTCAATCTGTTTAGGCTTGTTTAACTAATCAAGAAAGGATTAATACATCTAACACTAACATGTTAATGATTTAAACAATTGTTTTGCCATTTTGTTGTGCAAGAATGATTAAAACCATTTCTAATCATTTAAAATCATTTGTCATAAAAAAACCAATATATGTAGAGACTAGGCTATGCCTAGAGACTAGGTTGCCCCTAGAGACTAGGCTCCCTCTATTAACAATCTTCCCTTTTTTTTATGATGATGAACATTTCCACATCTTCCATTAACTCTCCTCCTTTGGAAATTAGCAAAATAATGGCAGACCAATATATTAATTATTCCCCTTTAATTCATATGTTCAGTACATGGAATGCATAAACAAATTTATGAATTAGTTAACCATAAGATGCTCTCCCTATAAAAAAAAATAGGTGCACTAATGAATGTTGTGAGCAATGTATGAATAAATGCAAATATCAAGATTAGCTCAACACAATAACTTTCCCAAAGCAAATATAACCAGATATGTAGGGAATGGTTGTTCAATGCAAGCAACAAATGTATGTTTCACATAAGTAAATCCATCTATGCATTTGAATGTTCTAGATATATTAATTGATAGAGAATGATAGTTCAATGATCTAAACCAAATTAAACAATACACTTTTCAGTGATGAAATGTCATTTTAATTAATCATAGTCAGGATAACTAAGTCTTTCTCATTTTGTACACTTATCAGAGTGCAAACTTGCTTAAACATATTGTATATTGCAATTATATCAGTTGTAAAAAATGTAAAGCATAAGCATATCAAACACACTTTTCAATACTCAAAACAAGTATGATTTTCGAAGTATTATATCACAAAAGCTATGTATTATGCAGCAAAATATGAGTCATATACCTGTAGAGTTATGTAGCAGAATTAAAAATACTTGACTTGAATCAAAATGATTTACATATCTCTAAGCATAATGTAATTTAATGTGAATTTGTATCAGATACAACATAGAATATGAATTGTGTTCGAATAAAGTATTCAGTTACCAATCAGACTCATACAACAGACCATATATCGCTATTAAATGCATATTTAACCAGAATTAGTCACTTAATCGATTATGCTCTTTGCTTAACCGATTAAAACATGTAGTATTGTGTAAAAAGATCACATTGATAACAAATTCTTTTCCACTTGGATTTACACATGTAGAATCATGTTTTCTATCCCATATAATGCTAATATTCAACAGTAGGGTATTTTACATCAGTCAATTTTTCAATCATGGATGATGAATTAGAAATAACATGGAATCATTTTCATTTTCTCAATACCAAGAACTAAGTATCAGATTGATATGCCACAATTAAATCAACGTGGTAGTCTATTAAGCTTGCTACTAACATATGTAGAATTGTAATATTCTGAAGTAAAAACAGTTTTAGCATAGACTAACTCAATCATACATTCAGATTTGGATACGAGAATCAATCAATATCAACCACACCAGTTTCCAAACATTTAAAATAGCAATCATTAGATCTATATATGATCATTCAATCGGCATATCTAAAATACCAAATATAAAGTATTGTTCAAAATAAAAGTGTTGATAATAGAACAAGTACCTAATTAACTAATACACCAAATATTAAAGTACTATGGTCTAAAGCCTTATGGCTTAAGTATTACATATTTCCAAATAGAGGCAGATATACATATTGAATGTCAATTCTAATATGAAACGTTTATATAACCTTCTTCTTCCATATCCTCTTCACTTTCACCTTCAACAATGTCTTCATCATCAAATTCATCATCCAGGTTTTGCTTATCTAATTTTTGTTGAATTTTGACAATAGATTTTTCAACTGTATCAAACCTAGCAGTGTGAAGTTTCATTTGATTAACCATGTATCTTTCAAAATCAGTTCTGAGTTTAAAGACATTTGAAGCAGGTTCAACTTTTGAAACATCCACATTGAGTGGCTCCACATCTTCTCCTTCAATTGTTTGATGTTCATCCTTGAATGCTGATGAGAGGGTCGCACCTCCCAACAAAAGTTGTGCATAAAAGAATGCAGTATAGACTAGGAAGTGACTCCTAGGTCGTCTCACAAGGACCAAATGTGGTTCAGTCTCAGATCACACACGTAGTGGGGGGGTTCAAAAGGTTGTTTTGTTCTTGTGCGGATAAAATTAAACACGACTGGAAATTAAATAAAACCGCAACCAGAATTGAAAACATTAAAGTACATGAAAACATTCAACTGAACACTGTAGTAAATAAATGCCCAAACACAATTGAAGCTATTAAAAGGCAATGCGGAGATAACAAATTAAATGCACATTGGAATAAACCTAAATGAATATCCTAAATGAACGCACCATCACTTTTTCCAAAAGAAAGCAAATTGAATCAAATGTACCTCATGCTCCCCATCAATAAGCGTGCACACCCCCTTTCTCCATGAGAACCTTTCTAAAAAAAATAAAATAATGATTTCTCATCTTCCTAAACGTTACAAGCTGCCACCTACTAAAATAAATCCTAATGCTCTAAAGGAACCATCAATGATAACCGTGCTTATTTCTAAGAGAAAAGGAAAATCCCATTGGCCTTTTTAAATGCTTTGGATGTGACTTCTCCCTGCCACCAACTCTCACCTAATCACTTCTTCATTTCTCATTCACTTTCTCCATGCCTTCTTGAATCACCATGTGCCCCTTTCTTCTCCAGCCAAGAAAGAAACGAAACTAATAATTCAACCATAATCCATCTCTCCGTGCACACCTTTTCATTTCCAAGGGCATCAAAATAAAATCATAAAACATCACTTCATCATCCCCTTCAACCCCGTGAACATTCAAGCATGAAAGCAATAAAGACTTCAATCAAAGGTGCATAAAAAAATCCAAAATGAAAGAGGCAAGAAATAAATGCAGCAAATAACAATTAACATAAGCTCTTGTGCACATTCTTTTTCATTCAATAGAAAACTAAAGATGACTAAAAATGAGTACACGCATGTTACTTAAATGAAATAAAATTCAGAATATGCTCTCCCATTCATCCCCTGTAAAGTACTCTCAAAGAAAGGAACAAAGGAAAACAAAAGAAAACCAGGTCTGCACACGCTCAAAACAAGTGGTGGCCGGCTCTCCTTCATCCCATTTTTTTCTCCCGCTCTATATTTCCTACACCACACGACACTACTACCTCTCTACTCTACTGGAACTCCTGCCTAATACTCCATTCGGTGACCTATTTACTCCGTGCAGCCCCCCTCTTTCTGGACCGTCTTCCGTTTGCACCCTTTCTCTCCATGCACACACCACTTCCAATCTGCTGGACTGAGCTGTGCGTGTGAGTGTGCTTGAAGCCCTCCGTGTGCTGCTGCTTGGACCATGCGTGCTGCTTCTTCTTTGGACACCCCCTTACGCTTCCATTCTCAGTGACGCTGCTTCCGCGTGCACCTCCCATGTGCGTATGTATCTCCTTTCTCCAATGCTGGATGTGGGCCGCGTGTGCTGATGTGCGAAGGCTGGATGTTGGTGCTTCTCCACGTGTGCTCATGGGCTGCACCTCCTGCTTCTTCCCAATCTCTGCATGAAGCTGCTGGACGTGTGGATTGTGTGCACCTCTCCATTCAACACTGGACTGCTTCTGGACCGTGCCAAACAAATGGGACCGTGAGCGTGTTATCCGCTACTGGGCTGCCGTGTGCGTAGACCGGTTTCCCATTTCTCTCCCCGCACCTCCTAAGATGATTCCCAAGAACTCCTTTATCCATTGTGGGCCGTGTGTGTGTGCAGCCTGGAGCTAGCAAAGTGTTGGACACTCCCGTGCATGATTCCTCTGTGTGCATTTTTAGTTTCTCGTTGCACCTCCCAGCTACTGCCGCTGGATGCTTGCCAAATTGAGTGAAGCCCCTAGACCGTGGCATCCTTTTTTTTCTTCCAGCACCACCATAATTTAAATCCACACCTCTCTTTCATTTTATTTCAAAATATATTTGATGTGGTATTTCTTTTCACCTCCAAATGTCCCAAATATTATCCAACAATTTCCCTACAATTAATAATGCAAATAATTAGCTCAAATAATTCAAATTAATTAAAATAAGAATTTTTGGTCAAATTAAGCACAATTATCAAAAACGGGAAAATACCGGACAATTAAGCACAATTCCCCGATTAAATTCGGTACAATAAACTAAGTGAAGTGAATAAAATATTGACTCATCAAAATAGACCACACTTAGTCTTTTGCACTCCTGGGCAAAATCAAGACGCAGATCAAGGAATAGTTCAAAGGACTTTTAGGAAGGTGACACAGACTCAGCATACGGAAAACAAAGACTCAACAAGGACAGAAACAGAATTACACAGTCCTCAAGAAATCTGGACAGAGAAAAGAAGTAGACAATTCCAACACAGAATGAATCAGAGAAAGCAGATACTCATGAAATCATCCAAGCAATTCAAGACATGGCAAAATGATCAATCAGCTCAAGAGGTGAATCAAAAGTAACAAAACCTCACAGATGCACTATCAGTGTTTCTCTCAAGTGTTTAAGGTAAATCAATGTCACTCAATGCACTCAAGAAAGCAAACACAAATAGACTTGGCAAGCCTCTAATATCAACACTTAAAATACATGCATGTTTAAATCAAAAGGTCTTTCATGGATGTAATGGGGCCAAGGACAAGGGAGGATAAGTATGGATGAGAAGTTACAAACCAAAAGAAATAGAGGAGCAATGGGGAACAAGTGTAAACATAGTCAACTCACACCCAAAACCTCTAATTCAATCCTCTTCTTGACTCCATTATTCACAAAAAATTTTTATTTTTCTCATTTTTCTCTATTTTTTTTTCATCCTATCTCTTTTCTTTTCTCTCTTTAGCACACAACTATAAGAGACAAGATATAAATCATATTTCTAAAAACAAAACAAGAAGAGGAACCAATTAGCCAATTTATCAGAATCCCCAAAGAGACCACACTTATTCCCAAGACACTTCCAAAGCTCCAAAACTCCCTAAGGTTAAGGTAATCATGGTTTTTCACTTAGGGCTAGTGTATGAGCATTCAAAACAAAGAAATGGGGGAAAGTATAGGCTCAAAAAGGGTTTTCAAAGGATTAGAACAAGGTAAGCTTATTTGGCTAGAGAGGCTCAAGAACAAAACTGCCTTTATCACTTCCAAACATGCATATCAATCAAGAATTATCAACAAGAGTCAAGCCAAGGCATATGTGCAAGCAGTCAAGAGACATATCACACACAAGAAAGAACATAAAGTGGCTCAAATCTCACACAGGGTAATTTATGTCACAATCAAATCAACCTCTCAAACATCATAATCATCTTCCCAAGCAGAGAAAAGCAAGGATTTCAAACAAATCAGAGTATCAATGAAGTGAAAGACACATCTACAACCTAATCAAAGTCCAGAAATCAAGAGAAACATGTAAAACTGTACACAAGAAACGACAAAAATAACCTAGAAAAGAAAAAAAAATTTAACCAAGAAAACAAAAACTAACAAAGGAAAATAAAAATCTCCCCCAATAGACCACACTTAAACCACACAGTGTCCTCAATGTGTCATAAGCATAAGATCAGAAATCAAAACAGTCAACAGATCATGGACAAGTGCAATAAAAGTAGGGAAAAGGGGAGAAGAGAGAAAGAAAACTCCCCTGGTCATGGTGGCAGTTGCCAATTTTGGACTTTTAGGGAGATGTCTTCCACCATTGGATCCAGCCAGGAAGTTTTGAGGAAGAATTGCTTCATCCTCCAGATTTGATCAAGCAGGGAAATATCATCCACAGCTGGATCTAAGAAGAAGTGATTGTTGATGAGCGGGTTCAGCTGGTGCCTATTGATGTTGAAACTAGTGTGTATGTAAGCACCTTTTCCTTCCACTGTGGGTGCATGTTGGTCAAATTCATGTGTACCTCCTGCAACATGGTTAGTGCAATGTGGCTCCAAAGAAATGACATGTAGAGGTACAACACCCAATCCCAATTTATCAGACTGAACCTCAGATACATCCTCAGAACATGAATCAATTTCAAAATCACAAGCAATATCAACTACAGACTCAGATTCATGTTCAATGCATGGAGAATAAACATTCGGATGCGATAGCAAAAATTGGTTCTCATCATGCATATAGGGAAAATTAAAATCAGACTCAACAACAATACAATCATCAACATAATCCTCAACAACATAATCATCAACATAATCAAATTGAGGTATGTTTACCTCCTCTTCCTTGAAGATTGCTAAAGTGTGGGAAGATGAAGGTGGTCTACCTGGTTCAGGGTTACTGCTTATTTCTGCCTGCTCCTCAAAATACTCATCACTCTCCTCAGGTGCAAGAGTAGGGACATAGGATGATGGGAAAGTAGATGGCACAATAGTAAGTTCATGACTCTTCTCCCCATCTTCTATGTTGATGCCACTATCATCATCATCTGGAATCTGAACAGTCTGAAATGGTAACTCTGAATCTTGAGACTGTTCCTCAGTGAGTTGAGTGGCCATCTGCCCTATCTGATCAGTCATACTCTGAATGGCAGCTCCTATTTCTTGCTGGAACTGCATGTTCTCTTGCCTAAACTGAAGGTTCTGCATGGTCATCTGCTCCAACAACTCCTGCAATGTAGGCTCAGAAGTAGAAGGCTGAGGAGCTGTTTCGGCAGAAGCATCATATTGCTGACTCTGATATTGCTGGACTGGTGGAGGCATGAAGGTACTCTGGAATGGTGGTTCTTGATATTGATGTTGTGGAGCATTGTACCATCCTAAGGTAGGGTCATTCCATCCAAGACCGTTGTCGTATCCATCTTGCACATGGGAGAATTTACTCAGAAATTTATGCTCAAGATCTTCCCATCTGGTAATGGATCCTGGAGGAAGAGAGTCTTTCCAATCTTTTGGTGCTCTTTCTAATGAGTGCGGGAATGCTCTTAAGAAAACTAGATCGTCCGGGACATTTGGAAGTTTCATTAAAGAGCAAATTCGATAAAACCTATCCAAATGTTCATGTGGGCATTCACCTGCAAGACCATAAAACTTGGGCAACAAATTCATCAGTCCAGTGGTGAGAACTAAATGATCACCATCCTCATTAGGTGGAACCGACTCCCAAAGAGAGCTCTCAGAAATTTGAGGATGAGCCACATTGTTCTCAGCATAAAAATCAGCAGAATTACAATCAGAGTAACATGCAGAAGGAGAATCATGATCAGAGGCACTAGCAAAATAAGCAGTATTCACAAAATCAAAATAGGTAGACATGGAAAAAGAAGAATACTAAAAATCACGAAACTAATAAAACACAACACATTTATACATGCAACACGCACACACAAAACAGAACATCACATCACATCACAACACAAGACAAAACACAACACACACAAACACAACAAAAAGACCTAAGACTGAACCATTGGTCCCCGGCAACGGCGCCATTTTGATGAGAGGGTCGCACCTCCCAACAAAAGTTGTGCATAAAAGAATGCAGTATAGACTAGGAAGTGACTCCTAGGTCGTCTCACAAGGACCAAATGTGGTTCAGTCTCAGATCACACACGTAGTGGGGGGGGGTTCAAAAGGTTGTTTTGTTCTTGTGCGGATAAAATTAAACACGACTGGAAATTAAATAAAACCGCAACCAGAATTGAAAACATTAAAGTACATGAAAACATTCAACTGAACACTGCAGTAAATAAATGCCCAAACACAATTGAAGCTATTAAAAGGCAATGCGGAGATAACAAATTAAATGCACATTGGAATAAACCTAAATGAATATCCTAAATGAACGCACCATCACTTTTTCCAAAAGAAAGCAAATTGAATCAAATGTACCTCATGCTCCCCATCAATAAGCGTGCACACCCCCTTTCTCCATGAGAACCTTTCTAAAAAAAATAAAATAATGATTTCTCATCTTCCTAAACGTTACAAGCTGCCACCTACTAAAATAAATCCTAATGCTCTAAAGGAACCATCAATGATAACCGTGCTTATTTCTAAGAGAAAAGGAAAATCCCATTGGCCTTTTTAAATGCTTTGGATGTGACTTCTCCCTGCCACCAACTCTCACCTAATCACTTCTTCATTTCTCATTCACTTTCTCCATGCCTTCTTGAATCACCATGTGCCCCTTTCTTCTCCAGCCAAGAAAGAAACGAAACTAATAATTCAACCATAATCCATCTCTCCGTGCACACCTTTTCATTTCCAAGGGCATCAAAATAAAATCATAAAACATCACTTCATCATCCCCTTCAACCCCGTGAACATTCAAGCATGAAAGCAATAAAGACTTCAATCAAAGGTGCATAAAAAAATCCAAAATGAAAGAGGCAAGAAATAAATGCAGCAAATAACAATTAACATAAGCTCTTGTGCACATTCTTTTTCATTCAATAGAAAACTAAAGATGACTAAAAATGAGTACACGCATGTTACTTAAATGAAATAAAATTCAGAATATGCTCTCCCATTCATCCCCTGTAAAGTACTCTCAAAGAAAGGAACAAAGGAAAACAAAAGAAAACCAGGTCTGCACACGCTCAAAACAAGTGGTGGCCGGCTCTCCTTCATCCCATTTTTTTCTCCCGCTCTATATTTCCTACACCACACGACACTACTACCTCTCTACTCTACTGGAACTCCTGCCTAATACTCCATTCGGTGACCTATTTACTCCGTGCAGCCCCCCTCTTTCTGGACCGTCTTCCGTTTGCACCCTTTCTCTCCATGCACACACCACTTCCAATCTGCTGGACTGAGCTGTGCGTGTGAGTGTGCTTGAAGCCCTCCGTGTGCTACTGGTTGGACCATGCGTGCTGCTTCTTCTTTGGACACCCCCTTACGCTTCCATTCTCAGTGACGCTGCTTCCGCGTGCACCTCCCATGTGCGTATGTATCTCCTTTCTCCAATGCTGGATGTGGGCCGCGTGTGCTGATGTGCGAAGGCTGGATGTTGGTGCTTCTCCACGTGTGCTCATGGGCTGCACCTCCTGCTTCTTCCCAATCTCTGCATGAAGCTGCTGGATGTGTGGATTGTGTGCACCTCTCCATTCAACACTGGACTGCTTCTGGACCGTGCCAAACAAATGGGACCGTGAGCGTGTTATCCGCTACTGGGCTGCCGTGTGCGTAGACCGGTTTCCCATTTCTCTCCCCGCACCTCCTAAGATGATTCCCAAGAACTCCTTTATCCATTGTGGGCCGTGTGTGTGTGCAGCCTGGAGCTAGCAAAGTGTTGGACACTCCCGTGCATGATTCCTCTGTGTGCATTTTTAGTTTCTCGTTGCACCTCCCAGCTACTGCCGCTGGATGCTTGCCAAATTGAGTGAAGCCCCTGGACCGTGGCATCCTTTTTTTTCTTCCAGCACCACCATAATTTAAATCCACACCTCTCTTTCATTTTATTTCAAAATATATTTGATGTGGTATTTCTTTTCACCTCCAAATGTCCCAAATATTATCCAACAATTTCCCTACAATTAATAATGCAAATAATTAGCTCAAATAATTCAAATTAATTAAAATAAGAATTTTTGGTCAAATTAAGCACAATTATCAAAAACGGGAAAATACCGGACAATTAAGCACAATTCCCCGATTAAATTCGGTACAATAAACTAAGTGAAGTGAATAAAATATTGACTCATCAAATGCCCATCCAGTTTTACTTTTCCTCAGTCTCATATAGTGTAGAGCAAGTTGAGAGATGAGATTTTGCTTGTTACAACTTCTTGTTACTTCATTTGTGAGATCATCATTGTAATAGCACATAACTTTTGATAGAAAAACAACATATGAAAGACAAGCCATATTTTATGTTGTGAATGATCAGAAATAGTTGCAGTGTAGTTAGTTTGGAGTCTTCCTTTCAGAGTATGAATCAAATAAATTTCTTCTATGGTCAGTTGAGCATGGTTGCTCCCGCAAGGAAGTAAAATCCATGCAATAATGAATGCACATAGGCGATAATCTCTTTCCAATCCTCATATCCTATATAGAGTATAATCTTTGGGCACTTTAGGGTTTCTTAAATAGGCCTTGTATATAGCCCGCTTGTTTACACCTAGTATTCCTAGATGGGACTTATAACCCCCTGGATGAAAACCAACAAGGGATGTCCAAATATCATCATCTAATCTAATGTTTACCCCCTTCACTCTAGAGAACAATATACCATCAATAACTTTCAAATTTTTATTAAACACTTTTACTAAATCCAGGTACCAATCACCTGACATTTCCACGAAGTTTGCTAACCCTTGGTACTTCAACCAATCTTGAAAAGTGAGCCTCTCTCTGCGAAAGAAATTTATCCCCATGTGTTTGTGAGAGATGACTTTTTGAATATGTTAGGAGCATACAAAATTTGTTTGGGCTTCACCACCACTCATCCACCGAGCAGGGCTTGCTAATCTTACTTTATGCGCAACCCTCTTTTTGCATTTAGAAGAGAAGACCATGTTATGAGGATTACAGGTTAGAGAACAAAGATGATGATTACGATTTGAGAGGATTTTGACAGAGAAGGAGTTTTGATCTTAAGATTTTAAGAATGAGAATGGAAAGAACATTTTAATTGATTGGGTTTGGTCTTAATTGATTAAGAGAAGTGGGAAACTTATTTAAATTTGAAAAACACTTACTAGAGTTGTTTTAACCGATTATGTTTTTAATGTAATAGATCAAACCAGTGACAAACTCCTACTTTCAGTAAAACAAAGAAAAGAACCTAATTGATTAGGTTGTTTATGTAATCTTATTTGTATCTAGCATAAATCATGCACATAGCAAGCAACATGTTTATGTAGAATGGAAAATATACATGTTTTACCAATGTTTAGACTTGTTACCATTGATGTTCCTCAAGATGTTATGAACACTTTGAATTGTGAGATATGCTTCAGCTTTGTGCTTCACCTTGAGCATAAACATTTTCAATTTACATTCAGGTACCTAGTTGAATTTGGTTCCTTTTATGTCAGGAGGTTTTGGTGATTCCTTAGGAATCAATTTGAATTTTCCCTTAGGTACACCAACATTTCTATAGTAACAAGATTCTGATGCATGACCAATTAATGTGATTATAGTAAAAACATGCCATTGATGAAGGTTTACTGATGTCAACAAACATTCTAGCCTTCATTTTACTAGTTTTACCAATGTAGCCTATTCCTTGCTTGTTTAATACACTTCTTTGTGATTTAAGGAGAGCTTCAAGGTTTGAACTACCTAGAGTAAACTTAGATAAGGTGTTCATGATGTATTCAATTTTTTTCAACTGTCTTGGACAATTTTCACATTCTTGAATGCACACTTTGCTCTTTTCTATGTTTTGTTTAGGCGCATTTTTCAACACTTCCAGTTTAGTTTTAAGACCTCCATTCTCTTTGTCTAGATTATTCGTTACTTTCTAGACACCTATTTTCACTTTTGAGCCTATTGTTTGCATATTGCAATTTTCTAGCTTCCTCATGTAATTCTTGGAAAACATCAAGCAATTGATAATACCTATTTTATATTCATTCATTTTCAAAACTTCTTACACTACTTTTTGAGGATATTGAGCTAGCCATTAAGCATAGATTTGTCTCCTCTTCATAGCTTTCAACAGATTCATTTGATGAGGAACTTCAGGCATTATCTTCCTAAGCTATATAGGTCTTTTTCTTTCTCTAGTTCCTGTTGTCTGAATTGTTCTTCTCTTCCAGCTTTTGCTTCATTTTAATCAATGGATATTTTGGCCTAATGTTTCCAATCTTGTCACATTCAAAGCAAGTTGGTGTAGTAGCAGATTTTCATTTTCTTCTATTTGACCTTGTGTTTCCTGCAAAATCAGAGTTAGTTTTATTCTTGAATTTCAAAACTTTGGAGAACTTCTTTACCATGAAGCTCATTCCTTCAGTATGAAAATTCTCAACATCTTGATCTTCTTCAGAATTGTGTTTTCTTGAGCTGGTTTTATTTGTTGTTCTTGCAAATGTTTTGAGAGAAGTCGTGTGCCTTTGCTCTACTTCTTCCTCTTCTTTCATCCTTCTTAACTCAAGTTCATGTTCCCTTAGCTTTCCAAAAAATGTAAGCCATATTCATAGTGGTAAGATCACTTGATTCTGTTATTGATATAACCTTGGGTTATCAATTTTTGTTCAAGATCTTTTGGATCTTGATATTCAGTTCTTCCTGATCAAAAGTCTTTCCAAGAGCAAGAAGATGATTTACTACATGTGTGAACCTTTTTTGTAATCATAGATGCTCTCACCATTTTTCATCCTAAACATCTCATCATTTTTCTAACAATTCTTCCTGGCCCTTTTTACTTCATTTGTCCCCACATGTGCAACCTCTAAAACATCCCACATCTCTTTGGTTGTTTCACAAACTAAAATTCTATAGAATTCATCAATTGTTAGGGTAGAGGGAATATTGTTCTTAGCCCTTAGATCATAATGAGCCTATCTTTGGAAGGCCATCTACTAGAAAAAAAATTATCAATGGAAGGGGAAAGTTTTGTACCTATCTTTCCAATTCGTATGATTTTTCCGTTTTGGTTTCTTGCAAATGTGATCGAAGCTCCTTTCTTGTCCCTTACGTTTAGGAACATACAATTTTCTCCCGTCATCTGACGTGAGCAACCACTGTTTATGTACCAAGACAGGACTTTCTTTTCGGTCATCAAACATATCTACAAGAGGAATTATCTAACTCTTAGGTACCCATAACTAGTTGTGTCCTAACTTGTTGAACATATGAATTTTCTTCTTTTCAAAAGTCAATGCATCAATACTTGACTTAGTAAAACTCATATGGTTAGTTTTATGTACATGTTTTGTGTTGGGTTTCCTATAACTTAAACCTTGTTTGTTAGATGGATGTCTACTTTCTCTCAACAGACAATCTAACCTATCATTTCCCTCAAGTGTTCTACTTAGAATTTTTGTAAGGGTATCGTTTTCATGCCTAAGGGTTTCTATGACTTCAACATCTTTGTCTACTGTTGTACTATCTACAAGTTTCTTATTTTATGTCCTAGATTCTTCCTTTTCCTGTTCTGTGATACTCAACTCTGACCTAAAACTACTAACTTTTTGCTGAAGTATGTTAACGTTGTTCCTAGATGCATCTACTTTATCTTTTGGGTTATTTCCACTACAAGAAAAAGTTGAATTACATACAGCCAAAATTCGTATATAAGACCAAAAATCTGTATATAAAGCTTGGTTATATACGAATTATATACAGGCAAAAATCCGTATATAAGTTATATACGGAGATGTCCGTATATAAGTTATATATGGATATGTCTATATATAAGTTATATACGGATATGCCCGTATATAAGTTATATACGGATATGCCCGTATATAAGTTATATACGGATATGCCCGTATATAACTTATATATGGATATATCTGTATATAATCAGTATATAATTGTTTTAGAACAGATAAAAAAGTCCTTCCACATAGTAGTTCCCCTGAACATGTCCATTTCATTTCATACATGTAGACTTGGACATTAGAATTTAACATTCAAAATTCATATAAGCAAACCTGGACATTATACATTGCACATTGACATATAAATCCACAAAGGAAACATTGTACATGAATACATAAATATTGTTTACATCAAAATAATTCCAATATTAAACATTAGGTAAGTTCATAAGCTGGTTCTGGTTCTAAATAAGTTCAACAGTAATGGAAATTAGGTGTATAAAATGTACAAGTTACATACCAAACGAATAACATGCTCATGCACGCTAATAAATCCTCTAGTGTGCAAATAACCACCCTTTTTAGATGTTCGATTCTTCTTAGCTGTTTCACACTTTTGTCTATAAAGTGGCATGTTCCACTTTTCTAGAAGACCATTCCAAGTATCCTCCCCCAGCCAATGAGGTTTTTTTCCTAGAGTTCTAGATTTTTTATACATCTTTGAGAGCCTATAGGATGCCTTGGTGTGAAATTTTTTTTTACCTTTTCCTCATCTTCAGGCTTCCATGAAACCTTTCTCTGTTATATTAGAAAGAATAGGTTTGAATAATAATAAAAGTGTTGAAATCTTTATAACATATACATGTGGTCTAAGGAATAACTAGTTTGGTGTATGAGGGTTAGTGAGAATGAAGAAGAATGGGAGTAAAGGAGAGAATGAAGGTATAACAAATATTTTCCATTGTGTACTACAAAGACAGAAACACATACATTATAAATCAACATCATGTTGCTTTGTATCTTAATTTGTAAAAGTGTGTACCTTAAAACGGTCAAAGAAAACATCTCTAGTATACTTAGGGATTTGTCCCCATGTTAGCCATGGCTCATCAAACTGTTGCTTGATGGTGGCTGTGATTGCCTTCGATGCAGTTCTTGTAGGATAAAACCTAAACCAAAATTAAACTCAAACATTAGAATAATATAACAATGAACTGTGTATATATATTAATTGAGTTAAATTTTTCTGTTACCCTCCTCCAACGGGTGTAATCATTGGATGACTATTGGAACATTCTTGTTCGCCATTATCGGGTGAACTGGAATGTGGATCTCCATCCATTGTACTAGGTGATGATGCAATATTTGGGAGTTGATAGGTTAGAACCAACATTGGGAGAGAGTGATTCCATTTGATTAGTAGGCACTTGGGATGGAGTGGGTGTCAAGCCAGGCCCTTGTAATGGAGATGGAAGAGAGCTAGGTGTAGATGTATGTGGAGTGGGAGTGAAGCCAGGAACTTGTAATAGAGATGGAACAGATCTACCAGCACGTATGATATATGTGTTCATGTTTGATGTTATATTTGTGGACTGTCGACATATGATATATGTATTACGATAGATATTTGTGTTCGTGTACGTATGATAGTTTTTTTGCCCTTCAACTTATGATATGTATTTTTTGTTGTTTCTGTACGTAAGTTAGTTTTCTTTTTTTACGTGGATTCTTTACTTTTGTTGTTTTAAAAATACTTAGAGTAGTATGGATCGAAGTTGGATTCATCAGCGTCATATTAGTGAAAAGTATGAGCGAAGGTTTTTGAGTTCATAGAATATGTTAAAGAACACGCAAAACCAGTGAACGAGGCATATTTTTGCCCTTGTGTTCGTTGTCTCAATCAAGTATTTAAAGACTTGGACAACATCCGTGATCATCTGTTCATATATGGAATAATGAGAAGTTATACAGTTTGGACGTGGCATGGGAAGTGTTATATAAGCCAACAACGTTAAGAGGTTCGAAATATGTCGACGAATGGATGAGTGATCATTTAGACGAAATGGTTTGTGACATTGACGAAGAAAATTTTGGAAGAGCTCATTTGTACGAAAGTCTTAAGAACAATTCAGAGCAAGAGTTGTATCCAGGATGCATCAATTTTACATGGTTGTTGGCTACTTTGAAATTGTTTTGTTTGAAAGCAAGAAACAGATGGACTGATAAAAGTTTCACGTAATTGTTGGAGTTGCTGAATGAGATGTTTCCAGAAAATAACATGTTTCCTATCCGTAATTACGACACGAAGAAAATTCTATGTCCAATGGGTTTGGAATACCAAAAGATACATGCATGTCCCAATGATTGTGTATTGTATAGAGATCAATATTCTTCAATAAAGGTGTGTCGCACGTGTAGTACGTCACGATTTAAGAAGAAACTTGATGGAAATAACATTGATGTTTATCTAAAACCTTTAATTGATGCACCATAAATGATTTCCCAACATATGAGAACTTGAGTGGTTACAGTGTGAAAGGTCATTTTGCATGTCCGATTTGTGAAGAAAATACTAGTTATCTTCAACTGAAGCATGGGCAGAAAACTGTGTACACAAGACACCGAAGATTCCTTCCTCGAAATCACCCTGACCGTAGATTGGAAAAAGCGTTGAATGGAAGTCCTGAAGATGATGTAGTGTCTAGACCCCGTAATGCGGAAGAAGTATACAACTAGGTAAGGAACATTGATGTGGTCTTCGGAAAACATAAAAAAAAGACCATTGAGAAAATTATTTGGAAAAAGCGATTAATATTCTTTAATCTTCCATATTGGTGTAAACTTGATGTGCGACATTGCATAAACGTGATGCATGTTTAAAAAAATGTATGTGATATTGTTGTTGGGACTTTACTAAACGTAAAAGGAAAGACAAAAGATGGAGTGAAAGCACGACAGAACTTGGTTGACATGGGAATTCGTTCTGAGCTACATCCGCAATCCATAGGAAGACGCACCTATCTTCCTCCAGCTTGTCACGCTCTTTCAAAAAAAGAAAAGCAATTTTTTTTGTCAATGTTTACGTAGTGTAAAGGTTGCACAAGGTTATTCATCGAATATTAGTAGCCTTGTTACTATGCAAGATTTAAAGTTAGTTGGTTTAAAGTCTCACGATTGCCATGTATTAATGCAACAACTTTTACCAGTAGCTATTCGAGCAATATTACCTGCATCTGTTAGAGGTATTCTCACGCGTTTGAGTTTGTTTTTCAATGCCATTTGCAAGAAAGTTGTTGATCCTCGACAGTTAGATGATTTGCAAAATAAGGCCATTAGACTATTGTGCCAATTGGAAATGTATTTCCCACCCTCATTTTTTGATATCATGGTTCATTTGATTGTCCATCTAGTGTGAGAAATTCAAATATGCGGGCCGGTTTTCTAGAGGTGGATGTACTCGGTTGAAAGATACATGAAGATCTTAAAGGGATATGTTAAGAATCAATTGAGACTGGAAGCTTCAATTATATAGAGTGCTACATTGCAGAGGAAGACATTGAATTCTACTCAAGTTATATGCCAAGTTGTAAGCCAATAGGACTTCCAAAGAATGATATGAAGACAGACGTCAAGGAAAGGGAGTTCGAGGAGTGAAGATTGAAAGTGTGAGTGGAAAAGAAGTTAATCAAGCTCATTTGTACATTTTAAACAACACAGAGCATGTTATTCCTTACATTTCACAACACATTGATGAAATTAAGTATGCACATCCACGTATGAGCGAAAAGTGGACACTTCATGAACATAACAAATCCTTTTTAACTTGGTTTAAGAAAAAGATTTACGCGACTCCAAATGTTTCTGAAAATCTATTGAGACTAGCTCGTGGACCTAACACTGATGTGATCACTTTCGGTGGCTATTGCATAAACAATTACTTGTTCTATTCAAAGGAGGAAGATGATAAAAGCAAAGTTCAAAATAATGGAGTTACCTTACAAGTTGAAGTTGTACACTTTTCCAGTTCCAAGGATAAGAATCCAATTACAACATCAGTGAGTTATTTTGGAATAATACAAGAAATTTGGGAAGTTGATTATGTCACTTTTAGTGTTCCAGTTTTCAAGTTTAAATGGGTTGATAGTAATTCTGGTGTGGTGACAGAGGACCTCAAATTCACTTTGGTTGATCTTAACAAAATGAGTTACACGGATGAACCATTTATTATCGCTAGTCAAGCAACACAAATATTTTATGTCACTAACCAAGTAAATCATAAATGGTCAATGATGTTGGAAGGCAGAGTCATGCACAAAACTGATAATGAAGACACTCTAGACATACTTGAGACAAGCTCCTTCTCATCAAGAACCATTGGAAATAAGGTTAATGATGTACCCGATGAAATACATGCAACTCGATGTGATCACAACGAAGGCATATGGGAGAAATAAGTGTCTTTTTATTGTATTAATTACTTAGAAAATTTATATATTTTGTCTGTTCTAACTTTAATTTACTAACACTTTCTATACAGGTATGACGAGCTCTGCACCAGGTCGAATGGGAGGACGTGGTGCTCCTAGAGGGGCACATCCCATCGGGTTGGGGACAGGAAGTTGACGGTGGAGTTTGATCCCTGATTGGGTGCTCCTAGAGGGGCACATGCACCTTGTTTTAGTAGTTACTTGGGCACATTGGCAAAAACACATGTCTCTATTGTCTTTAACTATTGGGATGATGTCCCAAAGGTTGAGAAAAATCTACTATGGCAGGATTGTTTGGTATGTTTAAGATATTTTACTTCCATCAGTGACTTATTTTTTTGTTGGACATACTTTAACATAAATTTTGTTTTTAACAGCAAAATTAGAATATTCCTAATGATGAAAGGATAAGGAAGAAGTCTTTATCCCACATTGCAGTCCGATGGAGGGACTTCACGATTGACTGACACGTCTATACGTCTTTGGCTCTAAACAGAACGACAATCCTTGTGCAAAATATAAAAAAATAACTGAGGAGGAGTGGGTGTAGTTTAAAACATCTAGACTTTCTAATGACTGTTAGATATGTTTTTTAATATTTTTCTCTTGTCACATAAGATGTTGATTTGTGATTTATGCTTAATAATTTTAATTGTTCCCTAGGAGAAAAGGATAGTCGCCCAGCAGAGGTAGAGACTTAATGATACACCATAAGTACTATCACGTGGTGGTTATGCATTATTAGAGAAAAAGATGAAAAAAAGTCGTGCTGAGGCTTTAGGTCTTGAGTCACCTGACCTAGCACCTCCACTAGCTAGGCATGAATTATGGAAGGCTGCACGGACCAAGGCCAATGGCCAGTATACGTCCCAGTCAGCTGAAGAGATATCTGAGAGAATTGTAAGTGGAAAATTTTAACTAATTATACCAGAGTTCATATAAATTCTATGTAACAAACTCTTTTATGTGTCTAAGTTCATTATTATATGTAGGATGAGTTGGTTGAGGAGCAGACTCAAAGCATATTTGTGGGGCAAGGTAGGGAGGACCTCCTAGTAGCAACCACAGGTTGGCTAGACCATCCAGGTCGTGTGCGTGTTGTTGGAGGAGCTACTAAACTGAGGGACTACTTTGGCCCTAAACCAAGAAGTACAGAGGCCATTAGTCAGGAAGTGCTTAGTAGCCTAAGGCAACAAAGGCAAGTCGAGATAGAGGAGCGCATGAATGAACGCATGAATGAACGCTTAAGACAACAAGAAGAAGCATATAAGAAGCTTTATGAAGAAATACTTCAGATGATGTCCCAACAATAGCAATAGCAGGAGGACGTCGGCACAGATGATCCTACCGCGCCTCGTGTGAGCACCAAAGGCTCATGCTCTACTGCAGATCATACTAATTACACTTGTCAATATGAGTTTTTTGTTGATGAGGATCCTCCGCGCGTAGTGGTCGTGGGATGACAGATTGCAAGAGACCAGACCCTTCATGGTGTTCCTTCATTGCCCACTCACGTGCGAATAACGATTGATAAAATTAGAGACCCCCAGGCTCAAGTGTCAATGCCTACATCTGAAATCCAATTCGTGGGGGAGGCCTAGGCACATTTATAGCTTGGCCTAAGGCTATGATCATGCCATATTTTTGTCAACCAACGGTACTATATTCTTATTTTTATTATTTTAAATCTTCAAGTTATAGTTAAATGATTCCTAACTTTTGTAAATGTGACTTGCAATTCTACCGTCTTGAGAAACAACTAATGGCTCAACCTGTGAATGAGGCTCACGAGGAAGCAGAAGACGATGATGATACTCTATCCATATTGACCTCGAGATTAGTCAAGTTGAAAAAAAGGACCGGTAGAGCTGGAGTGGGAGTTAAGAATATTTGGCGTCGAGTGCCATATTCCAATATATATTGATTTCAATGATGGAGTGGAGATCGTTGCTGGAGAAATAATGTTGAATATTTCATGCATACAACTATGGTGCATGTAAGTTTTTTAATTGTTATTTTCCAATTTGTATATTAGTATTATTACGTTTTAATAAATATACTTAACTTTATTGTTATAGGTACATATATAAACACCATCACAGTGGATTCAGGTCGGGCGTCAATTTATGGCTTTCTTGATCCTCAGACTATTCAACCATCTGGAAACACATTAGATTCCAGAAAATCATATATGCAAACGTGGATGATTGAGTCTAATAGAGAGTTGTATATCGCGCCATACATTGATGCGTATGTTTTTCCCAATATTGTCAACGTTTATCAAATTTTAATCAATAAACTCACTAATTGTTGGTACAAGATACGAGTTCTCTTCATAGGAAGATGAAATCGGAATTGAAGTCCTTGTTACAACCTTAGGATATATTAACTTATGTTTCTACTGTTTCAAATAATTAATTTTGTTTTGAGTTGTGGCTAGGACCAGAGGACAACAAACTGAAATTATATATCCTAAGGTTGGAATTCGTTGATCTTTAACCATTAATTTTCATAGTCAAATTTAAACCATTACATTTGACTAAGTTCTTTCACATGTTTAGTGTAATAAGCAGAATGATTCTTGGGCATGTGGCTATTACATCATGTCATGGATGAAGGCAATCATCCGAGCAGAAATCAAAGAAGATTGGACTGAGGTAGAAGTTTACATTTGAAAATCATACAAATATCAATAGACTTTTGCAGCGGTTCAACACTACCTCCACATTGTCAGATGCAGTAATAAACAAGATAAGAGAGGAATGAGTTGAATATTTGAATAAACATTTTAAATAGCTATAGCTTTAGGTTTTACCTTAAAGTTTTGCTGCATTTTGATGATAGTAGCATTTGCTTAGCTTTTAGTTTTACTTGTGCAGCTTTTTAAATGGATGAATTGATAATAGCATCATTTAAACTGTGAATAGATGAATATTGTGAATATATGAATTGGAAAACTGGATTCTTTTTGTTTTGATGATAGTATTTGCGTCTTTTAGTTTTACTATTTAATTGGAATTGATGAATTGATGATAACATGGTTTAAATTAATTAATTATGTGAATATATGAATTGAAAAACTAGTTTCTGTATTTCAGGTTTAGTTAAATGAGCAAAAACGAACAAAATTTTAATAAAAAACACTAAATGTGACGTCAAATTATACATTGTTTGACGTTCATATTGTATGTTAACGTCACACTATGTATTGATCGACATTCAGCGAGGCTAACGTCATCCACCCATAAAATAGACGCTAAATTTACGTCAAACCTCATTCTGTTTGACGTTAAAGTTACATCAAGTCCATTGCAGTTGATGTTAAATCTTCCTTTAAATATAAATATTTATTCAAATATTACACGTCCAGTTCCTTACTACTCGACGTGTATTTAAACAACAGGTAACGTCCATCTTCACAATTCGACGTCAAAGTTACGTCAAACCTCTATATGTTTGACGTCAACATTACGTCTTTTCCACCTTACAGTAGACGCGAAATCTTCCTTTAAATATAACAATTTATTCACATATTAGGCGTCGACATCTTTATTGATTTACTTGTCTGTAAACAATTAACGTCAAGTTTCATAATTTGACGTGAAAATTACGTCTCCAGTTATGACGTCGGTCACGAATGCGCCGTTAAAAACCCAAAATATTCGACGTTGTACACTATTTTTGTATTAGTGTGTGGGGGAAAAACTAGCTGTAATAAATTATTTACTTTAATATTATTATTCACTTTCAAAGATATAATTTGATTATACAGTTGATTTTATTTTAAATGGCATCAGTCACTTTAAAAAGTTAATTTAAGTTTATAAAAAAATTTATATTTATTTATATATTGTAATTTAATATATTTTAAGTAATATATTATTTTTAATATTGAGGGTTAGATTCACCATAGATAGATTAGTGTGGTGGCTTCATTGCAGCCGTCGCCAATGTTGGATTGCCAAACACCTAACGAACCACATTAATAATTAATTAATACAACATTCAATAATATTAAGTACGTACAGTGTTAACCATTGACATTAACACAATAGTCTGATAATCACGGAATCATAATGAAGTATCCATACGAAGCGAGCAATACGTTTGGAATCTGCTGTAGTGATGCGATCGCCTTTGTCTTGCTTTTCCATGAGGTCTTTGACCTTCTGTCGCCAGTCGGTTACCGGTGTTGCCACATTGGTGACAAAAGTTTCGACCACAGGATGGTCGAGTGTCATCCTAATGATGGAGGATAACTGTGTTCCCTCTTTAGAATGAGATAACTTGGACAAGAGATCAGCTCGTGCGTTTTGCCCTCTGGGTACATGGATTACATTAACCTCGACGAAATTTTGGAATAAGGTCTGAACCTTGTGGAAGTAGCGTAATAGCTGATTATCCTTAACTTGATAGACTCCATTCACATGGCTAACGACCAATTTCGAATCCATCCGACACTCTAAGCAATCTACCGAGAGCTCTCTAGCCAGGGATAGGCCAGCGATCAAAGCTTCGTACTCGGCCTGGTTGTTGCTAACTGGAAAGTTGAATATGATGGCTTGCTCTATAACTAAACCATCAGGCCCTTCTAGGACAACACCGGCTCCTCCTCCTTTTTTGTCGGAAGAACCATCGACACTGAGTAGCCACTTTGTCGTTGAGTCCTCTTGGGTAGGTACTAACTCAGCCGCGAAATCTGCCAAATGTTGGCCCTTGATAGACCCGCGTGGCTCGTAACGGAGGCCGAACTCTGATAATTCTACTGACCACGCGACCATTCGACCTGCCAGGTCTGGCTTGCGGAGAATTTTGGCAATGGGGTGATCCGTGCGGACTATCACCTGATGGCTCTGGAAGTATGGTCGAAGTCGTCGAGAGGCCGTGAGTAGTGCCAAGGCGAACTTCTCAATTCGAGAATATCGCTCCTCAGCCCCGTGCAATGTACGACTGATGAAGTAAATTAGCTTAAGGGAGGGCGCTTCCTGTATCAAGGCGGCACTAACTGCATGCTGGGAAGCTGAAATGTACAGCTGCAAGTCGGACCCAACATCTGGACGAGCCATAATTGGAGGATTGGTAAGGATGTGTTTGACAGTGTTGAATGCGGCCTCACAATCATCGTCCCAGTGTTGAGTGGAGCCCTTTTTCAAATTCTTTAGGATGGGCTTGATGTGCTCAACCAGCTTTGGAATAAATCTGGACAGGGCGGTGAGGCGACCCACTAGACGTTGTACCTCTCTTAGGGTCTTTGGAGCAGTCATGTCGAGTACCGCTCTGCACTTGTCGGGGTTGGCCTCAATGCCTCGACGTGTGAGCATGAATCCTAAGAACTTTCCTGCGGGGACGCCGAAAGTACATTTGGAAGGGTTGAGGCGCATGCTGTATCGTCGGAGTTGGGCAAAAACTTCCTTCAAATCTTGCAGGTGTTGTTCGACAGAGTTGCTGCGAATAACCATGTCATCGACATATACATCCATGCATCGTCCAATCTGGTGATGGAAGACCTTATCCATAAGGCGTTGATTATTAGTTTTTATAAAATGGTTGGTTAATTCTTTTTTAATATGATATTCTTTTTCTACTCTTTTTTTTTTCATAAAACTAGAATACAAAAACTTGATACAAATATACATTTCGTTATTTTTTGTTGTATATAAAATTAACACAATAGTCTGTGTATGTGTGTCTGTGTGTGTTTGTGTGTGTCTGTGTATGTCTCTGTGTGTGTTTGTGTCTCTGTGTGTGTCTGTGTGTTGGGATTAAATTTAAATTATTAAAATTTAGGAAAAACAACCGACAGAGGTTACGTAAAGGAGTCATGGTCTCCATCTTTGAGTACACTCATATTTTTCTATATCCTTTTCTTCATCCCATTAGAGCAGAAAATACAGAAGGAACATAAGGTGTTTTACAAAGGAAAGATCAGAGACCAATTAAAGGTTTGATTACTAATTATTCTCTTTCAGCTATACTTTTATGTGTTGTTCTAAAGAAAATTGAGAACTTCTCTATAATGTAAGGGTTTATTGCTCATTATTTATTTATTTTTAATTTATGAATCTAACAATTTTGGTTATGGAAAAAAGAAAGTTGGATTGGGCATGGAGGAGATAGATTTTTCAAATGGTTGATAGCGTGGGGAAAGACTGGCTATGTATTAAATTATGCACTTTAATATTATTATTCACTTTCAAAGATATAATTTGATTATATATAGTTTATTTTATTTTGAAATGGCATTACTCAATTTAAAAAGTTAATTTAAGTTTATGAATAAGAACTACGAATCATAAGAACTAATAACTACTTCACTATAGATTAGCGTGGTGGCTTCATTGTAGCCGGCGCCAATGTTGGATTGCCAAACCACATTAATAATTAATTAATAGAATATTCAATAATATTAAGTACGTAGTGTTAACCATTGACATTAACACAATAGTCTGATAATCATTTCTATACTGGTTATTTTCACAAGTATAAAAAATCTCACTTATATATTTGTTATTTTCATAACAGGTATAAAAAGTGTCACTTTGTATATATGTTATTGGTATAACAGGTATAAAAATTGTTTTTTTATGCCTGTTCGCGTATCGCTATAAAATGTTGAATACTTTTTATATCTCCTACTTCTATATCTATATGAAAACCAATATTAAAAGTCTTTTTTAATTGGTATAAAATCATTTTTTGAACATAGTGGCACTTTGAATATTAAGGTTGCACTAGTAAAAAATCTCAATTTTAACACGCACATTACGCTTCGGTTTTTCTGGAACCGAAATGTATCAAAACGCGGTGGCAATCTCGTAATTTTTAAAACACTATATGCCTCGGTTGGCAGGGTGAACCGAGGCATAAACCTCACGTGGCAAAGATATTGCCTTAGTTGGCAGATGGACCGAGGCATATAAGCCTTCCTAATAAGTCTTGGGCTTGGACCATGGGAACTTAAAGCCAGGAAAAACCTAACACCTCTTCTCTTCTCCTTTTTCTCGACGATGTACGATGGCGGTGAGTGTGCACGATGATGCGGCGAAAGAGCAGCGACGATGTTGTGATGGCGGCTGCGATGGCGATAAGAGCACAACAATAGTGCGGCGAGAGAGCAGCGACGATGCAACAATGGCGGTTAGAGTGCAACGACGGTGCGGCGAAGGTGTAATTGGTGAAGCAGCAATGGCGCGACTCAGGGTTGTGTTCTTCCTTTCATTTTCGTTGGGCTTGGCGGAGTTTCGCGAGATCGAGGGGAAACTCTTTTCTCATGGCGCGGCGAGGACGCGGCGACGACGAAGTGGTGGCGGTTAGGCGCTGGATCTGCGTTTCTCTTCCTTGGGTTTTTTGTTCTCTTTCTCTGAGGTGGATGGCGAAATGAATAGTGTTTGTAGTTTGGATTCGCCTCTTGAATTGGGGATGTATTTCTTAGTTTTCTCTACGGCTTCTGATGGCTCGCTGGGAAAGGTCTTGAGGTGAATGGTGATGATTGGGGTTGAAAATCTAGGTTGTTAGTGCATGTTGGAGTTTGCCTGGAAAGAAATTGTGGTTTGAGCGAAGGTTTATAATCACGACTTCTAGAGCTTCTTGTGTTTGAGCGAAGGTTTGGTTCTGGAGAATGTATGGGTTAAAAGATTCATTGCCACCAATGCCTGTAGATGGTTACATGGTCTGTCATGCAGAGTTGGGCTCTAGGTATAAACCAAGTTCATTTCACAAAATAAGAAAATTGATCTCTTTGTAACTTGTTTGAGAGTTAAATAATTGCTGTAAACCATAATTTGTGTAGAATGTTTGTGGATGCAATGGATGCACAAATGTATGATTGCAATCGATGGAATGAAGTTAAATATTTAACAGGACATTGTCCTTTGAGTTTGTCAAAAGTAATTTTTCCCCCACGTGTGTTAAAACATAGATGAAATAAAATTGCAGGATAAGGTTGAGATTAAAAGAGAGAGAGAGAAGTTTAAGGCACAAAGAGAACGAAAAGAGAAAGCAAAAGAGCATAGAAAAACAGAATAGAATGAGGAACCAACAAGTGATCTCGGTTGAGATTAAAAAATTAAAAACACTCAACAACCTCGGTTGTCTGTGAACCGAAGCAGAATCCGAACCCTTTTGAATCGATTCAGAACCGAGGCAAAAAGCCTACCCCTTTTTACCTCGCCGGTATATATCTTAGTTGCGAAACTGGTGCCTGTAAGTGAAAATAACTACTGTCATTTCCCTTGACTGCACTAGTGTTGTTGTATTGATCGCACTGAGATAAAGTAAGGACCAGTTGAAAATAGACGTCTACAAATCACCTTCACATAATTTTCACGATGAATCCATGTCATTTAGTTATGTCAACACATTAGTAGTGATCATTGTCAGGTTTGATTGCGATGGGTGCAATGGAAACTATTTTGGTTCTAGATATGAGTATAATCACTGGACAAGACCTTTGGGTATGCTCAAAGTATATAATGAAAATTTTGAGCTCATAAATTCTAACACATTTGTATGGATATATATATATATATATATATATATATATTTGTGACCTGTTAGAAATTTGGGTCATATATCTCTCTATCTCTGTGTGTGTGTGTGTGTGTTTGTGTGTGTGTGTGTGTCTGTGTGTGTATGTGTGTGTCTGTGTGTTGGGATTAAATTTAAATTATTAAAACTTAGGAAAAACAAGCGACAGAGGTTACGTAAAGGAGTCATGGTCTCCATCTTTGAGTACACTCATAGTTTTCTATTTATTTTTCTTCATCCCATTATAGGAGAAAATACAAAAGGAACATAAGGTGTTTTACAAAGGAAAGATCAAAGACCAATTAAAGGTTTGATTACTAATTATTCTCAATGAAGAATCTTTCAGCTATACTTTTATTTGTTGTTCTAAAGAAAATTGAGAACTTCTCTATAATGTAAGGGTTTATTGCTCATTATTTATTTATTTTTAATTTATAAATCTAACAATTTTGGTTATGGAAAAAAGAAAGTTGGATTGGGCATGGAGGAGATAGATTTTTCAAATGGTTGATAGCGTGGGGAAAGACTAGCTATGTAGTAAATTATGCACTTTAATATTATTATTCACTTTCAAAGATATAATTTGATTATATATACTTTATTTTATTTTTAAATGGCATTACTCAATTTAAAAAGTTAATTTAAGTTTATAAATAAGAACTACGAATCATAAGAACTAATAACTACTTCACTATAGATTAGCGTGGTGGCTTCATTGTAGCCGGCGCAATGTTGGATTGCCAAACCACATTAATAATTAATTAATAGAATATTCAATAATATTAAGTACGTACAGTGTTAACCATTGACATTAACACAATAGTCTGATAATCACGTAAACATAATGGAGTATTTGATTATTAATTTTCATAAAATGGTTGGTTAATCCTTTTCAATAGAATATTCTTTTCCTAAAAGTTTTTTCTCGTAAAACTACATTATAAAACTTGATCCAAATATATATTTCATTATTTATTTTTTTAGAGAAAAAAGATTGATTTAAATACTCAAAAATGCGTTAAACTTTTACAGGGAGAGTAGTCTCAATAAATATATTCCACAAATATATATATATATATATATATATATATATATATATATATATATATATATATATATATATATATTTAGAGAGAGAGAGAGAGAGAGAGAGTTTACGATGTTGTATACAAAAAAAATTATTAATTAATATTTTATTGAGTAATTTGTGTATAAAAGGGAAGGTGGGAGTGTGTGGAATGCGCAGGCTGTGAAGTACAATAAAAGTTAAAGTTGAAATTGAAGGAGGCATAAGCATGGGTTCTTTCTGTGAAAGATGGATAATTGTGGGATTTGTGATTGTTGTTTCCTTCTCATGCATGATGGAGAGAGCAGTAGCAGCACGACATCTCATGCATATTCCTAACCTTCCAAATCCATCAGCATTATCACCATCACCATCGTTCTCACCATTACAACCATTGCCATTTCTGGTTATTGCTTGCAACGTCCTCCGATTCTGTCCTTCACCCACCACTGCCCCCTAAACTAAAGGATACTTGTGCCCTAATCTCCACTCTCCTTTCCATTCATCTCTCCCTTCCATCACTTCCTTCCTTTCATGTTTAATAAATTATTAGGGCAATCTAATAAATGATATATATATCTCATCTCTTCTTTCTTTTCTCTTCTACATGCTTATTATCCGTAGATAACTTGTATTCTCTTAAAATATATACCCATTGCCAAATCGTGATGATCGGTAAAATAAGTAATTTAATCTATATAATCACGTACAATAAGTTAATTGTTACATAATTTAATTATTATTTCAGTAATGTAAATAAGGTTAATCATACTATATAAAAAAAAATTATTATCTTCATTCATACGTTTTTTTATTGTAAGACTAATGTAAAAACGCACATCCAGAACGAATAGGAAATTCTAAACTATGACGGCAGTAAGTTATATAAAAAAATAAATAAAAGAAAATTTAAGATATTCATTTTTATTTTTAAGAAACTTAAAAATTATGAAAAACACGTCAAATCTCTTTTGAATCATTTGCAAGACATGTGACAATACAAATCTATCATGGGCGAGTTCATTCTAATAATAAGATGGGAAAAAAAAATTAGCATATAGAAAACAAAATTAAAATTTTCAATAAAAATATTACTAGTATATCTAGCAAACCTATAATAAAACAACTTCACATTTAACGTAAGAAAAATATGACCGAATGAAAACAAAGATATTATGATATATACGTGATGAAATTTGTCATTTTTTAAATATTCAATAGAACATGAATTTCAGATATCACAATATGCAAACGCATTTGAATAAGTGAAGTTGAAATGTCACTTAAATGTATCCGGAACCAATTTCAAAAGCAAATAATGATAACCTAGTTAAACATTGTTTATTACCCATTTCTTCTTGACTCGAATTCTAATAAGGATTCCTTTCATTGTAAATTTCACTTGAATATTGAATATGATTGCTTTGTTAGAATACGACCATGGTCTTAAGAGCATCAAACTCTTCCTACGTTGGTTCTTATCTTGAAGAACTTCTTCAAGTGACAAATATTTATTACACTTATATCCTTGAAACTCTTTCTAAGATGTTTTTCCCTTTTCTTGCCTTGAATTTCTTTGTATTTTATTTTTGCAAACTTGTTCTACCTTTTGTTTTGTTTCCCTTGAATGTGGCAAGCTTACTTGATCTCCCATGGATCGTTCTCTACTACTACAAAAACGTTCAAATTATGCAGAATATATATTTTTTAGTAGGGTTTTTTCCTCCACAAATCAATTTGTAAGAGTTTTTGTAACTCTTTATAGTTAGAGTCGCAATAAACTATATACAGAGGTTTAGCGCGAGTCTTAGTATTGGAATTACATTGTGAAGGTTTTTAACCTCGAGGTTTTAAATCTCTTTATTTCAAACTATTTTATTGCAGCAATTACCTTTGTTTTCTCCATTTTTCTTTTGGGTTAATACCCTATTCAATTTTCTTTTGGGTTAATACCCTATTCAATTTGATAATTTTAATCTCTCATTGTTTGTATTATTTAGTTTATGAATTTACTACTTTTTTTGTTTGCATTGTTTCTACATGACAATATATGTCTCTATTTGAGATGTTTATATTTGTGTGTCAACAATCTTTATTTTCAATAATATTAAAATATATTAACAATAACAAAAGATATGACAAACTTTGTTCACCAAAGTATTCCAATATACAACATTTCATTGTTAAAATTATCACAATAACATAAAAGTAATTTAAAATGAACTTAATTACAACTTTTGATTTCCTAGAAGACTATCAATGGCTAAATATCCCTACAGAATTGAAGTTGGTATCTTTTTTTTGGCAGGCATGGCAAAGACTCATGCTCGAACAAGGATTGATTGTAAGAGATTGGTCACTCTCTACTTCTTTACTTTGACAGGCAAATATGCATCAATGTGTTTTTCAGGATAAAAGATACTCTTGTTATTGTCAAGACATTTACCTTGCCTAATACTTAGAGACCAAACAGTCATGAAACCCCAAAGTTGTGAAGTAGAAATTTCAAAGCTTAGAGAATCTATAAATTTCTACTAGCTTTGGTGTGGTCTCCACCAGCTTCCCGAAGATTATCTGGCCTAGACATTTTGTATGTGGTTGGCCAGGGACTCAAAATCCAATATACAATAGATAAAAAGGATTATATTGGAAAAAAATATATATTATGTAAGGAATAAGAAGCCAAACGAATTGCAAGATTAGCAATCTGAAAAGGAACAATTGTTTCCTGTATGTGAAGGGTTTGATATATAACAATTTTGAACAAACAAAAACTGTTACATATATAGCCAGAACACATCTTGCTTTGACAAACTGTATGTTTGCCGCTATGGTTCTCGATAGAACAAAATTAATTACTTGGTACTCAAGGTGAACTTGTTAGATATAGGATATGCAAAGAAGAAACAAGTCCGATACAATTGCATCATAGTCACCCAACACGAATAATTTAAAAAGTTAATTTAAGTTTATAAATAAAATTTATATTTATTTATATATTGTAATTTAATATATTTTAATTAATATAATATTTTTAATATTGTTGGATAGATTCAACAGAAAGCAAGAAGATCGTTGTAATGAGTTGAAGAATTGCAATGACTATATGCAAATGGGAAACATTTATCTTTAGATTATTGTTTACGTTTAATTTTATGGAAAAGAGGTACAGTTTGCTCTAAATTCAAACCCAGTGACCACTCTCAGGGTAAAAATTGTTGAATGACAGTATCAAAGATACTATGTAGCTTTGGGTAACTATGAATCACATATGAACTGATATCTACTTCACCATAGATTAGTGTGGTGGCTTCATTGCAGCCGTCGCAAATGTTTGATTGCCAAACACCTAACCATATTAATAATTAATTAATAGAATATTCAATAGTATTAAGTACGTATAGTGTTAACCATTCACATTAACACAATAGTCTGATAATCACCTAAATATAATGGAGTAATTGATTATTAATTTTCATAAAATGGTTGGTTAATCCTTTTTAATATAATATTCTTTTCCTATTTTTTTCTCGTATAACATGAATTTCAGATATCACAATATTGAATTTCGAAACCAATTTCGAAAGCAAATAATGATAACCAAGTTGAACATTGTATATTACCCATTTCTTCTTGACTCGAATTCTAATAAGGATTGCTTTTATTATAAATTTCACTTGAATATTGAATATGATTACTTTGTTAGAATACGACCATGGTCTTAAGAGCATCAAACTCTTGCTACGTTGGTTCTTATTTAGAAGAACTTCTTCAAGTGAGAAAGGATATTTATTACACTTATATCCTTGAAACTCTTTCTAAGATGTCACTAGTAAAAAAAAAAAATTAAACTCGCTGGCTTCGGTTTAGGAGCAATCGAAGTCTATCAGAACGCGGTGGCATTTTCGTAGTTTAACCGAACTTTTCTGCCTCGGTTCAGAAGGAACCGAGGGGAAAAGTCCTTCAAACAAAAGGAAAAAATCCTACTGCTTTGGTTACTTGTGAACCGAGACAAAATTCTACCCCTTTTTGCCTCGATTCTGAACTGAGGCAAAAAGCCTACCCCTTTTTGCTTTGCCTGTATATGTTTCGGTTTAGGAACTCTTTTCTATGGGCAAAAATAACCACTGTCGTTTCCCTTGACTGCACTAGTGTGTTCTTCCCTTTTCTTGCCTTGAATTTCTTTGTATTTTATTTTTGCAAACTTGTTCTAGCTTTTGTTTTCTTTCCCTTGAATGTGGCAAGCTTACTTGATCTCCCATAGATCTTTCTCTACCACTACAAAAAAGTTGACATTATGTAGTATTTATTTTTCAATTTACAGGGTTTTTTCCTCCGCAAATCAATTTGTAGGAGTTTTTTAACTCTCCACAGTTAGAGTCACAACAAACTATCTACATAGGTTTAGCACGACTCTTAGTATTAGAATTACAATGACAAGGTTTTTAACCTCTTTTATTAATGGAGGTTTTTGACCTCTTTTATTACAGGAGGTTTTAAATCTCTTTTTTTTCGAATTTGTAGATTTACTACTTTGCTTGTATATGAATGTATGTCTTTATTTTAGGTGTTTATATTTTTGTGTTAATAATATTTATTTACAACAATATTAAAATATATTGACGGGAACAAAAGATATAACAAACTTTGTTCAAAATCATCACAATAACATAAAAGTAATTTAAAATGAAACATAGTTACAACTTTTGATTTCTTAGAACTATCAATATTTTTTTCATCCACTCATCTTTTTCATCCACACATGTGCTTCGTCTATATTTTTTTCCTCACTCTTTCATCCTCATTCCTCTTCTGATCTTTTTCATTCATACTTATGTCCTTCGTCTTCTTCATCTGCATTTTTCTTTTTCATTTACATCCACTTCCTTTATTTATTATAATTTTTTATTTATATTATTTTAGCATGGAGGTACTACACGATTTTTTTTAAGTTATTGCCATTAAGGTAGGCCTAGACGTTTATGAAGCTTAAAACAATATTATTTTTTTTAATAGAAAAACCAAAGTTTATTTTTTAAAAGATAAAAATAAAGTTGGTTGACACATAAATATATAATTCAAATGGTTCTTACTATGTAATAAATAGTACACATTAATATTATTAGTTCAATTTCACAAATATAATTTTATTGTATAATTAATGTTTTTGAAAATGACATGGAATCATTTTCAAAAGTGAATTTAAATATAATTTAAGTTTATAAATTAAGTATAATTTAATATATTTCTAATTAATATGATATTTTTAATATTATGGAATAAATTTCAACAAAGAGGAATTTCGTTAATGAGTTGAAGAATTAGAATAAGTATTTGTAAATGAGAAAACATTTACCTTTATATTTAATCTTTCACGTTTAATTTTATTGAAACAAAACATGAGGTTGACCTAAATTTTCTTTCTTCATTCCACTTTTTTGTTCTGCAACCCTACGTTAAGACAAAATCATTAGGAATCCTTGTTTTAAAGTTTAATAGTGTCTATAAAAGGTACCGTTTAGGACAACACACTAAACAGTGTAAACAAATTCTAAGCAACATACGCTACTTTAAACAACTCTATATAAATAGTCTTCACATAAAGGCTATAGTAGATGTATAGATCAATAAAAGGACAAAGTTTTACTCAAAAATTCCGCATTGATTCAAAAGAACCACTACCACAAAATAGGCTTTTTAAGTATGTTATTTTGAACTTTTTAAGTCTCCTATAAAACAAATTATCATAAAACAGGCTTTTTAAGTATGTTATTTTGAAATTTTTAAGTCTTCTTTAAAACAAATTAGATTTGATAAACTTAAATTTTAAGTCTATTGTCGAGCAATAACTTAGATCTTCATGCGGTTGTAAATAAAAATGGCAGCGGATTTAAGTCGTTATGACCATAATAGACTTAAATTTACTTTTTTTTTTAAATTTTACTTATTTAATCATTAAACCAAAACATGAAATATAACAACTATTCCATAACAAAATATATATTTCCAATTGTTCAATTCAAGTACATAATAAAGAGTTCCAAAACTTAAATAAACAACAAGATGTCTAACTTAACATTTTTAGTCTAGTGAAAGTCTAACTTGTACTTTTAAGTATAAACATAACCTAAACAAAACTTAAACAACACGTAATCAAAATCTAATCTCCATTATGGAGAAGACAACTTTCTCATTCATGTGTTATTTGGCAAATGTCTCCTTCAATATATGTTGTGGATAATTGAACACCTAAAACAAATAATGTTATTATGTAGTGGTGTACCTAAAATTGTAGAATTCGTGCATTAGTTATAACTGCTTACCGTTATCAAATTATCATAAATTCCTGTCTGGATAATAGCTTTGATCCAATATATCACGTAGTACCCACATTCCCATGGACTAATCTGTCTATTACACTAAAATAAAAGAAAGGAAAATTCATATCATATAACTTGTACACAAAATAATTATTTTAATAATTAAATGATATCTCACCTAGGGATATATAATTTGAACTTGTTTTTGTATGTTCCTTTGTCATATAACTTGTACACAATAATTAATTTAACAATTAAATGATATCTTACCTTAGAATATATAATTTGAACTTGCTTTTTTCTGTTCCTTTGACATAAAATGTTTGTGCCATTTTGGAAATGTTTCCTCAATGCTTTTGTCAGCCATATCATAAGCAATACGGTTGCATATGGAAAAGCAACATCTAGGACATATAAGACAAAGTCAATGTTACTAAGTAACAAATTTTTTTCGAAAGTGTCTATATATAGAATATCACAAAGAAAAAAAAAATTCATTGATTATACTATTATATATGCTGTCAAAACTCTTTTTCACTTGCGTTTTCAAAGCTCTTTAAGAAAGAAAAATCTTTGTAACAAATTTTTCAGATAAACTTTGTATTGCTCAAATATCTTATCCAAGAGAAATTTTATCTATACTTGTTTTTAGAAAAACACTCTCGTGCTTTGATATAATCAAAAGTTACTTAAAAATACTTATTTGTTTAATTCAGAAGAGTTAAGTAATATAGTCAGCTAAACTATTTGATACCATAAGTGGTTATACGTATTGTAAACTAAGAACGGTTAAACTTGTTGTAATCTTTTCAAATATTAGTGTAACATTTTAAGAGTGTTTAAAGGAAAATTGGACGTAGCTTAGTTAGAGTGAACCCGTATAAAATCAAGTCTTCAAGATTGTGTGCAGACGGTTTAACCCTGACAAAAAACGTCTAACACTAGAATTACAAAAAGTTTTTAAACTTTATTTAACCCCTCCCTCCTTTCTAATATTTACTTGTGATTTCACTCCAGATTTCATTCTAATACCAATTATAATCCTACATACTATAAATATTTCATGGTGTTGAGATTGTTGATCACTACAAGAAATAATGGAATTACATACGGAACATTATATACGGATTTAAATTCGTATATAAATCAGGTATTATATACGAAAGTTATATACGGAAGTTATATATGGATATCAGAAAAGGCGTTATATACGGATATTATATACGGACTTTTATATACAAAAAAATCCGTATATAAATTCTGTATATAAAGTTGGCGCGTGGTAGTGGGAAAATTACCCAAGGATATATCCCTATGTAATTCCCATGAACCGTATGTAAGTAGAATGAATTATATTATATACGGATTTCAACAATATTTTTTTAAAAATAATATATTTTTGATTAATTAGAAGCTGAAACATATCATTCTCTCGAACCAGAGCTTTGCTGTGTCTCTCGAACCCTCGAGCTATCTCTCTCTCTCTCAAACCCTCGAATTCTTTCTCTGTCGAGCCGTCTTCGCTCTTGCCGTCCTTCTCTCGAGTCGTCTTCGCTCTCCCTGTCCCTCTCTCCAGCTCTCTTCACTGTCGTTGTCCGTCATGCTCTGCTTCTGTCTCCTCTCTCTCTATCGAATTGTCCATCATGTTCCGACGTTCACCAAGCAATGTCGTTGTTCGGTCGAGTGTCGTAGTTGAACGTTGAAGGAGTATCTCCATCTGGTAAGTAAACCCTAATCCTAATGCTTAGTAATCGATGAAATCGTTAAATGGTGAAAATCGCAAGCCTAGAGGTAGAGGTAGGGGTAGTTGGTTGATTGCTTGAACCAATTTCATTATTGAAATGCGTAATCAACTTGACTACATAAGATTTCTTCCCCTTCCCCTTATCAGATTTTCCAGAAGGTGGAAGAGGAGGGCCAGAAGACCTGATGCCATATTCCTGTACGTGCAATGATGGAATTAAGAGTGTAAACATGATTCAATCAACAAGAGAAAATATGTTGTAATGGTAATAATATAAATTACATGCCAGAAAACAAGATTCAATCAACTTTTATGTAATTCACTGTATTGATATGTTAGGTTGCAGAACTTTAAAAAATATAATCAAGACTTTCTTAGACAAAACTCTTCTTTGTTTAACAAATCAAAAAATAAATTGTAAGACACACCCAGTATAATGCTATGGAAATTTGATGTGTTAAGACTAACTGCAGTTGCAAAGAGGCTACGTTCAAAGCTAGTGAAGCAACGTATCAGTGGCCCACCACCAACTATTCTGCTTGGAAATATTTTGGAGTTAAAGGAATCTCACTCTGCCGCTTCAAAGCCTCCTCCTCCTTCTTCTTCAAAAGTCCCTTCCTCTCACGACTGTGTTGCTCTTCTCCTTCCACTCTTTGAGAAATGGAGAAACGAATATGGTATGTGTCTTTCATTCTCTTAATATACATGATAATTTCTACCTACTATCAGTATATATTATGTTAGTAGTTAGATCACAAGTACATATATATAATGCAAAACTTTTGTAAACAGGTCAAGTGTTCACGTTTTCTCTTGGAACCATTCAAATAATGTGCGTGAACCAACCAGATATGGTTAGAGACTTCACTGTATGCACATCCTTGGACTTGGGGAAGTCTGCATATCAGCTAAAAAACCTAGAGCCTTTGTTGGGTCAAGGAATTTTATCTTCAAATGGGGCAAAATGGGTCCATCAAAGAAAGATCCTAGCTCCAGAACTATACATGGACAAGATTAAGGTATATAAGGTTTTCATTTTGCCTGCTATTATACTTGATTTCATTAATATCCTAACTTGCATTAACTTTATTTTATGTGCTCCCAAAGGGAATGATGAATATAGTCAGTGAGTCTGCTGTATTTGTGGTAAACTCGTGGAGTAAAAGAATAGAAGCAGAAGGTGGAGTTGCTGACATCGAAATTGACGAGTGCATGAGAAATTTCTCTAGGAATGTTATTTCAAAAGCATGCTTTGGAAGCAATTATACCAAGAGTGAAGAGATTTTCTTGAGATTCGTAGCTCTCTAAGAGTTATTGTCCTGGAAAAATATGTTCAGACTTATCCCTGGCATGAGGTGCAATACAGTTTTTCCTTATGGGTCCTAAAATATTGTTATAATTGTCCTTTCCTTTTTTCAACTTAAGATTAATTTACGTGTGCATGTTACAACTACCTTTCAATAAAGACCAATAGAGAAATATGGACATTAGAAAAGGAGGTGAAAGAAATGATACTCCAGGTGGTGAAGGAAAGAAAGGAAACTACTTTTGAGAAGGACTTGTTGCAAGTGGTTCTTGATATTGTTAATAAGAGGCTATTGACAATTTCATCATTGATAACTAGAAGAATATATACTTGGCAGGCTATGACACAACTGCAATTTCTGCTACATGGTGCAAAATTATCAAAGCACAGTCAACCAAGTGGTATCTATACATCAGATCAGTTTGCAGATGCTCTTATTAATGCATATAGTGATCAACTAAAAGTTAGTCTCTAACTCTCTTTGTCTTTACCAATTCATGTTTTCCTCTTCAATTTGTTTGTTATTAAATGAATTGCATAAAAAAAACTTGTGTTTGTCATGCAGATTTTGTACAACTATGGACCAATAAAAATGGTGTTGTTTGGAATAGGCCAAATAGGTTGCATCCCATGGCCATAAACAGGCCAGATGGTAAAACATACAAGAGTTTTTCATCCTAAAATATTGACTTTGCTTTCCTAGCAAACAAAAAAGTTGAACAAGATGAACCGAACACAACTGATGACAAAGAAATAGATGCTATAAAGAAATAGATGCTAGATTGGGGAACAAGAGTGAAAATAATCGATGGGATTGACAAAAATATTTGGTCATAATGAACTTCAAGAAAATACAATTGAATCCTACATTGGAATCCTACATTTCTAAACTGGACAACATTATAAATGCAGCAAAAATAAATGAAGAACACGCCCTAACTCTATTTAGTGCTAGAACTTTGAAATTCATCTTCGTTGTCATCTTCACCTTCTCCCTCTTCATTGTATTCTTCTGATTCAATTGTATCTTCATCCATTTGCCCTTGAAATGATGAAATATTGTTGGGGTCCACTTGTTCAAGACCAGCTTCTACATCTTGTAATCGGACAACTTCTTCAACATCAATGACGTCATTAACATGTGACATTTCCTCCACTTGGTATGGAACATCAGTTTCTACATCATTAGAATCAATGCATCCTCTAGGCTTCGTCTTTATCGCAACACACCAACCTTGTTTGTCCGTGCGTGATGTAGGATATGGTACATAATAAACTTGTTGTACATTATGTGCAATTATAAAAGGATCAAACAACACATCTCTTTTATCCATTCGAATATCCACAATGCCATACTTTGAATCCACCCTTGTACCTACTCTCGATGGATCAAACCAATCGCAATAAAATAATACAATTTTCTTTTCAGTGGTTGTTGAATTGTATTCCAACTCATAGATGTGTTTAATGACACCATAGAAATCATCTTGACCTCCTTCTGTTAGCCCTTTAACATGAACCCCACTATTTATTGTCCTCTTGCCCTGGCTCCATGCATGGGTATGAAATTTGTATCCATTAGCAAAGAAGGTGTGTCATTCCTTTACACACCTTAAAGGAGCAATTGATAAATCTCTAAGATGTTGGTTCCTCACACTTAAAGGCTCGTCATGAACTTACATTTAGAAAGGATATGAAACTATTCAATAATGTAATCATTAAATAATTAAGGAATAAATGAATGAGTAAAAATGATTGGAAGTCGTACTTTTTGCCTGAACCACAAAGGGAAATTAGCATGTATGTCGAACTGTTTGACTCAGATAGTTGATAGGTATGTAAGAATGAGCTGTCGACATGTATAAAGATTGTACAAAGATTCTGAATGAAAGAGTTGTCAAGGTTCAACTCTGCAAGGTGGGTTTCAAGCCTAATTATTTCATTTGGGAGGATCATGGGGAAAGAATGCTAGAAGATGATGTAGAGAATCATGAAAGTTGGATGAGTGTTGAGATAGAAGGTGGTCCAATTAACCAATTTATGACAATAAAAGACATGGTGCATGATGCTCTTAGGCAAAATGAGTCATGCCAAGCAACTACTTCAGATAACATTGAAGAGGCTCTGAATGAAGATACACAAAGGTTTTATAATTTTTTGTTGGATGCAAACCAGCCGTTGTATGAAGGAGCATCAAACTCGAAATTATCAATGTGTGTTAGGATATTAGCTTGCAAGTCAAATTGAAATATCCCTAACCAATGCTTAGATTTTATTGCAAAAATGGTTATAGATGGAACACCCATCAAATCAGGTTTGCCTAAAACATACTATGATGCAAAAAAGTGTGTATCAAAGTTGGGATTACAATCGTAGAGGATTGATTGTTGCGTGGATGATTGCATGCTCTTCTATGATAATGAATATGGTAAGAATGATGGGGCGTTGCTTGAATGCAAATTTTGTGGAAAGCCAAGATATCAACCACGTAACACAGGAGCAACAACTACAAAAGAAGTTCCTGTGAAATCAATGTTCTATTTGCCATTAATTCCTAGACTACAAAGAATGTATGCCTCAACACAAACTGCAGGACATATGACATGGCACTATCAGAACAGGTCGACGAATGGTGTTTTGCATCATCCATGTGAAAGAGAGGCTTGGAAGCACTTTGATAGTGTATATCCTGACTTTGGTATCGAGCCACGCAATGTACGACTCGGTTTATGCTCTGACGGTTTTAACCCACATGTACAGGCATAAAATATACCATATTCATGTTGGCCAGTTATTGTCACCCCTTACAATCTTCCTCCAGAAATCTGCATGTCTAAACCTTACATGTTCTTGACATGTCTCATTCCCGGGCCATTCAATCCAAAGGTTGGCATAGATGTTTACTTAGAGCCCTTGATAGACGAATTGAAGAAGTTGTGGATGGGTGTGATAACATGTGATATTTCAAGGAAACAAAACTTTATTTTGAGGGCCATGCTGATGTGGACAATTAATGATTTTCCTGCTTATGGTATGTTGTCCGGCTGGAGCACTCATGGTAAATTGGCATGTCCACATTGCATGGAGGATACAAAGGCTTTTAGATTATATCATGGGGCAAAAAATTCATGGTTTGATTCCTATCAGAGGTTTTTACCGAATGACCATGCATTTAGGAGGAATAGGAATGCTTTCAAGAAGGGGGAAGTGGAGATGGATGATGCACCACCATATTTGACGGGAGCAGAAGTTTGGAATAAAATTAATGGTTATCCTAAAATAACTGAAAATGGTGCACGAAGAATTGATGGATTCGGTGAGTGGCATAATTGGACGAAAAGAAGCATCTTTTAGGATCTGCCCTATTGGAAGGATAATTTGTTAAGGCATAATCTTGATTTCATGCACATTGAAAAAAGTTTCTTTGACAACATCTTCAATATTGTGATGATGTGAATAGGGGAAAGCTCATTGGGATGAAAAGCCATGATTGCCATGTGTTTATGGAATGCTTACTTCCTATAGCGTTTAGTTCTTTATCGGCTCATGTTCTCAATCCCATTACAGAGATAAGTCATTTCTTCAGAGATTTGTGTTCTACAACATTGAACGAGGATGACCTAGTGAAGATGGAAGAAAAGATTCCAATCATTCTATGCAAGATGGAGAGAATATTTCCTCCCTCATTCTTTGATTCTAAGGAACATCTCCCTATCCATCTTCCATATGAGGCAAGACTTGGTGGACCAGTCCACTATAGGTGGATGTACCCATTTGAAAGGTGACAATATGACATCTTATTGTTCAATTTACTTGGCATAATTCAAAAACCTAACATGTCACTTTCGTAATTGTAGGTTCATGGGATATGCTAAACATTCGGTTAAGAATAAAGCTAGGGTTGAAGGATCTATTTGCGCATCATACTTGCATAGAGACACAACTCATTTTTGTTCCCACTATTTCAAAAATTTCATGTTAAGACCACAAAGCAGTAGAAATGAAGTAGACACTGAAACATAAAGCCTTACGACAACATTATCAGTGTTTGACCAACCTGGTCGTCATTCTGGGAGGGAATCAACTCATTGGTTAAGTGATGAAGAATTGAGATAAGCTCATGTTCATGTTTTGATCAATTGCAATGAAGTTCAACCTTACCTTGAGTAAGTCTCAAATATTTCTTACTGATATATTTAATTGTCTTTCATAATAACTAAGCAGATCAAACATTTATCAAGTTCTACTTAGGTTATATAGTTTGGAATGAAGAATAAAATTTAGAGTGTTGAAGACGGAACATATTTTAGAGTGTTGAAGTTGGAACATATTTTAACTATTGGAGTGGTGGTAGGACAATGGATATTTATGTGGCAACAATTGTTATCAGTGTTGGGTATTGAGGGTACCAATAACCTAACATATTTTATTACCCTAAAACTAAATATATTAATATTCTTTTGCTGAATCGAGTATTTTAAAAATTTATTATATTTTTTTAATCATAAAAATTTAAACCTACTAGTTATTTGACCTTGGATTAATTAGGTCATAGGAGGCCATTATTCCGTTTGGATTTGCACAATAGCTTTTCATAGAATCGTAAGTCATCATCATTGCAATAACTATTAGTAACTTTTCTCATCCCTTTTATTTTTATAGCCATACATGTCTCTGTCACACAATAAAAGAAGACGAGAAAAAAAAATAGGAATTTGTTGTGTTTTATTTTTCACTTTTTATCTTTTCAAGCAATGAAAAAAATCCAATGCAGACGTGGAATATGAAATCTTGAATTGAAACAGAGATTTGGAATGAGTGTACATAAAATTATCTGTTAATTTAACTTTTTAAGTTTAATTATATTTTAATTTTTATTAACATTGAAATAGAGACAAATGGTTTAAATGAAAAAAAAATCATATTACAACAGTAAAATTATTTTATTATTTAATTACTTTTTAATTTTTTTATAAAATAATTATAATTGTATAATATTTATGACACTTTTGTTCTTTAAATAAAATAAAATTATAAAGTAGTTTTCATTTAATATTGTAAAAATGTGTAACAGTAGGGTCTAGGTTTTGTAGTTGGTTATCACGCCAGTCTCATACACTAGAGATCCCCATTTTGAACCTGGGTTCAGACAATCTAATTAATTTAACTTATTCAAAATCTAATTAATTTAACTTATACAGTTTGGAATGAAGAAGAAAATTTAGAGTGTTGAAGTTGGAACATATTTTAGAGTGTTGAAGTTGGAATATATTTTAACTATAGGAGTGGTGGTAGGGACAATGGGTATTGATGTGGCAACAGTGGTTATCAGTGATGGGTATTGAGAGTACCAATAACCAAGAAAGAACATTAAGATCATATCAAGCTCTCTAATGACAATCACCATAACATTGAACATTAAGATCATACAAAGATAAAAGCACAAATTATTAAGGGGGGAAAACCCCACAATAAACAGATAAAAGAACAGATTAATGAACACATCTTACTAGAGTCCAAAGAAATCAGACCAGACACAGGACAACCACACCATACACACAAGGAACAAAGAAAACAACACAGGGGAAAACTCAGGAGTAAACATACCTTGCTTCAATTTCTAATAGATCTTTTGCTTCACTGTACAACACTTTAAGCCTTCCCAATGAGGTACCCCACACTTCTCAACCACTTCAACACCTGTATCAAAGTCAAAATAAAATTTCAACAAAAAAATAAACACATATCATAGTAGAATGGATGATTCCTTATAGATTTCAACAAAAAAATAAACACATCATCTAATTATGATTCTAAAAAATGGAAGCAACACCCTAAATGAAATATATTGTGGATGATTCCTTATAGATTTCTAAATATGTGAGTTAATAGTAATATTGAAAGGTGATGTGCAGAACAAATTGAGGTTGATGATGAGTAAAGGTGAAATGAAAAGGTGGTGAAATTTTGCTCAAGTTAAGATGTCACTCCTACGTCTTCTGTTTAGCCTATAAGATTAGGTAAAGCAGTCTAAATTGGTCTGATAGATGTGGGTTGCTCAAGTCCCTAAAGATTAAGTCTGTCAAATTATTTTTTCTCATCAAACACATGTTGAGTTTCATTGTAGGGGGTGTTTGATGTCAAAGGAAGATAGTAGGTTTCATGTCTCACTTAGAAGAAAGAAAGAGATTGGATTCAGTTTTTCATTTCTTGTGAAGCAGACCTCTATTGATTTTGGCATACTAATCAAGTGGACAAAGGGTTTTGCAGTCTCTAGAACTATATGCATTATCTACCTTTCCTGAGTGTAGTGCCACTGTCCAATTTCTATTATTTAACTTGGTGCGCATTTATTCACATAAAAACTTCAAACAAAACTAATATAATAACTGCCTTGCCACTATATTTAAACACTAACGATAAATATTAATACAAGGGCATTGTGCATTATGAGGGGCAATGTAAGTTGTGTCATTTAATCAGAGCCACTAGCTACAGTTTTATGTTTTGCTATACTTAAATGGTAACTGAAATATATTAATCCAATTGTGGAATGGCTGAAACATCAAACTACTTACACAGGCAGGAAGAAATGTCTAAGCCTTTAAAATGAGGCATCTTATTAGTTGTTACATGCTGCAGCATTGAACCAAAAGTTCAGATTCATTTAACTTAGTTTTTTGATTGGGAGTAATGAGGTGCTAAATGAATTTAAATGTTCAATTGATGATTTACTTCACTTGGAGAAAATTGATAAATGTATAATAAAAAAATATCAAGGATTCTTGTAGCTCACTAGAAATAAATCCAATGAGGAAAGGGAACTGTTCAAGGATTTCATAAGAGGAGTGACACTAAGCTAGGGAGGTCTGGACAACCTCAAAGACTTCTAAAGGGAAAGCATGAAAACTATCACAAATATGGGTCACCTTTCTAATTTCTAATGTGACCCCTAGCTCCCATGTACCTAGCTTCATCATTGCTTAAGCCCAATTCATATACTACATCAAAAGAGGATACTTGTTGGACATAGCAGATGTCATAACTGAGGAGATTTTCAAAGTTTCATGTTCTTAACCTAATGGCTTGGTCTGGAGATAGACCCTTTCAAATGGGGGAATCTAGTGTAGTTATAGTGGTACAAAAACAACCACAACCATAGCAACTAACACCACCATAAAAAAACAGTAAAATCCAACACCAGTACCTCAACAACAACAACAATAGCCATAACAGGACACCTCTTAAGAGCATAATTAATTTGTTAGCACTACTCTACAAGAAAAAGTTCCTTATAATGAAGGAACAAAGGAAGGAAGATCTGAAGGAAGCAAGCTAGAGTCCTATGAACCAGAGGACTTCTTTGACTTTACACCAGAAAATTCTAAACCAAATAAAATTAACATATTACACCAAGTTCAGATTCAAAAAGGCTATAATATAAGGCCCCAACTCTAACAATGCAGAATAGCCACAAATTCATGTCCATGCATTACACTAACATGTATCATAGCATTCACGACTTTACATACTTAATACAGTCAACAATACTTAAAAATTAACATTATGTATATATACACACACACATACACACACACACACACACACACACACACACACGCGCACACACACACACACACACACACACACACACACACACATATATATATATATATATATATATATATATATATATATATACACCGAAGTACATTGCATACCAAACCGAGCAAGAGAGGAAATTAAAAACACCTTTTTCTGGTTCCTTTGGCCTTCGCAGCACCAAGTTCTATGTCTCAGCTTAAACCGCAACACAGCAGCCTCAATCGATACCTCATCAAAATCCAACTACGTCTTGTCAAATGAACCAAAAATGGGGCAATGAAAATAAAATTAACACAGATTAGGGTTCAATTTTAAAGATTTCTAGGCATTATAGATTACCATAAACATGAGGGAAGAGAAGAATCACTTACCACATTTAGGGCTCCACAGAAGAATGATTTAGGGCTCGAGAGAGGAATAATTTACGGCATGATAGGGTTCGCAAAAGGGGGGTGGAGTCGACCGACAACTACAGATAAGAGAGGTTCGAGAGGAGACGTGACTGAAGGTTCGAGACGAGAGCTGCTTGAAGGTTGGAGACGAGAAGTAACAGTGCTTGATGAAGAGGGCTCGACAGAGAAGAGGGTTCCAGAGTAAGAGAGTACGAGAGAGAGAAAAGAATTCTAAGGTTCGAGAAAGAGGGGAAAAAGCTTCAAAATGAGAGTGATAGGCAGTTCGAGCATCCAATTAATTTAAAAAAAATTATTTCCCACATCCGTATATAATATCCGCAGTTAACAACTTGGTCTAACTGCATATGGATAATACGGGTTATATACGAATATATCCTTGGATAATTTTCCTCCCACCACGCGCAAACTTTATATACGGAATTTATATACGAATTTTTTCGTATATAAATATCCGTATATAAAGCCTTTTCTGATATCCGTATATAACTTCTGTATATAATGTATGACTTATATACAGATTAAAATCCGTATATAATTCTGCGTATGTAATTCCATTATTTCTTGTAGTGTTCTATGTGCAAGAAGTTTTGTAAATTGATTACATAAGTCTTCATATGGACATGAAAGTTTAGAAGAATACGATAACAGTTCATAATATGCATTTCTTACTAAGTGTAGATTAGAAAAGTTTACCTCGTCATCAGAGTCATCTAATGTACTCTTAGTGTTTCTTGCGACCAATCATACTTTGGTGTCTTTGTCTTCGTCAAATGTGTCCAAGTCTTCCCAAGTGCTCATTAACATCTTTTTCTTTTCGTATCTGGGCCCGACTGACTTTTTCTTTATCTTTCCAAGCTTAGGACATTCTGATATGAAATGTCCAGGTTCGTTGCGTTCGTAACAAACAATTATGTCTTCTGGTCATCTGTCTTTTGTATTGTTCTTGGAGCCTGATGGAATCCTACTTGACGTAGTCCTCCTTTTGTATTTTTACCTTTCATAGCTTAGCTCTTAAGGAGCATGGGTTACTATAAATACCCAGCTCCTCTCTTGTATTGACACTTTTGGGATTAATGAGAATTGAATTTTCTGAAATCAGAAATTATTCTCTCTTGAAAGTCATAGGCTAGAGAGTCCAAAGACTCCCTCTAGCCACCTTCCAAACACTCTCTCCCTTCCATTTTCCAAATTCCACCGTGCTTCTCTCTCACGTCACCATTGCTCCACTCTGCTTCAGTGGCGTCAGTCTCCTTAGCCACGCGTCATCCAGCACTCGACATCCACATCTTCATTCCTCCTTCACTCTCGCAGAACCGCGCCTCTCATTTCTTTGTGCATTTCATTCTCTCGCGCATCCATCCACATCTCAGAGCGTCTCATTCTCGCTCTCGACCACATATCCACACTCCATACACGTCTTCGAAGGTATCTTCTCTTCGTTCACCACACTTCCTCATCTTCTTCTAGGGTTTCCACTTCCTTCCACCATTTTCCACCGTTCAAACACCTTAATCCCTTCGATCTTCACTTTTCACCGATCATCCGAGTCATTTGAACCGATTAATCAGTTTATATTGAGTCTTATCACCATTTTAGGGTTTCTTCGTGTCCAATTTGAGTTTTCCCTCTTTTCTAGAGTTCGTTCATGATTTTAGGGTACTCTGCCATCTATTTCGATTCTCTCGGTGTCCTTCGAGTCAGCTCTCAATTTAGAGCTTCGTTTACATATCCGCTGCGTCTTATCTCGTCGAGGAAGGCTCGAGGAGTCCGAATCGAGCTCTCAAGGCTTATATCGTCATCTTCTCGGGCGTTCGTCCATCAAGTGGTATTCAGAGCAAGGTCGAACACGCTTCGAAGGTAAGTATCTCGGTTCGTCTCTGTTCTGAGTTTTCTTCCATTATTGAGTTGTTTCGATTCTTCAGTTCTTGCGTTTGATTCGCGTCTCTGTTTTTGTTTCTAGTTATGTCTCGGTTTGATTTTGATTCTGAGCATTTTTTGTTGTTTCTTTTCATTTCTGAGGTGTTCATCATTTTCCTTCATTGTCTTGAGTGTTCTGATTTGTTCTGTGCCTGGAGTCATTACTTTGAGTTTTATTTTCATTTTATTCGGTGATTTCACTTTATTTGAGTTTTTATTTTCTAAATCACATTTCTGTCATGTTCTAGTCTTGTGCATTGTTTTAATTGTCAATTAAATTCGAGTTTAACTAGCTGATGTTTGTGTTTTGTGAGTCATTTGAGTTGCCTGCACTGAGTAAGTTCTGTTCACCATATATAAGCTATGACATTTAGATAAATGAGCTTGGTGGCAGATTTCAGTGGTAGAGATAATGAATCTCATGTTTTTGAATCTGTTTAATGATAGCTTTGCTTGGTTTCTGCCTAATCAATAACAAGTGCATACCAAGTGAGCAATGAAAGGCTCAGCCTAGCTCGGTTGCACATTGATTAATCAACAGATTTGTGATTTGGCCAGCTACACCGAACTGGTTTTTCTTTGAAGAGTCTATGAGTCATTCATACTTGGTTTTAAATTCTTTTCCAAGTTCTGATTCAAATATTTTTCCAGTATTGTCTTCATTTCATTGGCATCTATTGAGGTATATGAATCTGCAGAATTGCATTAAAACTGTTTACAACAGTGATTGAACTTAGTTTGAACTTCTGAGTTTGTGATCCATAATGTGCATTCATTGTTTTCACTTTGTTATCAATTCTACAATTGAGAATAAATTTTTGGTCACTCAAGGAAGCCTAAACCAGTGGTATTTGAAAATATAACTGTGGTTGAGAGTGATTAGCCTCTTGTTTTCCTTTGGATATTGTTTTTTTGAGTTGAATCATTTGTTTCTATCATGACTCATATCTTGTGAAGTTGAATTGAAATAGAGTCAAATTATATGTTGTGAATTGTAGCAAAAGAAAGTGAAAGTATAAAAGCATGAGTTCTTGTGATTTGAAAAAGAAAAAGCAATTAGAAAAGAAGTATTGATTGAACCACATAAAGAGTCAAATGGCAAGTGCAATTCACAACACAGTTTTACTCTTAATGTTCTCTCCTTTTTCTGGTTCATCATATAATTGGATTGGAGTGAACATTTTAGAGCAATTGGCAATGCATTATTCTATTTCAGTTGCAAATCTGTTTGGTCATGTATGATTCAACTTGTTGTGATTTTCTTGTGTTTTTAATCTGTTTCTAGTTCTATTCCTTAGGCTCTATTTGCTGTGCGTACCTTTATTAACTAGCCTTGTTTCTTGTTTGTCAATTGTTGGCTGTCTTGGTTTTGTCTTTCATGTGTGAACTCTGATCTGCTGTTCTTAATTTGAGCTTTAATTGCTTTATTCATCTGATCTAGAGTTGTCTTAAGCAATAGATCTGTTGTGTTGTCATTGTCTTGTGGTTGTCCTGTTCTTTCTGGTTTCTGATTTCTGACCCTAGCCTAGCCATTCTTGTTTGAGAAGCTGTTATACTTTGATTTCTGGAAATTGAAGGAAGGTTTGTGTGCTTGGTAGCATCTTAGGTGGTGGTGGTCTGAAAGACTCCCAAGCCTTGAACTGCCAAGGGAGAATCTACCTTCCAAACCTTTTCATTCATGTGCTTTAAATTTTTAAAGAGAAACCTCAGTGCAGTGAGCTTAGTAAGGCTAATTTAGCCTAAATTCCTTGGCATTTGCAAGAGAGTTCAGTTTCATTTAACCATTTGTTGATTGTGCTCATTGTGCAGGAAAAGAAATTGGAGTAATTAGATTGGAGCAGCTGTGATTTGTTGCAACTACAACTGCAATCACTGTTGTTCTAATTGATTATTGATTTCCTGGAAATGCTATTTGTGCTTGTGAATCTTTAAACTGTCATTGCATTCATTTTAGTTAAAACATTGCTTGCTGAATTCATTGATGTAATCACTGTTTTGAAAATGAATTGTTGATTTCATGGTTTAATTGGGCATGTTGAATGCTGATTCTGATTTGATAAGACCTATGGGAACTTGGTAGATGCATAGGATTTGTAAATAATGTGCTGATTGTTTTGTGAGCATTTCTGGAAGTGCAACAACACTGTTTTAAAACTGCCAATTTCTGATTTTGCCTCAAATTACTCTTTGTTCATTTATTTGATTAGCATGGTCCACTGATATCTGAATTAGTTTAGGACATTGTTCTTGACTAGCCTCTTCCCACCATTTGTTCATATTTTGACCGTTTAAACACTTGTCTTCACATCGCTTTCCATTTTCCACCGATTGAACCCTCCTTTACTTCGATCTAACCCTTTTCCACCGTTCAATCTTCATTTTGAACCGATTAATCGGTTCATTTTGAGCTTTCCTCCTTTTCTAGGGTTTTCTTCGTGTCTCTAAGGTTATCTACCGATTAAACCTTAGATCTTAGGGTTTTCTTGAGTCTGTTCATAGTTTAGTAGTTTTCCTTCGATTCAGCTCCCGATTTAGAGCTTCGTCTACTTTCCGCTGCGTTCATCTCTGGAGGAAGCTTCGAAGGAGCTCGCGACACGCTCATTCGTCATCTCCTCGGGTGGTCGTCCATCAAGTGGTATTCAGAGCAAGGTCGAACACGCTTCAAAGTTAAGTATCTCGGTTCGTCTCTGTTCTGAGTTTTCTTCCATTATTGAGTTGTTTCGATTCTTCAGTTCTTGCGTTTGATTCGCGTCTCTGTTTTTGTTTCTAGTTATGTCTCGGTTTGATTTTGATTCTGAGTATTTTGTGTTGTTTCTTTTCATTTCTGGGGTGTTCATCATTTTCCTTCATTGTCTTGAGTGTTCTGATTTGTTCTGTGCCTGGAGTCATTACTTTGAGTTTTATTTTCATTTTATTCGGTGATTTCACTTTATTTGAGTTTTTATTTTCTAAATCACATTTCTGTCATGTTCTAGTCTTGTGCATTGTTTTAATTGTCAATTAAATTCGAGTTTAACTAGCTGATGTTTGTGTTTTGTGATTCATTTGAGTTGCCTGCACTGAGTAAGTTATGTTCACCATATATAAGCTATGACATTTAGATAAATGAGCTTGGTGGCAGATTTCAGTGGTAGAGATAATGAATCTCATGTTTTTGAATCTGTTTAATGATAGCTTTGCTTGGTTTCTGCCTAATCAATAACAAGTGCATACCAAGTGAGCAATGAAAGGCTCAGCCTAGCTCGGTTGCACATTGATTAATCAACAGATTTGTGATTTGGCCAGCTACACCGAACTGGTTTTTCTTTGAAGAGTCTGTGAGTCATTCATACTTGGTTTTAAATTCTTTGCCAAGTTCTGATTCAAATATTTTTCCAGTATTGTCTTCGTTTCATTGGCATCTATTGAGGTATATGAATCTGCAGAATTGCATTAAAACTGTTTACAACAGTGATTGAACTTAGTTTGAACTTCTGAGTTTGTGATCCATAATGTGCATTCATTGTTTTCACTTTGTTATCAATTCTGCAATTGAGAATAAATTTTTGGTCACTCAAGGAAGCCTAAACCAGTGGTATTTGAAAATATAACTGTGGTTGAGAGTGATTAACCTCTTGTTTTCCTTTGGATATTTTTTTTTTGAGTTGAATCATTTGTTTCTATCATGACTCATATCTTGTGAAGTTGAATTGAAATAGAGTCAAATTATATGTTGTGAATTGTAGCAAAAGAAAGTGAAAGTATAAAAGCATGAGTTCTTGTGATTTGAAAAAGAAAAAGCAATTAGAAAAGAAGTATTGATTGAACCACATAAAGAGTCAAGTGGCAAGTGCAATTCACAACACAGTTTTACTCTTAATGTTCTCTCCTTTTTCTGGTTCATCATATAATTGGATTGGAGTGAACATTTTAGAGCAATTGGCAATGCATTATTCTATTTCAGTTGCAAATCTGTTTGGTCATGTATGATTCAACTTGCTGTGATTTTCTTGTGTTTTTAATCTGTTTCTAGTTCTATTCCTTAGGCTCTATTTGCTGTGCGTACCTTTATTAACTAGCCTTGTTTCTTGTTTGTTAATTGTTGGCTGTCTTGGTTTTGTCTTTCATGTGTGAACTCTGATCTGCTGTTCTTAATTTGAGCTTTAATTGCTTTATTCATCTGATCTAGAGTTGTCTTAAGCAATAGATCTGTTGTGTTGTCATTGTCTTGTGGTTGTCCTGTTCTTTCTGGTTTCTGATTTCTGACCCTAGCCTAGCCATTCTTGTTTGAGAAGCTGTTATACTTTGATTTCTGGAAATTGAAGGAAGGTTTGTGTGCTTGGTAGCATCTTAGGTGGTGGTGGTCTGAAAGACTCCCAAGCCTTGAACTGCCAAGGGAGAATCTCCCTTCCAAACCTTTTCATTCATGTGCTTTAAATTTTTAAAGAGAAACCTCAGTGCAGTGAGCTTAGTAAGGCTAATTTAGCCTAAATTCCTTGGCATTTGCAAGAGAGTTCAGTTTCATTTAACCATTTGTTGATTGTGCTCATTGTGCAGGAAAAGAAATTGGAGTAATTAGATTGGAGCAGCTGTGATTTGTTGCAACTACAACTGCAATCACTGTTGTTCTAATTGATTATTGATTTCCTGGAAATGCTATTTGTGCTTGTGAATCTTTAAACTGTCATTGCATTCATTTTAGTTAAAACATTCACTACAAGAAAAATATCATTTATATACGGATTATTATATACGGATTATGATTCGTAGATAAAGATTTCATTATATACAGATTTTATATACGGATGAATTAGATACGGATTTTTCCATATATAATAGAAAAAAGTATATATACGGATTTTCTGTATATAAAATTGGTATATAACGGTGGCACCTTTTCCCGGGAGCTTTGCCAAAGATAAATATGTATATAAAATTCGTATACAAGTGAATTCTATGTGCAGATGTTATATAAGGATTTTACAATAAATAAAAGATAAATTAAAATGTTAAACCTAATAGAAAACCTAAGACACAGAATCAGTACTCCGAATTTCTCCTCGACTCCTTCCCTCTCATCGAGCCCCTCTTCTTCCCTCACGAGCTCTTGTTCTTCCCTCTCATCAAGCCATTTTTATCCAACCTTTCTTCTCTAGCCACCATTGAAACCCTAACCTCTGCTGCAAACGCCTCTTTCGTGTTACCCTCTCCTCGAACCCTAGCCTCCACCTTCTTCTTTGCTCGTCCCTTAAATCCCTAAATCCTTAAATCCCTAAATCTTTGCGCTAATTCACTACAAATTTTCGTGCTCCTTTGTACCCTTGAACCATAAGAATAAGGACTAAGAAATGAGTCGCACCTGCTTCTTCCTTCTTCCTTCTCCATGACAAAGAAAGATTGTTGATTCATTCGGAACCCTTGCCCGAGCTCCATACGAGGCGAAAACCCTAGCGGAGGTCCACCACTTGTGCTTCAACCGCTCGCGGCTCGATAGCTCATGCCTCCAGAGGAGGTGAAAACCCTAGCCAAAGTTATTGAGGGTTAGAACAACTCTTGCTCTATCGTCCAATGCAGGCAATGTCGAGTGTTGGAAGGATAAAGAGGATTGGAGAGACACGATGGTTTTGTGCCTCTTCGTGGCATAAATGGAAAAGTTCACCAAAACTAGGTATACATAACTTCACTTTCTATTTTCCCCTTTCAAAAAAGTTTCCAAATTTTCGATAGTGAAGCCTGAAGGGTTTATTTCTTGGTCCTTATTCTTTTCATGGTATTCTCAGAATGAGTTTTCATCTAAGAAATTTTTGGGTTCCCTGCTCGGTTCCAAGTGCGGCTACTTCAAGGGTGTTATTGACCCTTCTTATCAAATGATAGTATTTGGATATATCTTAAGACTGTTTGACAAATTTGGTTTGAATTAAAAAGTCTAAGTGAAGCAAACTTTTACTATTGAATTACCCATGGACAGTTATCACATCACAGGAAGATATCAATTGTTTCATTTGCATCGTAAATATGTAAAAGGTTACTTAATTATTTGATCATACGAAATCATGCAGAAAGAACCGTAGGGATGCTATTTTGATCTATCTGTGCTACTCTATTCCGAGAGTTAATGGTGATTACTAGTTAATACCCTCAATAACTACCATGGTCTAACATTTTTGGTCAAATTTTCATACTGGATTGAACTTCATTAAACCTTTCTTTGTCATTGCAGGTTGGAAAAGCTTTAACAAAAGATGATAAAGCTCAAACATAATTGTTCTGGTTGTGATTACAAGTTGCTAAATTAGTATTGAACTTTTGAGTTTTTTGTTGTGATATGGTTACCATGTGTTTCTTTGAAGGGATTATGTAAGGTTTGTTGTTTTGTTGCAGGGGAAGAAAAAGGAAGGAAATGCTACTAACTTTGTCATTTGTATTTAAGCATGCCATTTTCTAGGTGTCCATTTATTTTATATTTCTTGCCTTCCTCGTTTTAAGTTTGAAGTCCAAAGTGTTATTACTACAGAGGTATATGATACCATTATACCATTCTTTTGTAATAGGTTTGGTTTCTGGAAAGTTTTCTTGGCTTCTGCTCAAGAGCAATGATCTATTGCTCTGTAGGAAAACCAATAAAAGGTTTTGTGCATTTCCAAATTTTAGGATTCACTTTGGTGTTTATTTTAACTTGTTCCTTTAGTGGTTTGATCTTATTTGAGCATAAGATGATTGCCAAGTAATATGAATTATTTATGCAGGACTCTCCCATGCCACACCCTACACAACAGTATCTGAGATTGAGGTTCCTTAGTGCTCCTGCCGTTCTTCTCTCCTTGGCAATGCAAGGAGTGTTTCGAGGATTTAAAGACACGAAAGCACCTTTATATGCCACTGGTATACCTTGGAAAACTCAAATTATCATTGATTAAGTGTCACAAATTATAATTTCCTTCTATTACCTGATTCTAATTACTCTTTCCTTAATGTGTGTATGTTGTTTTCTTTTTTATTTCTTAGGTAATCAAATTTTACAGAGATTTTGTTTGTACCATTTTGGTTGAATTGAATGCCAAAATTTTATCTAGAAACTTCTGAAAAATCATAATTAACATAGTAAAATGAATTAGATAGGATGTAAGTGTTTAGCTACATTAAAAGAGAAGCTCAAAGGTACCCAAGCAACAACTTACTGCATAATCAGGGCACCACCCTTAAGTATTAGTGGAAAAAAGTTCCTAATATATGTTTTGTATTAATTTTAGTGCAACATTTAACCAATAAAATTAATAAAAATTACTTATGTTTTTATTTTACTTTTAATATTATTTTATATTAACGCAAAATGTTTCATTTTTATTCTTAAACAAGTCAATAGAAAAATTAGATGAAAGAAACTCAAATATATAAAAGTGTTGAATAGAGTGAATTAAAAATACTCAATTTTATAAAATACTTAAAAGATTTAATTAAATGTAAACATAAGATATTTCTTTCATTCAACAATTAGATTGAAAGTTCAAGTTACATTTTTTTCCTATAATACCAAGTGGGTTTCAAGGTTTGAGATGCAGTATTGAATTCCATGGAAACGTTAAGTGAGTTTCAAAGTTTGAGATGAAGTATTGAATTCCATGGAAACATTAAGGGTAAACAGTGTGGTTGTGGGGATTTGAAGATGAATAATGACGTATCTTTTGTTTCTTTTATATATATATAATACAATACTATTTTAAATAGTAGCTCGGGCATTTAGAATTTCCTGTACTATTAAATGATTAATATCGAATTTGTAGTGCTTATAATAATATTTACTTATGAGGGAGAAAAATTGAAAGAAAGAAATAAGAGCAAAATTAATAGTTAACTTCAATGACAATTAATTTGTCTAGTTATTTGGAATGCAGGTGAGAATGAAGATTCTGATGGTTTTGATGATGAGGAAGAAAGTGATTGGGAAGATGATGAAGACCTGAGTTTCAAAATTCATAAGAGATGAGTATTCTTGAAGACCGGTTGACATATTTGTATTGAAGTTTCTTGGATAAATTTTTTCGTTACATGTGGCTTAAATGTATTAGCTTTGATACTGATCATGTTCATAAATATGCATTTGTAACATCCTTAATTTTAGGAAAGCATGATAATGATGAGTTATGCAATTGGGATGCTATGCCTTAGCTATGATTCTTTCATCGTCAATATTAAAAGTAGTTGACCAAATGCTGTTGTAATTCTCAAGTTTTCTTTACGGTTGACACATTTTTTATCCATTTATATAATTGACAATTATATTCATGTAAATAATATTTTTATATTAATGTAAAATGTTTGTTTGTGGTTTATTTCATTTTGTCCAAATCTCTCACTGGTATAAGCAATTAATGATTGATATAAGCAATTAATGATTGATATACTGTTAGGTTGATTACATACGGATTTTTCTGTATGTAATTTATATACGGATTTTTATATACGGATTTTCCGTATATAATTTATATACGGATTTTTTCGTATATAATTTATATACGGATTTTTCCGTATATAATTTATATACGGATTTTTCCGTATGTAATTTATATACGGATATATCCGTATATAATTTACCTACGCTCCTTTTATATACGGATTTTTGTCCGTATGTAATCCGTATATAACACTAATTTATATACGGATTTTGGAGATTATATACGGATTTTGACCGTATGTAACTGCGATTTTTCTTGTAGTGATTGCTTGCTGAATTCATTGATGTAATCACTGTTTTGAAAATGAATTGTTGATTTCATGGTTTAATTGGGCATGTTGAATGCTGATTCTGATTTGATAAGACCTATGGGAACTTGGTAGATGCATAGGATTTGCAAATAATGTGCTGATTGTTTTGTGAGCATTTCTGGAAGTGCAACAACACTATTTTAAAACTGCCAATTTCTGATTTTGCCTCAAATTACTCTTTGTTCATTTATTTGATTAGCATGGTCCACTGATATCTGAATTAGTTTAGGACATTGTTCTTGACTAGTTTGGTCAATTGTTTCTGCCCAGTGTAATTCACTAATTTTTCTGAAAAGGCTGCTCTTGTCATAATCAGTTGTGCATCAAATTGTTTTTAATTGCCAATGCATCCTCCAGTTTTAAGAAGTGATTAAAGCACCTAAATTCCAGTTCTGACTTGGCGTTTGAATTAATTAGGTGGTTAGTTTCTGCATTGAATTACATCCAATCTGAATTTAATTCACTGTCCATTTGCACTTGCTGGATTCTGTTGCTGGATTTTGTTGAGATTTATGTGTGCAGAGCTGATGTGAATGAATCATTAGTTGAGCAGAATATTACTGAAGAAACAGTAGCAGGAACACCTCAGTGTGGAGCTTGAAACAGGCTAGAAACAACCATTCAAATAGGGAAGTTGTCTAACTTACCCTTTGTTGTGAATTGCTATTCTGTTTTAGCTTGTAAGTGATGTAAATGATAATATTGAATGAATATCCTGTTGATTTTGGTTGAAAATTAACTGTGCAGAATACTTGGAACAGTTTGAGAGCAAATAGGAAATATTCAATGTCTCAGTTGCACCAGATCGAGTGAAAGGGAAGAGTAGACAAAAGCTAGGAGATCCAAGGCTGGTTAACAACAAAAAGAGTGTATTCGTTGAGCAACCAGTAGCAGCCATCTGAATTGAAGGGAGTTTCTTTCACCTTAACTTGCTTTTGTTTTGGTTGAACTCTTCTTGTTATAGCTTGTCTTTGATTAGCATAATTTCAAGTGTTGAATCTGGTATGACAGTTTTTTTTGTACCCTAGGATTAGCCAATCTGAATTCTAAATTGGAATTGTTCTGCATTATATTGGATTAATCTGATTTTGATTAGACTGGGTGGTTGTTAATCAGTTCGGTTTCAGCTTAGATTTTACATTTCTTTGAATCTGGTATAATGACCATTTGCATGTGTCTAATAGAATCTGGTTTGATTTTGGTGTGTGCAAAGCTGATATTTGAGAGTTTAGTTTGAGCAGAAACTTACTGAGAAAATAGCAACCTAAGCACTTCATGTGGAAGCTTTGAACTAAAGGGAGTTATCTAGTTTAATTGCTTCTGACTGTTTAAACTGTTTTAGATTTAAATTGTTCATTGTTGAATTACTTGATCTGCTGAATTGGTATGAATTATCTGTGCAGAGTTGCTTTCATTGGAATTCAAATTGTCCAGGACTTTAATTGAGCAGCTGCAGAATCTTACTAGAAAGTTTGTGCAGCCAAGAGAAAGGGAAGTTCTTACTGCCCTATATTTTTGTGCAAACTAGTTTTACTAAGGGTGTAAGTGACAGCAGCCTTGATTCATTTGTGTTGCAAGATTGGACAAGTTAATTTCTTGATTAAGCTGAGAGAGGTAGTTGAAGGCCATATTTTGATCAAGTGAAGCCCTGCAGCAGTGAACCGTACCCAGGACGTTCAAGAACAAGACTAGTAGCATAGCTTGTTTTCTTTGTAATTGTTTTCTTCAATTTGTTTGTAATAGGCTTGTGTTAGCCTACTGTTAGCCTTAGCTTTTGTTTTGTAAAAGGGCCTTTTATAAAGTCCAAGTTCTTTGGAAGAGTCCTTGGTGCTCTTTCAAACTCTTGGCAACTTTTCTTGATTGCTTTGATGTTTTTTTTAGCATAGCTAGACAGGTGAATGTGTCTTGTTAGCCAAAGCTACAAGCTTCACCATAGGAGTAGACTTTACTATTGACTTCATTTGTGTATCTCGTAGGGGTCATTAGAGTTCGCTGGTTTCTGAAGTGTTTTGTTTGTTTAATTGTGTTCACGTTTAGGGGTGATTTAGGCTAAAAGGGATTAAACTCTAAGCCTTATCACACTATAGTCCGACATTTTAGTCTTTTAATTGTTTGAGATTGTCTGAGTTGTGTACTTTGTTTCTAAAGGTGATTTTAGTTTAAGGGTAATTAGTTAGTAGCCTAAGACATTTCTGGCAAGGCAAGACTTGGTACTTAAGCAGCTCTTTAGCTCACTTCTCTTACCTGGGACTTGTCTAAGTGAAAGTTTTGAACCCTTTAAATTAAGAAAACTCTTAAAAACAAAGATGTCTTCTTATAGTTCATATAGGTCTTCTAGGTTAGATAATGTTGATGAAATGTTCAAACAAGCTAGGAATCTTCCATCTTTTGGTAAAGACATAGGTGCATTAACATACCTAGCTTGGGAAAAAGAAATTGATAAAATAAATCCTTGTTTTTATGAAGCGAGTGAATATTATGTCCTTAGCATATATCTCTCTAAGTTAGAAGAGCATGCAAGTGAGTGGTGGGATGAAAGACAATATCATGTTAGGAAAGGTAGAACGTCCTCCATACATAATTGGCATGATTTAAAAGCTTGCATGAGAAGAAAGTTTGTGCCTTCAAGCATTAAAAGAAACCTAGAACTAATTAGGGATTGCATTGATGATGGAAAATTATTTCTTGAGCGTTTAAATGATCATGGGTTTCTTCGTAGAGAATTAGAATTTAGGGCAAGACTTAAAGAGCTCAAGAATAAGAAAAGAGAAAGAGAGATTGAGAGAAAGGAAGAGGAAGAAAGAAAAGAAGAAGAGAAGAGAGAGAGAAAAGAAAACGAGAAAAGAGAAGAGAGAAGAAGAGAGGAATTAAGAAAAGAAGAAGAAAGAAAAGTAAAAGAGAGAAAAGAAGAAAAGAGAGAAAGGCAAGAAAGAGAGAAGAAAGAGGAGAAATTGTTGCTGATGACAAATTCTATTCTTTCCAAGACTATGGAACCTAAAAGGGAAGGTTTCCAAATCTTTACTTCTTTTCCAATCATGGTTTATTCTTCAAATATTGACTTCTCTTTCAAACCAATTGTCATTATATATTTTATGCAAACTTTTTCAAAATATGACAATTCAAATCTTGAATTATTCTTATCTTTTAAGAAAGAAATAAATCAAGACAAAAGTGAATTTGGACTTCTAGAATTTCCAAATGTGATAAAACAAAATATTAGAAGTCCTTATTTCCTTGTTTTTAAAGAAAAATTCTTTCTTGGATTGATATTAATTGAAAATATATTTGATGTTTATTGCAGATTTGTGTTTGATCCAGGAGGAAGAAAAAGTGGATATAAAAGAATAAGGCCACTCCAAGATGGCCATGCCACCAAAGATTGTGTGGAGTTTCTTCATAAGGCGATTGCCAGATTTGAGGACAAATCTTTTTTTAAGAGGGAGGGTATGATGGAATCCTGCTTGACGTAGTCCTCCTTTTGTATTTTTACCTTTCATAGCTTAGCTCTTAAGGAGCATAGGTTACTATAAATACCCAGCTCCTCTCTTGTATTGATACTTTTGGGATTAATGAGAATTGAATTTTCTGAAATCAGAAATTATTCTCTCTTGAAAGTCATAGGCTAGAGAGTCCAAAGACTCCCTCTAGCCACCTTCCAAACACTCTCTCCCTTCCATTTTCCAAATTCCACCGTGCTTCTCTCTCACGTCACCATTGCTCCACTCTGCTTCAGTGGCGTCAGTCTCCTTAGCCACGCGTCATCCAGCACTCGACATCCACATCTTCATTCCTCCTTCACTCTCGCAGAACCGCGCCTCTCATTTCTTTGTGCATTTCATTCTCTCGCGCATCCATCCACATCTCAGAGCGTCTCATTCTCGCTCTCGACCACAAATCCACACTCCATACACGTCTTCGAAGGTATCTTCTCTTCATTCACCACACTTCCTCATCTTCTTCTAGGGTTTCCACTTCCTTCCACCATTTTCCACCGTTCAAACACCTTAATCCCTTCGATCTTCACTTTTCACCGATCATCCGAGTCATTTGAACCGATTAATCAGTTTATATTGAGTCTTATCACCATTTTAGGGTTTCTTCGTGTCCAATTTGAGTTTTCCCTCTTTTCTAGAGTTCGTTCATGATTTTAGGGTATTCTGCCATCTATTTCGATTCTCTCGGTGTCCTTCAAGTCAGCTCTCAATCTAGAGCTTCGTTTACATATCCGCTGCGTCTTATCTCGTCGAGGAAGGCTCGAGGAGTCCGAATCGAGCTCTCAAGGCTTATATCATCATCTTCTCGGGCGTTCGTCCATCAGAGCCAGATCCATAGCGTCTGCTCTTTAACATTATGTATTTTCTTCTCCTCCATAGTGTTTGGAGCTTTCTTGTAATGAATAAAACTCATCTTCGTCGTTCTTGTCCATGGAGTTATGTTCATCGCCTGACTTCACAGAGGATTCATCTGTTATAAAAGCCTTAGTGGGTGTATTCTTGACAACTTTGAGCATGATGCTTTTCTCCTTCTTGATGGAGCCATCTTGAATAAGCTTGAGCTCATGGACCTTTAGTATCCCTACGAGCTCCTCTAGACTCATTCCGGCTAGATTCTTTGATGTATGTAGACTTGTAACCTAAGGTCTCCATTTCTTAGGAAGAGTTTGTTCGATTTTTTCAATGTGATCGAAGTTGTCATATGACTTTCCCAAGGATATAAGCTTATTGAGGATCGTTAGGAATATACTGAACATGCTCTGAATGTTTTCATTTTCAAGCATAGAAAACAATTCATATTGTCTTATTAGCAAGCTCAATTTATTCCTTTTTACTTCGTACGTGATAACTAAGGTGTCTCAACTTTCTTTTTCTCCTTGGTTAGCATGAACCTTCCTGTATTCTTCTTCTGAGAGAGCACACATTAGAAAGTTGTGAGCTATAGAATTTAACAGGTAGCACTGCTTTTGTTCGCCCGTCCATTAGCTTTTCGAGAGTGGTTCTCCGTCTTCATTTGCAGGAATATAGTTATTGTTCTCCACAACGTCCCAAATGTCGATATGACATGATTCAAAGAATGTGATCATTCTTTGTTTCCAGTAGTCGAACTTCTCGCCCTTGAAGAGTGAAGGACAGTTGACGGAGTATTCCTCGTTTTCCATTCCTCAGGATCGTTTCCTCAAGTCTTGCTAAGAACTAACCCCACGAGAATACCAATTAAAGTATCTTAAAAACACTAGAAGGGGGGCTTGAATAGTGTTAATGGAAAATGTTTTCACAATCATTCTAATATAGCATGTTATCGAGCTGTAGAAATATTCTTTTGAAAGCTTAGACGCTCGACTTAAGATATATGTATAAACGTTGATAAGTTTGTCATGCTATTCAGAATATATCTAATGTAGTGTTTTGTAAGAACTTTCTTAAAGAAAAATAATCGTTTTACTTGGAAGTCCTTGTATTTGAAATATAAAGGATTGAATTTGGAGTTCTATCCAACGGTTAACAAAGCAAAGATTGAATTTTTACTAAAGTAACTCGAAATCGAAAAATTATGCAAGTTCAAGCTACACAAATTATTTCTTCAACTACAAACTTATGAATTAAAATCTCAATGATTAAAATGATTTACTATGTCTTTAAAACTTTATATAAAAAATTCATTTTGATTCAATGGTTAACAAAGAGAGAATAAAAACTTTTACCAAAAATAACTAGATAGTATGTGGAGACCTAACGTTTACACTAAAATACATGAATTATTTCTCTTAGCATAAACCATGTGGAGAACTATATTCTAACAATACTCTTCAAAAGCACTACAAAAAAATAAGTATTTAGTATAGGTTCTTTTTTCAATTTGTGGAGGTTTTTACCCTCCTCAAATTAATTTACGGATATTTTTCAAACATCTACAATTAGAGTCACTAAAATCGATTTGAGCAGATTTTTAATGATCTTTGGCATTGGATTTATATTACAGAAGTTTCTTTGTGAAATATTTTATCCTCTTTTATTAGTGATGAAGATTTAAAATTAATTTCAACAATATATATAAATAAATAAAAATAAGATTAAGAACATTGAATAAAACAAATACGAAAAGATAAATGAAAACGAGAGTTTACATACCCACTCAATAAAATAAAATAAATATAAATAATAAAAACAAATAAACTAAAAAATGAAGTTAATATATAACGCCTTATCAAATAAAATAAATATTAAAATAATATAAATACAAATGAGATTATAAACATGTAATACAAATTATTAGCCTCAATAACATCTTACTACATAAATCTTAAAAAAAAAAATCGTTTAAAAAGATAAATAGCGAAAGGAAAAATAGTAACCGTGGAATGAAAAGAAGCATAACCATTTTTGTTTTGGCTATGGTTCTTTTGGTGTTAGCAAAAGAAACTTTTTGTGTATATGTGTGTATAAACGTCTTATATGAAGTTAAAATAACTACAAAGAAAACAATATTATTGAGGGAAAAGCCAAAGGTTAATTTTGAAAAGATGAAAAGAAAGTTGGATTGTACATGGAAGAAATAGATGATTCAGATGGTTGACAGTGTGTGGGAAGATTATTCACTAAATGGTGCCCTTTAATATTAATTCAATTTCACATATATAATTTCATTAGATATCTGATCTTTTTTAAATGACATGAATCACTTAAAAAAATAATTTTAAATTTAATTTAAGTTTATAAAAGAAAGTTATATTTATTTATTTAATGTAATTTGATATATTTTTAATTAATATGATATGTGTAATATTATGCGAAAAGATTCAACAAAAGGAAGAAGATCGTTGTAACGATAATTGCATTGACTTTTCGCAAGGTAGCTTGGGGTAACTATGAAGCATTATAACTATAATAACTACTTCACCATATAGTATCGTGGTAAATTGATTTTATTTATTTATATATATATAGTAATTTGGTATATTTTAATCAGTATGCTATTTTTAATATTATGGGATAAAATTCAACAAAAAAAAAAGTTGTAAAGAGTTGAAAATTTTCAATAAGTTTTTGTAAATGGAAAATATTTATCTTTACGTTTAATCTTATGGAGAAAAAATACAGTCACCACACTCAGAAAACTTGTTGAATAGGTGGCAACTGGGGTAACTAATATAATTACTTCACCATAGAGTAGCGTGGTGGCTTCATTCCAGATTAATGTTGGATTGCCAAACACGTAAGAAACCGTATTAATAAGTAATAAAAATACTAAACACATGTGCAGTGTTAAGGAAGTATTTGATGTGTATAAAAGGGAAGGTGAAAGTGTGTGGAATATGCAGAGATTGAAGAAAACATAGATATGGGGAGTGAGTATAACAAATGGATCATTTTGGCTTTTGTGATTGCTATTTCTTTCTCCGTCATCATGGAGGGAGCACTCGCAGCACGACAGCTCATGCAAGTCCTCGGTCTCCCCGGTCTCCCCGGTCTCCCCGGTGTCCCCGATCAATCCCGTTTCCCCAGTCTCCCCCGTTTCCCCGATTTCCCCGGTTTCCGCGATCTCCCCGGTCCAACCAGCACTACCCCCTAAGTTAAAGGAAACTTGTGCCCTAATCTCTACTCTCCTTTCCATTTCATTTCTCCCTTCCATCATCTCTCCTCGTTTCATGTTTAATAAATGATTAGGGCAATCTAATAAATAATATATATATTATGTATATCTTATATGTTCTCTCTTTTCTCTCCACCTTCTGTTTTTTTTTCTTTTCTGTACTTCTAGTAGTTTCTTTATTTTCTGCATTTTCTTCGTTTAATTAGTATAGACAAACTTGTATAATGTATATTGCAAGACTCGCCTAATCATAGAATAGATAGAGTCGTCTAATGCATATTACTAAATTAATCTAATATATGTATGAACAGATTCGTCTAACGTATATTATTAGACTAATGTAATCTTAAACTCATCTAATCAATGTATTGAATGACTCATCAAATATTTTTTACTATACTCATCAAATCAGTATACAAGCAAATTCGCCTAATGAGGTTATGAAAACCTCATATAATTAAAATGAATCTCAATATAGAGATAAATATATAAGTGGGATATATATAGTAACACCTCACTAAATAAAAGTAAATATGAATGAATATGAGATTTGGAACACCTTATAGGAGCAAAATGTTTTTGATAATAAAGACAAATAAATATTAGAAAAATTATAAATGAAACATACACAAGCAAAAAATGTAATACAAGCTTCCCTTACCTCAAAACAGCTTGACCAAGTAAAACTATACTTCTCAATACACTACAAAAATCTGCAATTTTTTCGGGGGTTATTTTTGACGTTACCGGTGGTTTTAATCCCCGGAAAACGCATTTCCCGCGGTTGGGAAAACCGCTGAGAAAACTGCGTCACTAAATAAGTACCGACAATTTTTTTCAAAACCACCGATATTAGCGAGGGTTTGTGAAAACCACATTTCTAGGAGTTTTATGGAAAACCGCCAGTATTAACAGGGGTTTGCAAAAACCACCGGAATTTTCAGGGGTTTTTTTGGCAACTGGGGTAACTAATATAACTAGTTCACCATAGAGTAGCGTGGTGGCTTCATTCCATATTAATGTTGGATTGCCAAACACGTAAGAAACCATATTAATAAGTAATAAAAATACTAAACATGTGCAGTGTTAAGGAAGTATTTGTTGGTTGATTTGATTATTTGATGTGTATAAATGGGAAGGTGAAAGTGTGTGGAATATGCAGATTATTAATTTTTTACATTTATAACGTTAAACTAACAAAATTTAAATATAAAATACATAAAGAATGATTAAAAAGTATATCAAGAGTTTAAAGATATTTACTAAAATATATTAAGATTAAAATAATAAGACTTATATTTTTCAATTTTTCATATTTTTAAATAATTTAATTCATTTTACACACATTATTATTTTGACTGTTACATAATTTAATAAATATTTTATTTATATTAATCAAGGCTTAGAATCACTATATTACAGGAAAAAACAATGGATACATAGATAGTAGATAAATTTGTAGTCTTTCAAAATGTTTTTGTTGGTTAGTGAATATTTGAAAAATTTTATTAACTCTATACAAAGAAAAACATTGAAGTATTACAATAAAAAATGTTCTTTTGAGGATCAAATATATCGAGGATCGGGTTCGAGGATTTAATAATTTATCGTGATTGATTCGTTGTGTTAGAGGTTTAAGGATGCTATTGTTATTACTATTGGCACTACAAAAATATGTAATTTTTCTAGGGGTTTTTTTTAGCATTACCTGGGGTTTTAACCTCCAAAATACACGTTTTTTGCGGTTGCAGAAAATCACTGGAAAAATCACCGTCACAAAAATTATCGACGGTTTCCGACAAAACCGTCCCTATTTCCAGGGAATTTTGGAACCCTAGAACTAATCGGGGTTGTGCTGAAGCGCCTATATTTCCAGGGGTTTTTGAAAAACCGTCGAAACTAACCGGGATTTCCAAAAAACCGCCGAAAATGCTTTCAGATCATTTTTTGTGTTCAAATTGAATTATGATAAATCTGATTCAAATTGAATTTATAAATCTGGTTTTAATATAATCTAAAATTGAATATTATTATATAAAGTAAATTATACATTATTAAAGACAAAGATATTCAATACTATAAAAATTAAAAACAACAATGTTCAGTACTATAAAAATTAAAAACAAAGATGTTCAATACAAAAAATTAAAGACAAAGATGTCAAACAAAGATGTTCAATACAAAAAATTAAAGATAAAGATGTCTAAGGTTCTTCTTCTTGGTTTCTTCCATGTTCTTTAGTATCCCTCTCATAAAATAAGGCAACTGGTTTCCTGTATTGAACATAAACTCATATGTTAGCATCAGGCCATCCATACCAAGCTTTTCTTTATCCGATAATAATACAAAGAGACCTTAAGTAAAAAGCTAATAAAGAAATCATGAAATGAGACCAAATGAAGTTTTACACAATTCAATGAAACTGCAAAAGATAATGCATGTCACCAATGGCTAACAAAAAAATTAATAGTTAATATATTAAATATATAAAGTATTTTGGATTAGCTTCACCAATGGCTAACAAAAAAATTAATAGTTAATATATTAAATATATAAAGTATTTTGGATTAGCTTCACCAATGGCTAACAAAAAAAAATAATAGTTAATAAATCAAATATATAACGTATTTGGATTACTATGAAAAGGATTATTTATAATCAGTTATTGTCACAATCCGTTATAAAAAAAATTGCTTGGATATGTTACGTGACAACATATTATAAGATAGTCTATTTCAATAAACAAGATGTCTAATAAATCACATTTTTCATAATTAAGTTAAAAATAAAAAATGTATTAAATTATTTGTCATAATTTATTTCGTATTATAAATCATAAACACTTTAAGGTTAGAAATAAAATAGAAAAACAAGAAAATCACCTATCAGATTTTAATAATAAGCTTCATGATTTTGCATGAAATAAGATAGATTTTTACTTTAGCTCCCCAAAATCATATCATTCAAATACGCACCTAGTTTCTGAAACATAGCTAAAACAACTTGTAATACTCTATCCCAGACTGTAGTAATAATCAAGTAAGCTCTCAATAGTTGCACAACAAAACTTGCACAAACAGGAAACTAGAGGAACAAATGCATATCAATGAAGAAGCAAGAGGAGATCAATAAATAAATGCAAATGATCATGTACACCTTAAGAAGATGCATTAAATAATTAACAAAGCACGTTTTCAGTACCCCAAGCTCCATCCCAGAGAAAAAGAAAGAGAAAAATGTTCATCTTTTTGAATCATGACAAATGTTCATCTTTTTAACAGGTTAACCTTTTTTATAAACCTTTTTAATCTGAGAACTAAGCCTTCTCAGAACTAGGTGGGGCCAAAAACATAGATTTAATGATATGAATTACATATGCTTTTGCAAACCCATATTTAGAGTAAAGTCTCTTTAACTGGTTACTCCAAAAGTTCAGTTTAGTTTTAATTCATGCCTTCTAGTCAGTCTATTTGAATTTGACCATATGGGCAACCCAACTAATCCAATACCTTAAGAACTGTAACTATCAACATGGTCAGTTCAAGCAATAAAACTAAAATCAGTACTACATAAAAATGCTTACCATGGACCTCATCAACTAATCGCTTGAAATCCTCAAGAGTACCATATATGCTACTAACAGCAAAATAATTTGTAACCTGCACCATTGAATCAATGTTTGAGCATGTCACTAAAGGTCAGAGTGGTAATAAAATTCTAGCAAAACTTATAAACAACTATAAGCAGCATGCCAGCATGTACAAGGTGTGCACATAGTTTGTGTCAGTGTCAAGACTTAAAAAAAATATGTATGCCTTTTGTACAATTCATACACATAACTTAAAATAAAGAATCTTAATCACTGTGTAATTACCATGAGAAAAATAAGAATTACAACATTAACTTACTCTGTAACCAACAGTAAAATAATCCTTATGTTCAACAATTACAATCAGCTGGATGACATTGTATCCAGCTTCCTTAATGTAAGGAAGAACCTGCATTGTTTATTGAGAATATTTTGCAACAATAGAAAATCAACAGAACCAATTACAAACATAGACATGGAAGATATGTATAATGGAATAATTATAAATTCCAACCAAAAGAAATGGGGGAAACCTTGTCTGTGAAATCATTGAATGAGGATATTTTGGGTTCAGAACCACTAATTCCAACATGAGCATCGTATATTCGCAGGGATTTGGTACTTTGGGACTTCTATTTTTCCACTTTTATGCTTGCTCAAGGGGTGGTTCCAAGTGAATTGCATAAGCTTGCTTTCCATCAACCTTTGCAATGCATTAAATCATCATCATTGATAACACAAATTAAAGGACCTCCATCTCCATCCTCCAAAAACAGAGTGACCAAAGGTCCAGACGAATTTTTCCATAAGCACTTTAAGGAAAAACTATAAAAAAACGTTACAAATAAAAATTTAGGAACATTATTGTAGTACTTCTTATTTTAACATATCTTTCAAGACATCAAGAATATAGAGAATTTGTTCAGCTTCCTCAATTCCTTCACGGTACTTGCATTTGCTCCATGAACAAGCAATATAAACCAATTGCGACTTCACCCAACATTTTCACCACCACAAGCCACCACGAGACAAAATTAGAACCTGCGAAAATCCCCAAATCAAAGACCAGAAAAATCCCTAATCACGATAACCCTAACTCAGGCAGATGTTCAACCCCAAATTTGCGGACCTTAATTGCGAGTTTCTCCACGTCGTCGGACCACTACAACTCTTCCATGTAAGCCACCGCAAACGACGCCTCTCGCGCCTTCATCTTCTTTGAGCTTCTATGGAAACCTACAAAATCAGAAACCCAAGGCAGACCTACAGATACATAAGGAAATGGTAAGTGTGAAGACAATGGAGAGGGAAATAGAAAATTGAAAAAACGGAAACAGATGAAAGTCGTGCAAATTCTTTTTTTAACAATTAAGTCGAAAATTACTCGAGGTTCTTAAAGCCGCCGGAGATAAACCCCTATTATAATACATTATTTTTGTAGTGTGGGTATGGAGTGGTTGTTATGGTTGATATATTCAATGTGTTTATATTTTATTATTATTATTGTTTTATCAGTAACTTATCCTATACATGTTTGTGTGTGTGCATGTGAATGCGATGATCGTATAATTTGTGATGTTATACGGGAGCAGGTGATGCTACAGATGAAGATAAAACATGATAGATCCATGAGATGACGGGAAAGAGACTTGGGGTTTTGTTAAAGTTATTGCAATTAAGTCTTTAAAACAACATAATTAGACGTCCTGAGAAGCCAGGATATGTCCGTGGTGTTGGAGGACGGGTAGGCATCAAACAATTCTTTGGTGGTGCTACTCAAAGGGTTACTTTAGCACAACTTATTGAATCCAATCAGAAGGTGCTAAGAAATGAGTTTAAGAAAGAGTTGTTCCCAGAATTGAGAGATGAGTTATTGTTAGAAATCAAATCTGAGATAGCATCCTTAGGATTGGCTATTCAAGGTCCACCAAAGGGAGCTCCCCCGGTTGTTGCTATCACAAAGGGGAGTTGTCCTCTTCCTGATGAATCAAGGGATGGTGTTGATGTCCCTGTTGATTGTGAGTTGTATGTTGATGATCCCCCGGGCATTTGGTGGCCTTAGGTAAATTCAATTTATTTCTTCATTTTCTCTATGTATATAGCAAATTGTGTTTTGCATTAGTCATGCCAATCTCACTCATATAAGTAAGCATTGTAAGAGGAAAAACTCCTGTAGTCTATAATTCACAATAATTCACAATTTGGAGGTTCCCTCCTCTAGACCCCAATAGGCACTAGGGATTTTTAATTCCTCAAGGCAAGAGGTAAGAAAAAAAATACACACCATGCTAAATGAGTTAACAATACAAAAAGAAAACAAAAAAAATATATTTGACTAACAGATCCAATATAATCCAATATAATAGCATCACAATAGATGCAAAAGAGTATGATGTTCAACTAACAAAGCTCTAAGACTCCTGCTGATAAGGGAACCAGAGACCAACAACTAGTTAATTTTTTACCATCCTAAATATTTTACCCCCTTTATCAAGTTAGACAAGTGATATTCATAGGTTTTTATCACTGTAATCCCATGAACCATTCTATTGTTGCCTCAATGTCTTAGGCAGTTTTTTTTTTGGTGTCTTTAACTTCAATTAAGAGAATTAAAACTCCTATATTATTGTATTCTATAAACTTCTCACTTTTCATCCACCAAAAGTTTATTACTCTTCACAAAGTACTATAAGTAAGCACTGTAAGAGGAGAAACCAATTTTAATGTTCTACAGGGTCTGGAGAAAGTAGAACAAATATTAATCAATTTTAATTGTTATACTTTCTTTTTGTTGATTCTAGGCTTTTACTCAATCCAACCAAGTCTACTTGCAATGTGAAATTAAAGTCAGGCTCGACAGCATCCACTTGTACGAAAAATGAACTTCGAATGGGGTTTTGAGATGTAAAAATGCACACAAGTTGCTCTAAGGTTAATTAATCAATTCCAGTAACTTTATATTATGAAATTAGATTTGTTTAAGCTGGGAATTGGAATAGAAACAACATAGATCAGAATATGACCTCCTAACAAACCATTATGCAGGAAAATAAGCAACCTCACACCCCAAACTGAGTTTTAGTGAAACAAAGGACCAGACAACAATGAAAACAACTTTGAAATAGGTATTAACACTGAACCAAGCTGAAGAATATCAGCTTGGTGAAGTTAAACTCCAATTGGTGATTCAAAGCAAAGTCAGCACGGTGATAAGCTGAAAACTTTGCAGTCATATGGTTTAAGCACTCAAGTTGTGCAAAGGCACTTCATAGCTTATTTGATGTGCTTTCCTTGATGCAACAGTAACCACTACTGATTTGGAAAATGACTAGCACCATTATACGCAAAATTTCTTTGGAAATTTATGAAAAGAATTCAAAACAGAATTGAATAATAGTAGCACGACCACATCTGTAGCTTATACAAAACCAATAGAATGAGGTCCCAATTACACATTCTCAATGTGATGAAGATCATTCTCATCTCTTCTTCTTCTTCTTCTTCACATCTTCTCAATCACACATCATTATACATGTAGGGAATCCCTCTTTACTTATAGTTTATAAGATATAAATTGTGTATGCTTTGTTGAATCTTCTTAATATTTACCAAGTTTAATGTTGTAGTTATTCTTATTAGTGTCAACCATTGTACTCAACAATTGTCATCTACTTTTGTGTCTTAGGTAAAATATATAATTTGGGAAGCACCATCCACCATGAGACTATTAAAGATGATATGTTGCGAGTGGTGGTTGTAGATATTAAAGATTGTTCTACTCAGGTTCCTGTTCCTAGTGAGGAGGTTCAAATAGTGGGACAAGCACCAGGGAATTTTTTCATTTAGCCATCCAGATTGGCAAAGCCAATTTTAGTAAGTATTGTTATTCATACTTACCTTAATTACTTATGTATTTCTTGTATTTGGATGCATATATTATTAGACTTATTTTGTGTTCAAATGTAAGACATTTCTAAGAAGACAAACATTGTTACACCTCCACAACCACCATTGTCTCCTCTACAACAACTTGGTGCATCGGTAGTGATAATGGGGAGTAAAACTATTGTGATAAATATGCCTCCTGAACTGACATGCAAGACTGCTACCACCACTTTATTTGTATCTCATACGGATATTTGTGAAATTGTCATTGGTAATGATCTTCTCTCTACAACAGTTCTACGAGTCTGGAATTTGTAAGTTCAACCTTGACAAACCATGAAAATACTCTCATATTGCATTCATGTATTGATTCTAACATTATTTGTTCATATTGAAGGTATTTGCATCACCTTAGCATCGAGAAAAAGAATGCTACTATCTATGGATTTCTTGACCCTGTTATCATTCAAAGTGTAGGAATTAAATCAGAGGAAGTGAAAAAATACTTAACAGAGATGTTTGAAAAAGCTAGTAAAGAGGTCTATTTAAGTACACAAATTTTGAATTCTTGGTAACTAATTTAAAAGTTATTTTTAATTAATATTATTGTCACTTGTATGGGTCATTGGCAATTGCTAGTAATTGTTCTGGATAGTTCTCTTGTAGTTCTCTTATGTTCCTTGCATAAGAAAGCTAACACATTGTCCATCAAAAATATTTTAGAGGCGTAAGTTTTCCTTTCTATTTTGTTTCCTTCCTATATGATTATAATGATATAATGAATGTATATCTTTTGTAGGTCTTTGGAGGCTATTTCAAGGTTGTGGGGTATTCCATCTGTATCAAGGAAGAAGATGCAAATAGTGACACCTAATGTAAGAGAAGTTGACCTTGTTCTGTATTTTATGATTTTGCTATTCTTATGAGGAATTGGCTTATTGGTTTACCAAAATTGATCAAAGCTACATGGTACAAAGGCTATAGCTAGAGTATAATATGATCTTTTGTGCCCTTAGTTTGAATGAGTTTTGATTATTTATGTTTAATTTACAGTGTCAACATCAATTGGGCAGCTATGAGTGTGGGTATTACGTAATGAAGCACATGCACACCATTATTTGTACAAACATTACTGATTCATGGAATAAGGTATTAAAAAACTAACTAAATACTTATCTAACTGTTCATTACAAAATTGTTCTAACTTAATTATTTTATTTGTAGATCTTTAATGATTCATCTCCAATGGAAGCTCCAGACATTGAAGACATTAGAACTAAGTGGGCTTCTTTTATTTTAAGTGTTAGTAAATTGTAGAAACTTGACTACAATGTAGTGTAGGTTAATGTTATATTTGGATTTAATATATGGTTTGATGTACAAATTATGTATTAAATATTATTACACAATTTAATGTTTGAAATGAATTTCATTATGTTAGTTTAATTGAATATGTTCATTTCATGTTATATTGATTATAAATTCATTGACGAGATTATAATATGGGAAATTAATTGTAAATTGAATGGATATGTCAAATGTAATAATGAATTTTTTTCTTACAAAACAAGTTTTATGATAGGTGAACAATGTATGTAATAAAAGCTTATTTCTGAAAAGTATATATTATGATAGGTGAACAATTACTTGTCATAATATATTTTACATATAATGATAGGTGAAAAAATTTACATCATAAAACGCTACATATTATTATAGGTAAATCCAACTACATCATAATAAATTCGCTATATATGACTGATAAGTGAAAATCTGTCATAATACACTGGACCTATTATGATAGGTCACAGAAAGTACGTCATAATACGCTGGACCTATTATGATGGAGTGTTTTGTACGTCATAAAATGCGCAGACCTATTATGATGCCCAGAACTGTGATGTCAGGTTACCTATCATAATAGGTCATTTTTACCTATCATAAAAAGCGATTTTTCCACTAGTGGAAGGTGAAAATGTATTTACATATGACGTCAAATTCCCTAGAATTAGACGTCCAAAGGATATAAAACGTCGAATGCCCTAACGTTAGACGTTAAAAGGTTAGTGAATTCAATAAAAATGTGAGCGGGAGAATGAAAATTCATTCACTTTTTCTTAACGCGCGATACCCTCTTCTCTGCTCAAACTTTTCTATAATGAAGTTTGACGACCATCACATGTAATATTTCCTTCATTTGTTAGAAATGCATGTTAATTAACTACTTTAGGTATGATTTTCGTTTGTTTTGACCGATTATTTTCGTGTTCTTGTCCTTCACAGGCGCATTCTTCTTTCTCTCTCATAAGTGGGAACACTTTATTTCGACGAACCCACCTTCTGAAGGTTAGTTTTCATTTTGAAGAACTTATTTGTTGAACTTGTTTGTTATTGTTTTTGTTGAACTTGTTTGTTGTTGTTTTTTTGAACTTGTTTGTCGTTCTTGTTTGATTGAACTTATTTGTTGTTTGTTATTGTTGTTTGTTATTGATGTTTGTTGTTGATACTACACTACACATTCATAGTTCATGTTTTATAAAATACCAAAAACTCAAATTTGTTGTTTTTCTACTTTTGAGGTCTCATAAAGTTGTTAAAAAGGATCACAATTAATTAAAAACAACAAAAATAAATCATTAACGTTGAATATTGACCAAATTCGACGTTGATTTTCTTTACTATGAACATCGAATTGTTCTATGTTCAACGTCAAATTAACGTCTCCCGGTATGACGTCGACCTCGAATTAGACGTAAAAGGCCAAAAAAACACCGACGTTATACGGTATTTTTGTACTAGTGACTTTGTCACACACTTACCAACGGACATACCATAGGATTTGTTCGTCAGTATTTACCGAAGGATTTGTCCACCGGTAATTACCAACAACCAATATCCATCGGTAATGGTTAGTGATACTGAAATTACCGACGGATTTGTGATTGTTGGTAAACCGTTAGAAAATGTAAATTATCGAAATAAATTAGTTGTTTTCAATGGATTATGTCCGTTGATAATTTCAATTTTTTTTTTATAGTGGACAGAACTACCGGTAACAGATCCTGACATACCTTGATGGATGATTACTTCACGTTTCAATAATAAGAAGCAAAGCACCTCTCTCGCAATTATCCACAATAACAAAGCTCTTCCAAACTTGGTGGTAAATTATAGCTAACCTCGCCCATATTTATAATATGGTGGTGACGGTTCGTCTTCTACCCTCATAGGCCAAATCCATTATGAAATGGCCTACGAGACCCCTCATTCAATACAATGCTTTGGTTCCTACCCCTCCAAGAAGTCCTCGAACATTCATAACATTTATCAATGTCTGCTTTGATTCATGCACCTAATCATTAACATCCCTCCAAATTTGATAGCATATCACTCAAACCTCTTTGTCATTGCGTTCCTTTGCAAACTTCTTTTGCAAAATCATGTAGCCCAACTATCGATCTCTAAGCTCAACTACAAGTTAGACATTTGCACTCTTTGCATGCCTTCAAGACATGGAAATACTAGGGGGATAGTGTATTGTATGTGGTCAGGGACCCATCGGCCATGCTACTTATAACCTTTAAGTGGGTTACCCATGACAAATGGAATCTTATTGTCTACCAAGATCCTAGCAGGATACCAGATACCAAATGTCGACTATCGATCACCAAGTAATATGTCTCTCACCCCAAAGTATGCATCTATTTAACAATCATGTTGTTCACTAAGCCAGATACTGCCTACTAGTGTCTTCGTATGCCTGTCGAAGACATTATCGCTCTAGATAACTTAACCAAAAGAAAATAGGTATAAACTCTCACAACTAAGCTCGTCATTGTGTCTTTGACCCAATGTGTTCATAATTGAGGCTTAATCAAATGGGTTTGTGTTTTATAAATATTATTTTAACCATAATTTGACTTCACTTTTTTCATTAATCCAAATTTTGATCAGAGTCTTTAACTTGAGTGTCAAAATTTTTTTAAGGGTTAAATATGTTTTTGGTCCCTTAACTTTTAGTGAAAATTGGAATTAGTCCCTCTTCAAAACTTTGGCCTAATTTAGTCCCCAAACTTTAAAAATGTGTAAATTTAGTCCTTTTAACTAAATTTTGTTAGGTTTATTTGATGTTTCAAGTGTATTTCATGATAGCATTTGAGTTGTTTACACCGTTTGACACATTTTTGCTTCAATGTTAACTTAGAAATGAGTTTGAAACATCAAAATAAAGTTAACAAAATTTAGTTAAAAGGATTAAATTCACACATTTCTAAAGTTTGAGGACTAAATTGGTCCAAAGTTTCAAAGAGGGACTAATTCCAATTTTCAATGAAAGTTAAGCGACCAAAAGGATATTTAACCCTTTTTTTAATAAACATTCCATGTCCAGTAAGTTTGATTTACAAGGAAGATTTTACAAGGTAAGTTCGGTTTCAAACCAACAAGTATTGTTTTGTGTCGGAACTGCCACTTGAACCTGTTTACGTCATTGCAACCTTATCGACACTAGCACTAGAACCGGTTCGTGGTTCAACTTTCACTTTCGCCACTTCTCTAGGGTTTGCAGTAATTTTGGCAACTCTCATGGAAGTTTCAAGGGCATTCTTCTTCAGAGAACTCAGAAGCCTTTTCGACATGCAAGCACTATGAATGTGAGACCATCCCAAATTTCCCACGAGGGTTCCACAAGGTCTCTAGAGCTGGGGCCAAGGAGAGAAGCCAGTGTCGGCACGTGGTAGAGAATGAAATTGTACCCACACTGCAACCATAGCAAAGGTTTGCATATGGCAAAGGTTTGCATATGGCAAACGTGAGTTTCCTCCGATTCGCAAGCAAGACTACACATGACTGTGCATGTGACAGTTTACAAAGTTTGTTGAATGGACGACTGCTTCACCTAGAACATTCTCGCCGGGATGGATCGTGCAATCATGGATGGCGTCAAAGTGCTCTCTCTCTCCCTCGGCAGTAGCTCTGCACCGTAATTTTGCGACAACATTATTGTAAGATGATTTTAAGATATGAATAGGGGATTATCATGTTCGGTTTAACGATTCCGATGGACGATGAGAACACCTTCACATCACAACAACAGGTATTTCATCCTCTTCATTGATGACTTCTCTACACTACAAAAAAGTAGGGCATTATCGAAGGCCAGAAGCCCTCGGTAAATGCCAAAGGCCGTCGATAATGGGTGTTTACCGAAGGCTTATCGACGGCCAAAAATCCTTCGGTAAATCCGTTGTCGCTAACAATTACCGAGGGCTTTCGCCCTTCGGTAATTACCGAGGGCCAAAAGCCTTCGGTAATTACCGAGGGTCAAAAGCCTTCGGTAATTACCGAAGGGCGAAAGCCTTCGGTAATTACCGAAGGGCAGAAGCCTTCGGTAATGAGCAAACGAGGGTATTTACCGAAGGGCTGAAGCCTTCGGTAATGACCAACAGTGGGCATTTACCGAAGGGCAAAAGCCTTCGGTAAATTGCAGAGCAGGTTTCAGAGAAATGGAATTTCTTGTGCAACCCAGACCTGTATTTCAAATTTCAATTACAAACAGACCTGCATATCAGTTTTCAAGCACATACAAACATGCATAATGTGCATCTCAAAGATGCAATCAATTATCAGGAATACATTGAACATCAATTAATCCATAGAACATCCATTAATGTATAGATAATGTAATTATAGTTCAAATATAAAACAATGTAACAAAAGGATGTTCTAACATCCAAAGTCTGGAAGTAGATAAAATTAACACTGAAATGATATAAAGTCCAAAGTGTTATAATATCTAAATGTTTGTCTAAGTTATAATAAAAAAATGAAACTAATAATGTACATAACTATCATCAGAATGATCTTCATCATCCTGCTCCTCTACTGATGGGTGGACTGGTGTGGGTTGGACTGATGAGGGTTGGACTGATGAGGGTTGGACTGATGTGGGCTGCTGAGTGGCAGCAGGTGATGAGGAGGGTCGTGACTGGTGGGAGGGATATTTTGTATGTCCTGTGAGGTTTGAGGCAAGACTCTCATGACCAGGGCCTTAAAGTTTGTAAACTCTGCTCTGAGATCAGTGATCTCCTGGTCACGTTCATGGAGTTGCTGCCTGAGTTGAAGAACGACCTCGTCAGGAGTACTGGTGGAAGAAGAAGGCTGGTGCTTCAGAGTACCTCCTCTGGATGCTGTATAGTTTGCAGCAAGCTGTCCCGCACCATACACTCGTCCTTTTTTCTTCCCACCAACGATGTCGATCCAACACTGTGTCCTACGGATGTCATCATCTGCATTACTGGCATCATCCGGTGTAGGAGCTGACTCATGTTCAGATCTAACCTGTGAAAGTCTCGTAGAAAAGTCTTCCTGTTGAAACATTAAAAGCAATGTCAGGGAACGATAATATAACATAAATGAACAATTAGTAATAGTAATAGTGTTATTTGCTTACATGAGTCTTCCGAGATCTTTCATCAACAAATTCATTAGTTCCCTTCCGAACATGAGTCTGTGCAAAGACCTCATCAACATGGACCGCCCGTCCTAGAGCCTGTGCCTGTAACATAATTAAGAATTAGAAGCTTACATATGAAATAGAATATACATAACTTATGTATGAAAGAAAAAGTTATGTAATGAAATTATACCATACGAATGGCATGCTCATGAATGGTGATCGACCCACCAGTATGTAGGGTGCCACCCCTTTCAGACGCTCTGTTCCGCTGGGCTTTGGCACACTTATTGCGGAACTCTACTGTATTCCAATGGGCCAGTAAAGAGTTCCAAATGTGTTCACCCAGCCAGTTAGGACGCTGTCCTGCATTGCGGGCATCCCTAAACATCTCTGATAGCCGATGAGATGCTTTCATGTGGAAATTTCTGTGTATCTGACTTTCATGTTCAGGTTTCCACTGCACCTTCATCTGTAACATTAATGAGAACAAACATTGATTACAAAACATACTAAAATAAGACGGACATTAGTGTAATAGATTGCTCACCTGAAAGCGCTGCCAGAATGCCTTTCTGTCGTCATGAGGTATTGCTCCCCAAGTAGGCCATGGACTTAAAAACTGTTGCTTTATTGAACGTGTGATGGCCTGGGAAGCAACCCTAGATGGAAAAAACCTGCATAACAAAACTCATTTCAATTACAATATGGTTTAAACATCAAATGATATCAACAGATTATAAACTTACCCTTTACCATAGGGCTCAATCCATGGTCGATCATGGAGGGGCGGGTCAAGATCTTCAGCATCACCACTTGAATCTGGATCACCAAGTGGTGTGACAGTCTCAGAAGGAGGTACAGAAGATGAGGAAGGTATAGAAGTAGGGTCAGGGAGAGGAGTGGGGGTAATAACAATAGGGGGAGGAGTGAGGGTGGCAATAATAGGAGGAGGAAGAGGGTCTGCTGCAGGGGTTGTAGAAGGGTGTGCTGCAGGAGGAGGAGAAGGGTCTACTGCAGTGGTAGTAGAAGGGTGTACTGCAGGAGGAGGAGTAGGGTCTACTGCAGGTGTAGGAGTCTGTATACTAGGGGTAGGAGGAGGCCCCACAGCTGATGTACTACCGGGAGCAGGGGTAGGTAGTCTAGCAGGCACCCTAAGTACATACTTTGGTGCCTGCCGTTGCCTCTTTGTAGGCCTTGCTACCCCTTTTCCTTTATCAGGACGCTCTGAACCTTTTCCTGTCATTACTGCATTCAAATGGTTACAAATAAAGTGAAAAAATATAAACAAATAAAGAAGGATATGAATTATTTTCAAAGTCAATGTATAAGTAATTGCAAACAACTTAAAGATGGTATTTTAGATAATGGTAACGAAATGATAGTCCAATTTGCTACAATAGATGTTCAACAACATTCAATCATCGTCATCATCATCATCATCTTCATCTTCATCTTCATCTTCAGCATCGTCTTCTTCTTCTTGTTCTTCTTCTTCATCGTCATCATCATCATCATCTTCTTCTTGTTGTTCTTCTTCATCATCTTCTTCTTCTTCTTCTTCTTCCTCTTGTTCTTCATCACCTTGTATTGTTGCTTCTAATTCATCTCCATCACCATCAGGGTCAACCAATGCGGTTATACGTTCAACTTCGATAATTTCTTGTGATTGTGACATTTGGTCAAGTTGGTAGGCTACATCTTCCTCAACTTCATTTGAGTCTATGCGACCTCTAGGCTTCGTTTGTATTGCTACGGCCCAACCACGCTTGTCAATATTGCGAAATGATGGATATGGCACATGATAAACCTGTCTGACATTAGATGGTAGAATGAAAGGATCAAAAGGCCCATATCTTAATCTCTGGTTCAGTTCGACAATATTAAAGCGTGGATCGACTCTAGTACCAGCTCTAGAAGGATCAAACCATTCACAATAAAAAAGTACCACTCTGTTTGGAGAAGTAGTGTTGTTGTACTCTAACTCATATATTTTATGAATGATGCCGTAGAAATCATCATAAGACCCCTCTGTTAGGCCCTTGACATACACACCACAATTTGATGTTTTCTTTCCTTTAGACCATTCGTGTGTATGGAATTTGTAACCATTGATGAAGTAAGTGTGCCATTCTTTGACACATCGCATTGGCCAATTGGAGAGATGTCTTAACTCTTGAACCGTGGGAGTTAATGCTTGATTAAAAACCTACAAAGGTACTAACAAAATTATAAAAGCAATAGTCAAATTAACCTTGCTATAAACGTAGGGAAAACTACGGACCTGATTTCTAAACCAATGGGGAAACTCTAAGTGTATTCTAGCAGAAGTATTTCCTTCTGCGACTTGCTCAGCCACAACAAATGAGCTGGTACAAATGAAATTCATTAGTGTATAACAATTAAACCGTTTGATAGATTAGAGATGGATGATGACATACTCAAGGTACGACTTGACTTCACTGCAATTGATCAAGACATGGACATGACCAGAGTTGAATTCAGCATCAGTTAACCAATGAGTGAATTCTTTCCCTGCGTGATGGCCTAATTGTCGGAAAACTGATAATGCACCTTGACGTGGTTCAACTTGCCATTGCATTTCATTTCTGACATGAGTGGGGGACAACATGAAGTTCTTGAAATAATGTGAACAAAAATAAGTTGTCTCTCTGTGCAAGTAAGCTGCACAAATTGAGCCTTCCACTCTAGCTTTATTTTTAACTGACCGTTTGGATTCTCCCATAAACCTTTCAAAGGGATACATCCACCTGTACTGCACGGGTCCCCCAAGCCAAGCTTCATATGCAAGATGAATTGGAATGTGCTCCATTGAATCAAAGAATGCAGGAGGGAATATTCTTTCCAATTTGCAGAGAATAATCGGGATATTTTCATCCATCTTTTTAAGGGAATCTTCCTTTAGTGTCGTGCAGCACAAATCTTTAAAGAAGTTACTGATCTCTATCAGTGGATTTAACACGTGCATTGGCAAACAACTGAACGCAAGAGGGATTAAAGTCTCCATGAATACATGACAATCATGACTCTTCAACCCTTGAATAGTACCGTTCTGAACAGTGGCACATCTGGACAAGTTAGAAGCATATCCATCTGGCATTCGAAGCTCCTTGATCCATCCACACACTATTCTTGCCTCGTCTTTTGAAATGGTGTAATTTGCTTTCGGTTTAAATAATCGGCCGTTACCTTGTGCCTTCAACTCTAAGTCTTTTCGTCCACAATACAAAGGTAAATCTTTTCTTGCTTTCTCATTATCTTTTGTCTTACCTTTAACATTCATAACTGTGTTGAAGACATTGTCAAAGAAATTTTTTTCTGTGTGCATGACATCGATGTTGTGTCTTAGCAAGTTGTCCTTCCAATAGGGAAGTTCCCAGAATATGCTTCTTTTAGTCCAATTATGCCATTCCCCAAACCCTTCTAGCCTATTTTGACCAGATTCAGTGACTTTTGGATAGTCTTTCACTCTTCTCCACACGTGTGATCCACTCAACTTTGGCGGGGGCATATCCGTTTCAACTTGCCCTTTGCGAAATGCCTTTTTGTTTCTTCTAAATGGGTGATCAATTGGCAAGAACCGTCGATGGCAGTCAAACCAACTACTTTTCCGGCCATGACTCAATTGGAATGACTTTGTATGTTCCATGCAATGTGGACAAGCTAATCGACCATGCGTGCTCCAACCAGATAACATGCCATACGCTGGGAAGTCATTAATAGTCCACATCAAGGCTGCCCTCATAAGGAAATTTTGCTTCCTTGAAACGTCATATGTCCAAACACCATTCCATAACTGCTTCAAATCATCAATCAAAGGCTCCAAATAAACATCAATCAATGATTTGGGATTAGATGGACCTGGTATTATACACGATAGAAACATGTAAGGCTTTGTCATACACATCTCAGGTGGTAGATTGTATGGGGTAACTATCACGGGCCAGCATGAATATGGTGATGCAGACGCCTGAATGTACGGGGTAAACCCATCAGAGCATAGACCAAGTCTGACGTTACGTGGTTCGCTAGCAAAGGATGGATGTTTACGATTGAAGTGCTTCCAAGCTTCACCATCAGAAGGATGACGCAAAAATCCCGGAGTTTTGTTACCATCATGCCATGCCATGTGTTCTGATGTTTGCATTGAAGTAAACAATCTTTGTAATCTTGGAATTATATGCAAGTAGAACATGGACTTTATGGGAATTGGTTTCTTTTGCCTCCGTCCAGCATGCATTGTATGATATCGAGGTGAGCCACAAAACTTACATTCAACCAACAATGCATCATTTTTGCCACTGTCATTGTCATAGAATAACATACATCCATTAACACAACAATCAATCTTCTTGACATCCAATCCCAACTTTGAAACACATTTTTTGGCTTGGTAATAATTCTTGGGCATGAAATTGTTTGGTGGTGTCAAATCTAACATCAGTTTTGTATAGAAGTCCACTGCTTGAATAGGAACGTTCCAATTAGATTTCCCAGCCATGAGTCTAATGCACACTGACAATTTTGACTCAGATGAACCTTCAAATACAGGTAGATTTGCCTCTGTCAGTAAATTGTAAAACCTCTGCGTCGTTTCATTTGGAGGCTCTTCATCATGACTATCGTCTGCTTCTTCAGCATGGTGACGAAGAGCATTGTCGACCATCTCTTGCATATAGGCAAATTGATCTATCTCAGATGTATGTACAACAGTATTCGAACCTGATGCAAGCCGTTTTTCAGCTGCAGTGGAGGTCGAAGGAATTTCTTCACCATGAAATGTCCAGACCGTGTAATTAGGCATGAACCCTTTTTGGTATAGGTGAACTTTGACGACTTCATCTTTCAAAATCATTGTACATTCACACTTGATGCATGGACATCGAATCCCTCCATCAAGGGCATAATATTGATATCGTCGGGCCGTCTCCACGAACTCTTCAACTCCGATGACAAAAGATTCCTTCAAACCTCTCCTTCCACTATAACAACGGTCGTACATCCATCCACGATGGTTGGGAAAATGGGCCATGTTCTGTGACAAGCCAAACAAATAAAAACTTAGCCAAAACAGCAACAGTCCATGTGACATAAGTAATAAACCTATTACTACTCAAGTCGAACATGGAAGGCAATTTGAACACTATGGTCATAGGCATTCAATAAGGGCATGCAAAGAGAAGTCCTCAGTATTGAAATGCCTTAGACATACTAAGGGGGGCATAATATTAAAGTTGGAGGAGACAACTGATGAACCAATATTTTCCTCACTTCACTTAGTTTAATGTGCTAGAATTAGTCGGGGAATTATGCTTAAACGTCCGGTATTTTCCTATTTTTCCTAATTGTGCTAAATTTGATCGGAAATTCTTATTTTAACTAATTTGAATCATCTGAGCTAATTATTTTACAAGGAAAATTTGGAGATACAATTTGGGACATTTGAAGGTTAAATGAGAAATGGAAATTGAGCCAAATGCATCTTAGCCATTTTTATTTTCGCTGGCTGCCGCGTGAATGTTGTGTCAACTTGTGTGACCTCGTTTGAGTTCAATTCTTATCCGTTTTCCATGCAGTTTTTTTTCATAGTTTCGTCTGGATGTCTATTTTAACATATAGTTTTTACTTTGTTCAAATTCGTTCTGTGCTGTTCCCAGTATTTATTTTACTCTCATATGTCAGTCCAGTGATTACTGTTTGAGTGATTTCTAATCTGTTTGCATTGTTTGCTTGCTGTTTAGTAATTGTGGTGGCTAGAATTGATAATTGGACAGTGCTAAAACCTCCCAACACTCTTAAACAAGGCATACAACAACTTGGCTTTATTGAATAGCAAAGAAAAAAAAGAAAGCAGCCACATGCACATCCAGCACCATAGAGAAGCCACGGCTGGAATAAAAAAACAAGTGGAGAAGGTGGATTTGTTTTAGTGAAGTAAGGAAAGGAGGTGTATTGATTGACAAAGGGAAGGCCACGTAGAAAGCTACCCATTTTTCTTTGGATTAGACACCTAAAAGAAGGAGACACGGTTTACATGGTAGAAGAAACTCCAAATTCATTTTCTGCATGAGTTACGGGAATGATAGATAAACTTTGGAATATTTTATTATATGTTCAATTGGAAGGGGTTTGCAGGAGAAGTAAATGCCAATTGCTTTTTGGGAAAAAGACAAGAAGTGGTAAAAATTTGGTGCATGGTGATTAGAAAGAAAGGCACCGAGAGAGATTAGGAGGTGCAGCCCATGTGCAAAAGGCAATTAACAATCACATTCCAGCAAAAGCAAAAGGTACACGGTCCAGCAGCTTTTGAGCCTTTCCACCGGTCCAGCAAGCTAGGAGGTGCACACAGAAATCCAGAAGCCACGTCCCAGCAGCGTTGTGTCCAGCAAGGAGAGCAAGCGGTGCAGGGAAAAATGGGCTGCACGGAGATGGGGGAAGCCCACACAGAAACGGTCCAGAAATTCAAGCGGACTCATCGTCCATCAGCAACATCCACGGCCTAGTGACAGCAAGCAAAAATGGGGGTGCATCCAGCAGCTGACGTGTCCAAAGTGAATAGGGCATGCTATATTAAATGAAAAAAATGAGAGGGCTGGGGGTGGAGCGTCAGCCGCCACCCTTTCTTTTCTGCTTTGAACATTTGGGGGGTGCGTGCAGCTGCCACAGAGAAGAAGCTTTTGATTGAATTTTATTGAGTACAGTTTCCAGAGGTTTTGCTTGTATCTTAATGCTTGACCAAGAATCATTTGCTCATTCTAAACATTGGAAAGCATTTACTGAAATAGCTTTATTTCCTTCTCTGTTGACGTTTTTATGTGGTGCCATCTTCTCTAAGAATTGTATTTGAATGCTTGTTTTACTTGTTGCTTCTTTATTTTATTCCATGAGCCTTGTCACTGCTGCTGGAAGAATGGTTTACGGGAATGTGATGCAGGAAAGAGAATGAGATGCGGTGGTTTATGAATGAAGGGATGTGCACTGCGCTTTTCATTTTTGCTGGAGAAATTTTATTGGAGCACGCGGAGGAAGGGCAGCATCGTGTTGGAAGCAAGAGAGGAAAAAAGGATTGCATTTTCTTTATTTGAAGGCTACGGTCAAGCTGCTACAAGAGATTGGGTTTTTATCATTATTTTGCTGCTTTTACAATTGAAGTTTGCGCGATTTTCAATGAAGAAAAGGGGATACAGTATTTTCGTACTTTTAATTTAGAAGCTCGGTGATTTATTTGCTACAAGGTGCTTGATGTATTGTTTGAAGTCTCGTTTTTTTTTATCATGGTTTATGCATTTAATTAGTTTATGTATTTAATTTGTTTATAATCTAGTACTCCGTAGGCTAACATAGAGCGTTCGATCTCGTAGGCTAGTTCTTTCATGTGTTTTTTTTTTAGTCACTAGTTGTTTGGTTTTATTTCATTTCGAATTTTAATTTAGTCAATTGCATTCACAAAAATTTTTCAAAACCCCTCCCCACTACGTGTTGATCTAAGACTGAACCCAATTTGGTCCTTGAGAGACGACCTAGGAGTCACTTCCTAGTCTATACTGCATTCTTTTATGCACAACTTTTGTTAGGAGGTGCGACCCTCTCATCAACAACTTATTACTACTGAAGTTCTCTTGTCTAGAGTACTTCCACATATTTTGTACGTTCTAAGTGTTTATAGTATTTTTACCCTTCTCATTTCATTGAGAATGTGTGTAGTACCATAGGATTTTAAATGACTACTTAACTTAATCAAGTTGTAGCCTAATAAATGAAAGACAATATACATGAACATACAATATAAAGATGAACATAATTTAGGCAATCAAATATCTATAGAAGCATGGATATATAATACATATAAACATAATTTAGGCAATGAAATAGCTATAAAAGTATGTACTGACAATCACATTAGTTAAAATACCCAAAGTATTTATGTTCTAAATACTCAAACTTTGAGTTTAAGGTAATTCTTTGCTTTTGACATGTTTCCTAGCTTCATTCCACTACTACTTTACACATGGTAGGATGTTCACATTACTTCAAATAAGTGTACATTAGGTGTGGTTGCAAATTCTCACCTTTTAAGCACACTTTTATACCTTCCAACTACTCAAAATTTGAGTTGTACCTAATTCTTTGCTTTTAAATAGTTTCCTAGGTTTATTTCACTACTTTAGACATGTTAGGATGTTCACATTACTTAAACTTAGTCTACATTAGTTGTATTTGCAATTGTTCACCCTTTGAACACACTTTTTAGGTGCTAAATACTAAAACTTTTAGTTTTAGGTTATTATTTGTTTTTCAGTACTTTCCTACCTTGATTTGACTAAGTTATACTTGTTAGGATGTTTACATACCTTAGAATGAGTCTACATTAGGTGAAATGACAATTTCTCACCTTATAAGTACACTTTTATAGGTACTAAAAACTGAAACTTCTAGTGTTAATTTTGGTTTAAAAATGATGCATAATTGGCTATAGCAGCTGTGACTTGAAGCATCTGCTTCTTTGTGTGCATTGTGAATGTTTGAACAAGTTTATGTTACCATTTTAAACTTGTGTGCACTTTTCATTTGGTCAAATTTTAGCCTACATGCAAAATCACTTCCAAAACCGATCATTTTGCTTAAATTTGGAAGTGAATTAGTGATTTTCGAGTGTACTATGATTCCTTGTTGTTTCAATGTTTAAACACCTTTAAATTGATGATATAAAGTTGCTTCAATCATCACTTAAGCTTTACAAACACTGCCAATCATTTTTGGGTTTGAAAGCACACTTTTAAAGTCCATTTTCTGGTGCAGTTTTCATTTTTAGTGCTGTTTGATTTTGTATACTTTGTATTTTCGAATTGTCCCCTCATATCTATCTTTCTTTTATGTTTTAAAACTTGTGTATATAGTTGTTTTACTGTTTTGGTTACTACTTTAATACATTTTGCATTATGACCACTTTTAGTGTATTCTACTAACTAGTTTTAGGTTTTAGGGTGTCATATTTTTAGTTCTAAGTTGTTTTTGTAGTGTGACTTTCTCATTAGCATTGATTTACCATCCTAAACTTGTTAGGACAGTTTGTTTCAAGTTTCTTAGGCTAGTTTAGTGCAGTCATCAAAATTTGACCATTCTAGTGCATTTCTAGTAGCCCTTTTGAGGTTTTACTGGTGATTTCAAGATACTGTAATAGGAATCAGTTCTTCAGTCCATTCTTAGTCATTTCTAGGAGGTAACAACTTGTGTAGAGACTTTTAGGCCTGTTTAACAGATTGCTCATCATCATTCTTACCAAATTTACCATGGTGTAGTGTAATTTTAGGTCACTAAATAGTCAAATCTTCTATTTCTTTGTGTTTTCGAATTGTCCACTCATTTCTATTTTTTTTATGTTTTAAAACGTGTGTACATAGTTCTTTTACTGTTTTGGTTACTACTTTAATACAGTTTGCATTATGACCACTTTTAGTGTATTCTACTAACTAGTTATAGGTTCTAGGGTGTCATATTTTGAGTTCTAAGTTATTTTTGTACTGTGACTTTCTATTTATCATTGTTTTACCATCTTAAACTTGTTAGGACAGTTTGTGTGAAGTTTCTTAGGCTAGTTTAGTGCAGAATAAACAATTCAAACAAGTTCAGCAAGGTGAAAAGCTACAATTAAATTCTGAAACAGTCAAATGGAAAGGATTTTGAGCAACCAAGGTATGCAGATTGCATTGCATTGCTTATTATGGTTGGCTACACCTTAAGCAACCTTCAACAACACTATAAAATGTTGTACAAAGCTTCAGAATCAGAGGACAATAACTGAAACAAATTTAACAATTTGAAACCAGAATAAAATTCATTTGTATTCATTTTCTTTGTCTTTTATATCCTTCACAGATCAAAAATGATACAAAAAGGCCTCTATAATGTGCTTTAATCAGATTGTTACAAGGTACAGATTTGTCAGTCCAGGTACATTTGATACATGTATTCTTACTGCCCTTGTGTTTCTCTGTTACTCCAACATATACATTTATCTTTAATCTTGTGTCAAACTAACCATGTCTATATATGTTTTTAGCTGGCATCATGTCCATCACTATGCTTGCATATTGAAGATTCAAACTTTTCAGAAAGGGAGTTTGTTGATTTTATTCTTATCTGTTGGGAGTCATGTTTTAAGTTGTTTGAGGAAGTTGAGGAATTTGATTCAAAGGTAAAAATTACTACTAGGCAACTTCCTCCTTTTCCAATCCAAATAAAGTCTTTACACACTGTTTGAAATGGTTAGAAATAAAGGGCACCGAAGGGAGTATTTGTCCTTGGTTGGGAGTTTAAAAATCATGGACCTACCCTGTCATGTGACACCACCCAAATACCCTGTCATGTAATCTGGCAAGCAATTTTCACAGACATTTGAGGTGGAAGCTGAGGGTTGTGTCGTATACTAAACCATCAATTTTGAGTCAAAATTGGGAAGTGGCAAGGTGTTTTTGAGTAACAGTTCGGATTTTAGCCAATTCAAAGTTATAACAACTTTAACATCACTAAATCAAGTTGCTGGAGTGATTAGTTTTGACCTACAACCACTACTATGACATTTCCTGTCTTAAACCACCAAATTATGACTCATTTTTTTGGAAAAAATGAAGCAGACAACACTTGTGTAGATAGTGGTAGCATCTTGAGGGGTGAAAACTTGTATAGCTCTTGATCTAAGTGCCTATACAGCAACGGAAATTAGCTTCCTAAAACATCATTCTATAGTCAGAAAAAGAGTGAAAATTTGGCAACTCCACTAGCCAAATTTTGAGACACAAGCCAAATAGCTGAGGGATTGTAACATTGAGTGTCTATCCTCTAAAAGAAACTTGGTAGTGCACCCTAAGAAAGTTTACAAGTGAGATTTGAATAACCTTGGCCGAGAGGAACAAGCAATGATTACATGACACATCTAAATTGTAGTTTTAAAATAAAAAAGTGAGAGATTTTGATGTTACAGAAAGAGAGAGAGTTTATAAACTCTTGCATAGATATCGGATGAACAAGTGGTTGAAATATGTGAGACCCTAGGTGCATGTTGGAGGGAAATGGTCCTGGCCTATGATTTTTGGGTGGAAGTTAAATGAGAAAGGAAGGAGCATGGTGGGGGGTGGGGGGTGGGGGGTGGGGGGGTGGCATGGTCCTGGCAGGAGCAAAATGAAGAAAGAAATAAAAGGCAAAGATGAGAAGAAGTGTAAAATACACATTCTTATTGTTGTTGGCAACCCTAAAGCATGTACTTTATCTCCTTTTTCAATAGGTTTGTTATCAATTGTTATAGTTTTTGAAATTAGAGAACACAAAAGTGTCTTCAATGTATAGGCTTTTACACACATCAATCAGCAACAAACTAAAATAAAGCATGTACATAAGTTTCCATGCTCAATTTGCATAATTTAATTCTCATGAAGGCTATAATAAGCAAAACAGACAATTTAGGCATGCTCAAATTGCTCAAACTGTGAAATTTATAAAACAAGTTCAATACTCACCTCTTTAGTAGACTTTTCTAGGTGTGCTATAGGTTTGATAACTTTGTATCTGCAAGGAAATAAAATTGAAAGATGTTCAGCCATGGTTCATCATGCCAAACAGAAGAAATGTCAAAATTACACAATAACAACTGTAGATCAAAACTAACTACTTTAGCAACTTTTTTTGATGAATTAAAACATTCTAAAACTCAATTTTAACTCAAAACCAAATTGCTACTCAAAATCACCTTTCTACTTCCCAAAGTTGACTCATAATTGGTGGTTTTGGAAGTATTTTGTGCCTAAGCTATTCTAACACTTTGGTAATCATTTCAACAAATTTAATTCATCAAAATACACTAGTTTGAACTCTAATTAGGCACAAAATAGATCAACAACTCAAATTCAATTTCCAAGTTCCAAAAATGCCTTAAATATGATGGTTTGACATATTCAATTGAATACAGGTGATTCTAACTTTATATGAATGGTTCTAACAACTTTAATACATCAATTTGGAGTTGTTTAAACTTCCAAACACCAGAGAATCACAGCAGAACGAAAAATGAAAAGTAATCACCCTTTTAGTACACTTTTTTAGGTTATAGGTACTCAAACTTTGAGTTTTAGGTTGTTGTTTGCTTTTTAGTAGTTTCCTAGCTTCATTTCACTATTTTAGACTTGTTAGGATAGTAACATTAGTTATTGTTAGTCTATTTTAGGTGAATTGCCACTTTCTCAGCCTTTTACTTCACTTTCTAATGTTTCAAGTACCCAAACTGTCAGATTTAACTACTTCATATAATTTGACATGTTTCTTAACTTCATTTAACAACTTTAAACTTGTTAGGATTAGTAGAACACACAACCTTATGCTAATTTAGGTGAGTTCCCAATTTCTCACCTATTTAGTATACTTTTGTAGGTTTTAAGTAGTCCAATTTTCAGTTTTAAGTAGTCCAATTTTCAGTTTTAGGTACACTACCAATTTCACTTCTTTCTTACCTTCATTTAACTAGTTTAAACTTGTTAGAATATGAAGATTACACATTCTAAGGTTACTTTAGGTGAATTTCTAATTTATCACCTATTTAGTACACTTTTTTTATGTTTTAAGTGCCAAATTTAGAGATTTGAGTAGTGATTTTTAGAAGTTGTCTTAGGAATCAAAACTTCACTCAATTATTTGTCATTTCTAGTCCATTAGAACTGGTGTAGATAGTTTTAGGTCTCTAAAACAGAATGCACATTTGCATCCTAATCTATTTCACCCTATTCTAGTGTAACTTTAGGTGCTCAATAGTCAAATTTGATTTTCATCTTATTTTCGATTTGTGACTTAATTTTTATCTATTTTTTTATGTTTTAAAAGTTTTCTAGATAGTTATTTGACAGTTTCAATTAGTACTTTAATAAAATTTTCATTCTTAGCACTTTTACCCTATTATACTTACTACTTTAGGTTATAGGTTGTCATAATTTTAGTTTGAGGTACTTTTTGTAGTGTGAGTTTTTTATTACCTAGGTGTTACCCTTCTAAACTTTTTAGGATATTTTCTTTCTAGTTTAGGCTAGTTTAGTGCACTTTGCAAATTTTTAGCATTCTAGTTACAATTTTAGAGGTTTAAGTAGTCATTTTTAAAACTTGTCTTAGGAATAACTTCTTCACTCAATTATTTGTCATTTCTATTCCATTACAACTTTTGTAGATAGTTTTACGTCTCTACAACAGAATGAACATTTTCAGTGTTAGAATTTCACCCTATTCTAGTATAATTTTAGGTGCTGAATAGTTAAATTTTTATTTTGTTCTTATTTTCGAATTGTGACTTCATTTTGATCTCTTTTATGTTTTAAAAGTTGTCTACATAGTTATTTTACAGTTTCAAAAATTGGTACTTTTATACAGTTTTCATTCTTACCACTTTTACCCTATTATTCTTACTACTTTAGCTTCTGGGTTGTCTTATTTATTGTACACTATCCAGAAACATGCTTTTATTTTGACATTATCTAGAGACATGCTTTTATTTTGACTCTATCTTCTTAGAAATGCATCTCTATATCACTTCTTCCTCACTTCTCATTACAATCATCTCCTAAATATAGCTAACTTATGAGCATATTTTATGCTTCTATCACCCAAGTACAAAACCCAATGACAAAATAAATGCTTCTCCATACACAGATGTCACAGACAACAATTGGTTTGGACAACAAGTAACATGTGTAGTGTTTGGAGAATATAACGAAAAAAACATTTAAGGCAAAAGTGTATAGAGAAGCATGCAACAAACAGTGAAAGCAACCTCTAATGCCAGAGGTAGAAACAGATAAAATGCAACAATCACTCCAAAATAGGGCCATAAGGGCCCATGCATAAGGTAAGATGTAGCGAATGTACACAAAAACCACTTTCAGCACCTAATTCAAATGCACTAAATTCTTACACAAGTTAAAATGCACCAAATTCAGAAAATTAAAAAATGCAGCACTGAAACAACAACTTGTCCATGAAAAATTCCAGCCCTTTGGTGGTTTAAAGAGTCAAAAAGCATAGGCAGCTAAAACTCGTAGTTTCTTTGCATCATTAGGTTGAAATCACTAAAACTAACTTGTTTGCAGAACAAATGGATGCATAAATGTAATATTCCAGAATTTGACTTAGCCAACCCCTATATTTCTCAAATTAAGCAACTCCACCACCCAATATTTGACTCAAAGATTCAAATACCTTCTGAACAACTAACTGGACTCAGGAACAACAATTAAAACATCAACAAAGACACTAGAAGATTAATGTAAGATGTTCAACAATGACCTATATGCCAAACCAGATTTAAAGCAATAGTTTCAAATGTTGTTCTAGCTATTTGAGATCAAACACAACAGCTATTTTGATGTGCTAGGATCACAGTGGACCATTGAAGATCAAAGGAAAGTGGTATTGGACAATCAAGGCAATGTGCAAAACATCAATCAACCATCTAATTGCACTCTAATTGACCATTCTAGCCTCATGAAGAACAAAACACCATAGAATAAGTGTTGCAGTGTTACAATTATAGTCTACAAGCTCCCATAACCTAATTAAACCTTTAAGTTCACTTTAGACCCAACCAATCATTATAACCCAACAGAGCATACTCTAATTTTCCAGTATCTTCATGGAGGAACACATTAATTAAGTGCTTAAACCTGTCATTAGTATGTTCCTTCCTAATGCTTGTGGTATTTTATATTTATGTGTTGAACAAAAGACACAAGCTCAGATCTGAGAATGTGATGTATTGGAGTTAAATCACAATCAATTCCTGCTTCTTATGGACCCATATAATTGACGAAACCTAAAAACAAAAAAAGGTGAATACGAAACTGACCCCTCAAAGTATCAGTGTTGGACTGTTGCTTCTCTAATCTAATCACTTTCACATCAACCCTTATACAATTCACTTAGAAAATTGTATCTTTCATCTCCCAAAAACACCCTAAGGTTTTTTTCTAGTTTTTGTTCATTTAACCACTTGCCAAACCTTTGATTACCTCTCATCATGCACCAAATAGTGTTATCTACAGGGAGGAGTGTGTGCTTGTTAATAGATAGTTGATTACAGCAAGATTAAATACTAAGCATGCATCTGGTGGTAACAACCATTTATAGTTTAAAATCTCATCATTAAAGGAAAATATATGACACGATTGAGCATTGTTATAACTCAACAAGACAATTGAGAAAATTTCATGACACAGCACAACTCTTATAACATCATTGCCACCTAAAATAGAACAATCCACTATATCAATTGTTAAAATCAACCGAACAAAACATCTTCTATCCTAACGCAAATGAAAAGAAAATTAACAAAACACAGTCAACACCATCACTACACAAAACAATAATAACAAATCATATTGCACAAACGAATTCAAAGCATACATTGAACAAAGTCAGAACAAATTCTTCTTAGCTTTTATAGTTCATCAATCAAAATGACAACTTACCTCGACGGTAGCCCCTTCAATAGCCTCTAAAGCGGTAGTGGAAGACCTTGTCACGCAGTGACACTCCCCTGGTTACGCCGCCTCGTCTACGCCGCCTCGTCGAATATCCTCCCTCGTGAAAATGTTAGTCGTCGTCACGGACCTGGAACCCCGTCGTCATGCAACCAGAACCCCGTCGTCACCCACCAAGAACCCCGCCTTCAACTCAACCACCCACCACCTTCCTCAACTCAGGACACTGCAAAACTGCTACCACAAAAAAGGTTCCACCATTGACGCGTAATCGAAAACAGTAACACGAAAAGAAAATGAGATGGGAGAATGGGAGACTTCACCTATAATGGAGGAGTGGGGAAGAAGCGTATCCCAATTGTGGTTAGGGTGGGAAGTAGTCTGCACAAGCCACAAAGTGAGTTTGTAGAGGGAGTTAGGGTAGAGAATCTGAAATATTGGGGAAGAAGGAGTTTTCGCGAAATGAGGGGAGGGAAATATCTCACTTTCTAATTTCATATACAGACGGCCATTATCCTTCGGTAAAGTCTTACTACACAAGCCTTCGGAAAAGCCTTCGGTAAACTACATTTACCGAAGGCCAAAAGGCCTTCGGTAATACTCCGCCGGTAATAATTATTTTTCCAGTAGTGCTAGAATGACATGCGTCTACTTCTTAAAAGTAAATTCAAAAGTCTTAGAAGTATTCAAGAAATTCAAAGCCCTTATTTAGAAGCAAAGTGGAAAAAAGATAAAAGCACTTAGAAGTGACCATGGCAAGGAGTACACATCTCGCGAGTTTGACAAATTTTGTGAAAATGAAGGCACAGAGCGGCAACTTGCAGTCGCATATACTCCACAACAAAATGACATGTCAGAGAGAAAGAATCGCACAGTTATGGAAATGACAGATCAATGCTAAAAGAGAAAAGTATACCTAACACTTTTTGGACTAAAGCAGTCTACACTGTAGTTTACATTCTAAACAAATTTCCAACTAACGCAGTCCAAGACAACACTCCTATTGAAGCTTGGAGTGGAAGAAAGCCATCAACTAAACACCTACGAGTATTTGGGTCTATCTGCTACATACATGTTCCTGATCAAAGGAGGCACAAGCTTGAATACAAGACTATACGAGGAATATTCTCGGGATATAGCACACAATCAAAAGGCTATCGAGTCTACAACCTACAAACAAAAAAGCTCATCATCAATCGAGATGTTGAAGTTGATGAAAATGCTTCATTGAATTGGGAAGAAGAAAAAGTTATTAAAAGCAACATTTTACTTCCAGTGCAACAATCTCAAGAAGAAACTCAAGAAGAGGAAGAAAATTCAGGTAGGCTTTTTCCACCTCCACAACAACAAGATTCTTCACCTTAATCTAGTCCAAGAAGACTAAGATCTTTGGTAGACATGTACGAAACTTGCAATATGGTCACGATTAAGCCCAACTGTTATGAAGAAGCATCAAAGCAAGAACTATGGTCAAGGCAATGGGAAGAAGATCAAATTGAAGATATGTTACCAAGATCAAGATATGAAACTACTACGCACTTTGCTTGGAGTTACTGAATTTGCATTAAGGAGGAGTATTAAAACATAATGCAAATTCTAGAATATTGTAGAAACTCCTAAGATAGAAGAAAGAAATATAATACAAGTTCTAGAATATTGTAGAAAAGCCTAAGATAGGAAGAAAAATCAAGAATATTCTACATAGGTAAAAATATAGGACATTCCACATGAGTTGTGGCTAGCATGTTCTAGAATAATCTATGGGCCTATAAATACCCATGAACTCTACCATTTGATGTATGTAAACAACATCTACCATTTGTAAGAAGCCAACATCTATTACAACTAAAAACAACTACAACACTTCTTCCAACTACTACTTTCACATTTCAGTATCTCCACATTTTCTCTACATTCAACTATCCCTACATTTCCTCTATCCCATTAATTATTCCTTTCACAATCTCAAAATACTAACAGGTTCCCTCCATTATAACTTCCACCGCAGCAGAAGTTGTGGCTTGTGTGGTCTATCTCCCAATTAGAGGTTACAACCCAATCATAAATAAAGTGTGGACCCATCTATTTAAGTTAATTATTTTACCCAAGTTCAATAAATTTAACCGTATTTAAAAAAAAAATATTGTATGATGACTTTTAATATAATGTTGTTGATTAATGTGTATAAATTGAAATTTTAAAATGATAAATATTTGGTTGTATTTTTATAAGTCAATGATACATGTAATAAGATATCTTTTAAACTAAGTTATTTTTAGATCTAATTTTCAAATTAAATATATAAGTAAATTTAATATTGTAAGAATTAGAATTATAAGGAACTAAAATGATATATTACTATTTTAAAAGCAATATATTAAGAATTTTTTTAAATAAGTTTAGATATTATTATTTTAAACCAGTGAGTATCTTAATTATAACATAAAGAAAAATATAAGAGAATTTATATCTTAATTTTAGTACGTTCAAAGAATTGGAAGCTTGTAATTTTTCTAAGACATTACTTGTGTAATAAGTCAACTGCGAATAAATTATTAAAGACTGTTATCACGTATTAGGAAATTCATCAAGTTGATGTTCTCATCATTATTTATTTTGCAAAAACTCTTTAGCTAGATAGAAAAAAATATTTATTTATAATATTGTTATTCTTCCAAAATTATTTGACAATGGTTTTTTATCCGTATTATGTGTATATAGTAAAATTATACTACCTATACCTTTTTTTTAAAAGGATACAACAAAACATGGTGCTATACAAGTAGAAGGGAAACTCTAGAGCTGTCAAAATGGGTCACAACCCGCGAGTTAATCCGGCCCACCACGGGCTTGAGTCGGCTTGGATTAGAAAAAATTGTATTTTTTTTATGTGGGTTAGATTTCAACCCGGCTCGTTTAAACCCGGCTCATGCGGGTTGAACCCGTGGTGGGCCGGGTTGGCCCACCAACCCACCTACATAATTTTATTTTATTAAAATTTAATTTTAATTTTATAAACAAAAATTTATTATTTTGTTTTTGCTTGAAAAAGTTATTTAAGTTCCTTATTTTCAAAATTAATTAAACACCCATGTTGAGAGTGAAATTTGTTTAGATTTGTATTATAAAAAGTTTGTAATTTTTTTTTATTTAAAAAAAATTGTAATTAAGTGAGCCAGTGAGCCAACCCGTTTACCCACCAACCCGTGGTGGGTCGAGCCGGGTTCGAATTTTTCTGACTCGCTAATAAATGAACCGGGTTGGGTTGGCTCACTAAGTGACTAACCC